>NW_028327392.1:2400000-2720000 GCF_031878675.1 Megascapheus bottae | reverse complement strand
GGCTGTACTCGTTTTATGTACAGTTTTTATTTCTATATTTTAATTTTCCCATGTAGCATGTCACATATTATATTGGCAATGAAGGCTTGGATATTTTATTTTTGCAAGAATAAAGACAAATATAAACTCATTTAAATAATACTATTAATTCCTTAGTGAAAAAAGCAAACAGTGATTGGTGGCATGAAAGAGGTTGGGGTTATTTCTTCAGGCATATTCTCCAGTTTCTTGAACTTAAAGGTGTTTACAAGTCCCCAAGTTTCATTGGATCTGCATTTGCATTCCTGCAGTCTGGGTGAGGGTAGAGGCAGTGAAGACAGAGTAGACCACTCTGCTGAGCCTGGGGGACTGACTGGTCTCTTCTTTGTATCTGGATTTCAATAACCACTGGAGAGGGCAGGAGTTCTACAGGTGAGAAGTTTATCAGCCCAGGGGCTCTTACAAAAGCTCCACACTAAAGAATGGCCACCCAGGGAGTAAAACCCAACCCCACTCTGTCATCTGATTTCTGCTTGGGATTAGAGAAATCTTTTAAACAGCAGACTTGTTTCCTTAGTTCTTGTGCATGCTCATTTAGTTGTATTGCTTCCTTTAGTAGCTATTGAATTGAATGGAGGTGGGGGGGAGGAACCTACAACAAGAATTTCCTTAGCAACCCTGAAAGGTCCTCAAAGTGCTTTCCTTTCCCAGAATTTTTTCTAATCCTTTCTCTATTAATTTCACCTCTGTGGCCTTCTCGGCATGAAGCAAATATTTTTTACAAAAGTGCAAAAGGCTGGCACACTCACCAAAAAGAGGAAAAATAAAAAAGACCCATTGGAAGAAACACATTACTAATGATTCCAACAATTTTATTCCCACAATCAGCTCCTAAGCAGTTCAACAATTTTAAAGCCTGCATGCACATGTCAAGTGTCCACAAACTGAGTAGCATTTTTTTAAATAAGCAGACTTTCTCATATAATTAATTGCCATTCAGGAAAAATAATACCTTGTTCGGGTTTTGGTTTAGTTTCAGTGTTTCTTGTTTTGGGATGTGTGTGTGTATGAGTGTGTGTGTGTGTTTGTGTGTGTGTGTGTGTGTGTGTGTGTGTGTGTGTGAGAGAGAGAGAGAGAGAGAGAGAGAGAGAGAGAGAGAGACAGAGACAGAGAGAGAGAGAGAGACAGACAGACAGACAGACAGACAGAGACAGAGAGAGAGACAGAGAGACAGAGAGAGAGAGAGAGTAAGAGAGAGGATCTTGCAATACAACCTAGTCTACTTTGATCTTTGAGACTTCCTGCCTCCAAAATGCTGTGATTATAGGCATGCACTACTTTATGCAGCTTTAAATATATGTGTGTGTGTGTCTGTGTGTCTGTGTTTATGTATGTGTGTGTGTAGGTATATATAATACACAATCTTATTTTAATAGTATATATGAAATTTTAATACTTTTAATAATAATGTATATAACCCCCCTCTTTTTTTTGCCAGTCCTGGTTTGAACTCATGGCCTGAGCACTGTCCTTTGGATTTCTCAAGGCTAGAGCTCCACCTCCTGAGCCACAGAACCAGTTCCAGCTATTTTACTATGTGGTACCTAGGAATGGAACCCAGGTCTTCATGTGTGCTAGGCAAGCACTGTATCACTAGGACAAATTTCCAGCCCTATTTAACCTCTGTTTATATATAATATATAAAGTATATATAATATATCTAATAAAAATAAGGTTAAATATCAGATTACATATGCAACGTGGTAAGTTTCATATATGTATGAATATAAATGTATAATGTAATGTAAATTTATAACATGTATATATAATATATAAAATGTAATAAATATATAACATAAAATATATTATAAATGTAATGATATAACATAATGTATATGTATAATATATATATGCATAAATAAAACTACTTATGTTATATCCCCATCCTTTGTTTCAGTTGGTTTAGTTTTTGTTGTTGTTGTTTTTTAATGTGCTAGTTCTAGGGCCTTTGTTTTGTCCCTGAGATTTCTTTTTCTCCCTTATGGCTGGTGTTCTACCACTTGAGCCATACCTCCACTTCTGGCTATTTTGCTGGTTCATTTGAGACAAAAGAATCATGGACTTTACTGTCCAGGTTGGCTTTGAACTTTGGCCCTTATATCTCAGCTTCCTGAATAGGATGAGGGGTGGGGCAGGGGGGAGGGAAATGATGACTAAGACATGAGAAAGGGTATCAATGTGTGTAAATTAATGCACATTCTATCTGGCAAATATAATGTACCTTCCTATTAATTACAATAAAATACATGAAAAAAATAATCATGGACCTTACTATCCAGGTTGGCCTTGAACATTGGTCTTTAGATCTCAGCTTCCTGAATAACTAAGACTGAAGGTGTAAGCCCCCTTTTAAAGAATACTACTTAGGGCCATGAGTGTAGCCTAGTGGTAAGTGTGCTTGGTATTACATAATAAGGAAAAGCCAGAAGTGGCACTGTCCCACACTGGTAGAAAACTAACAAAAGAAGAGAGAAGAAAAGAAAAGAATAGTACTTATTCTGATCACTATCCATGATGATGAATAATATTATGATTGCTATTCCTATAATGTAAATATATTAAAAGCTTGTTTCTAAAAGGCAATATTCTAGTTGTATGTGATCTTTAGATACTCCAATATTACATTTTATATAGTATATATGTCATGTAACATATATATGATATTATTTTTAAAAATTAGTATTAAAAATTTCTATTTATTAACACTGATATATCTAGTTTGACTTTCCTCTTAAAAATGTATATGAGTTTCCATTCTGACAGCCTGGGCTCAGATTCATACTGTATATTATGTATGGTCTACTACAATTCGCTGTGCCTGAAGCAAACAATTCTGACTTGCAAATAAGTGTGTTTGTTTGGTCTGAGTTCATTACTAAGAACTTAATACGAGGATGTGGGCACTATCTAGCTTTTTCACTCAAGGCTGATGCTCTACAATTTAAACCATAGCTCCAATTCCAGCTTTGCCGTAGTTCATTGGAAATAAGAGTCTCATGGACTTCCAGGACTGGGAGTTTTGCCTAGTGGTAAAATACTTGCCTAGAATGTATGACGGCCTGGGTTCAATTCCTAGGTATCTCATACACAGAAAAGGCTGGAAGTGGTGCTGTGGCTCAAGTGGTAGAGCCTTAGCCCTGAGAAAGCCCAAGGATATTGGTCAGGCCTTGAGTCCAAGCCCTAGGACTGGCAAAGAAAAAGAATGAAGGAGAAAAAGAAAGAAAGATAGAAAGGGAGAAAGAAAGGAAGAAAGAAAGAGAGAGAGAGAGAGAGAGAGAGAGAGAAACAAAGAAAGAAAGAAAGAAAGAAAGAAAGAAAGAAAGAAAGAAAGAAGGAAAGAAAGAAGAAATAAAAAAGAAATTCGCATGGGCTTCTTAACTGAGCTGACCTGAGCCATGAACTTCAGAGCTTAGATTCCTGATTAGCTGGGATTACATGCGTGAAACATCAGTCCCTGCCTTGTGTGGATTTTTATGGATTTCTCACCTCCCTGATTCAGATGACAGATTAAGCATCTTCAAAGGACCCATGATTACATGTCAAACTCTAATAAACTCAAGGTAAAAATATGTGATACAGAACTTGATCTCACTTCTGATATAAAGCAGCAAAGCAGGAGAAAATTGGGTTGTAGTCAGCCTGACACAGGTTTAAATTCATGCACTGATGTTTAAACATCTAAATAACCTTAGACAGGTTATTTTACACTTCTCTGGCTTCTTGAAATAAAATTAATCAAATGGAGTTACTGCTAGTTTTATACTCATGTCAATACAAAATAATGCTTCAGTTCAACCCTGGTCTGCCATTTCTTTAAAAATGTTTAAACTTAATCAACCCAGTATGAATCATTCTGTATCTAGAGTCCTTTATTTGCAACATGAGGATATTTATATGATTTCTCAAAGGACTATTCTATCAATACGTGATGGAATTTATATTGTAGCACTAACACTTTTCAATTCCTTTTACACGCAAATGCTTCTGACCACTTCTTTCTACACTGGCCATTTCAGGGGAATTTTCACTGAAAGTGAGGTTTGACCCCATGGCCAAAAGGCTCTTTCTGTTCTTCCATTTTTTGGCCTTTTTCTTGTCTGGTTTCTTGGCTTCCTTGCTTGCTTTCTGGGTTATGGGGCTTGAACTCTGGGCCCCATCCCTTAACTTTTCAGCTCATGGCTACTGCCCTACCCCTGGAGCCACAGCCCAACTTCCCATTTTTTCTAATGATTCCTTGGAGGTGAGGGTCTCAGGTCCTGTAGTTGCCAGGCTGGCTTTGAACTCCAGTCCTCAGATCTAAGCTAGGATGTTTAGACTTGAGACACCCCTCCCCAAACCGACTTTTTTCCTCCCTCCTCCCCCAACTCATTTCTCTCCATCTCATACTTTATGACTTAACCACACAAGGTGGCGCTGGAAACATCCATCCTACCTTGTGTTTCCTAAAGATATCTGAGGGAGTGTATGTCATGGTATTGGAGCATCCTCCTACAGTTTATTTTTGGAACTCCTTAGGAATCTCTGTTGGGCAGGGTCTTCACCCCTTGAGCCCTGCCCTCCTCTCACATGTTATCACCATCCCAACTCAACAGACAGGGAAGCCAGGAGCACTCGGGCCCTCAGGGCACTAGGGTCATCTCAGCCATGTGGAAAGCGTGAGCAGGAGGATCTCAGTCAGCTTTGTCCAGGAATGTGGTCCCAAGGAATGGGATCCAGCTAGGCAAGCACTCCTTGCACTGGGACAAATGACCAGAGCCTGTATTTCCCTGCGTATTTCTTGGTGTCTTTTGTTTGTGGTTATGGTTTTCTTTGTTTTTCCTTTGGTGTTCCTGTTTTTCTGTGTAGGGTTTTGTGGGGAGGAGTCGTTCCTTTTTTGGGTTTTAGTTTCATTTTGGGTGGGTGGGGTGTGTTGTTGCTTTGTTGTTGCTTTGTTTGGGCTTCTGTTTTTGGAAGAGGCTCTTGTGTTTTGGCATGGTCTCTTCTGGACTGTGATCTTCCTGTTCACCCTTTCCCCATAGCTGAGACGACAGGCCAGAGAGCCCCTGGCTTACTGGTTGGTTGAGTTGGGATGGCAAAAACTTGTGAGTCAGGTTCTCGAGTGTGGAGTTCCCAAGACCAGGAAAGGCTCTCCACTCACTGCAGTGGGTTGCCCCTGTGAAAAACGGGCCTGACAGGAAATTGCAGAGTACCATTGGGGTATCTCCAGATAAGGGAACTCTTGGTGACATTCCAAAAGCTCACACTCCCCCTGTCCAGGTCAAGGAAGACCCCAACCAGGTCCAGAGGCATCTCCATGTAGACAGACAGAAGTGGCAAAGTGGTGAAAAGACTGCCGTAGGTGTTGGATTTCAGAGTTAAGAGAAGAAAGAGGTCCTGAGATTCATCCATGGGGAGGTCTCTCCCTACTGTCGAGTCCCTACAGACTCCTACATCCCAGGTGGAAGAACCATTGGCACTGAGCTCCCAATAATGTTTCCCCAAGCTGAAGACTTGGGCCCCAAAGGTGGTCAAGTTGATGGAGTGTTCAGCAGGATAACCAAGCATGTCTCCACGGGCGGCTCCAACCTCTTGCGCAGGAGCGGGCATCTCATCTTGATTGTGGGCAGCCTCTCGCAAGAAAGTGCCCACTTAGTACTTGTTGATTCTTTCCAGTATTCCAGGGACTGGAAGAGCACTGAGGGCCAGGCATGAAGGTCAGCACTTCCTTACAACTCTCCAGTGTCAAGTCGACAGCCCAGAGAAGTTCCAGGTCTGGCTTCTGGTACATCTGGATCAGCTTCTGGTAGGTTTCTCTGAGCTGGCGTCTCTTCTGAATCATCTGGGTCTCCATTTGGCTGAGTTGCCCTAAAACCTGTCTTCCTTGGCTGAGAAGTCTCTCTGAATGCTGCTTTTCCTCCTCATGGCTTTCCCGATCCAGCATTGCAAAAACCTCCTTGGTGGTCCCTTGGTACATGTTCACATAGCGAACCCACTGGACGACGAGTCTCCTGTTCTTGTGGATGTTCTTCTGGTTTTCTTGTACCTTGTTCCAGATGGTGGACATCAGCTTTCAAATGGCCTTCCGCTGATCTTCAGCAGCCGTTTCCACGGGCTGGTGGTTGTGAGACACGTGCTCCTGAGAGCAGGAGCACTGCACACAGAGCAGGTCCTTGCCGACCTGGCAGAAGATGTGCCTTGTCTCCTTGTGTGGGCCACACTTGTGTTCCTCTGAGCTCAGGAACCGCCAGAGGCTGGCTTTTCTGGCAAGGGCCGCCAGGCTCTTCAGAAGGATGTCAGACTTGAGGTCTCCCTGCTGGGTGGGTTTGCGGCAGGCAGGGCACGTTTATGGGGTTCTCCCTTTCTTCCCAGGACAGGCAGAGCCAAGGTCGACAGAAACTGTGGCCATAGTCTATGATTACTGGTTATAGGAAGGTATTTCTGCAGACTGCAGCTGAGCTCCTTCTGGAAGGCTTGCAGAGCTTCACCGTCCATGGTTGATTACAGGGAGCCAGGCGTCGACGGTTCGCAAGGCTGACCTTAGCTATTGGATTGCTGGGATCTGAATGTCCAGCTTCACGGCCTGCCCATGCAGGAAAGCGCGCCTGACCCCTTTCTCTCCTCACTCCAATCAACCACCCGGTAATCAGGCAAGGCGCTGTGGCTCCAGTGGTACAGTGCTACCTAGAGCCCAGTGGGCCTCATGGGTTGCCCCAGGCCAGGGATCTAGCCTCACAACCGACCAAGACCGACCGACTGACAGACTAACAGACCGACAGACCTACAGACCGAACGAACCACGTACCCACCAAGTGAGCGGATAAAAGACCAAAGAGAAGATGAGTAACAATAAAAAGAGCAGATCCTACCGCTCTCACACTCAGAGCGCTATCCAAGCTTCCAACGCAGACGGTCTACCTGGGGTGGCCCATCCTCTGAGAGGCCTGAGACGCCGACCAGCACTCTTATTTATACTGAGAGGGGCGGAGCCCCTGGAAGGACTTGCAATGATGTACCTGTGCCAGGCAATTGGCTTTGCATATCAATAGGTGCTGGAATTAACATTGCAGCAGCAGCAGCAACACCTTTCAATTTCTTTTTCAGGCAAATGCTTCTGACCACTTCTTTCTACACTGGTCATTTCAGGGGAATTTTCACCAAAAGTGAGGTTTGACCCCATGGCCAAAAGCCTCTTTCTTTTCTTCCATTTTTTGGCCTTTTTCTTGTCTGGTTTCTTGGCTTCTTTGCTTGCTTTGTGGGTTGTGGGGCTTGAACTCTGGCCCCCATACCTGAACTCTTCAGCTCATGGCTACTGCCCTACCCCTGGAGCCACAGCCCAAATTCCCATTTTTCTAATGATTCCTTGGAGGTGAGGGTCTCAGGTCCTGTAGTTGCCAGGCTGGCTTTGAACTCCAGTCCTCAGATCTCAGCCTCCTGAGTAGCTAGGATATTCAGACTTGAGACACCCCTCCCCAAACCGACTTTTTTCCTCCCTCCTCCTCCAACTCATTTCTCTCCATCTCGTACTTTATGACTTAACCACACAAGGTAGGCATGCTCACTGGAAACATCCATCCTACCTTGTATTTCCTAAAGATAGCTGAGGGAGTGTATGTCATGGTATTGGGGCATCCTCCTACAGTTTATTTTTGGAACTCCTTAGGAATCTCTGTTGGGCAGGGTCTTCACCCCTTGAGCCCTGCCCTCCTCTCACATGTTATCACCATCCCAAATCAACAGAGAGGGAAGCCAGGAGCACTCGGGCCCTCAGGGCACTAGGGTCATCTCAGCCATGTGGAAAGAGTGAACAGGAGGATCTCTGTCAGCTTTGTCTAGGAATGTGGTCCCAAGGAATGGGATCCAGCTAGGCAAGCAATCCATGCACTGGGCCAAACGTCTGGATCCTGTCTTTCCCTGAGTATTTGCTGGTTTCTTTGGGTTGTGTTTATGGTTTTCTTTGTTTTTCCTTTGGTGTTCCTGTTTTTCTGTGTAGGGTTTTGTGGGGAGGAGTCGTTCCTTTTTTGGGTTTTGGTTTCATTTTGGGTAGGTGGGGTGTGTTGTTGCTTTGTTGTTGCTTTGTTTGGGCTTTTGTTTTTGGAAGAGGATCTTGTATTTTATCATGGTCTCTTCTGGACTGTGATCTTCCTGTTCCCCCTTTCCACATAGCTGAGATGACAGGCCAGAGAGCCCCTGACTTACCGGTTGGTTGAGTTGGGATGGCGACAACTTGTGAGCCAGGTTCTCGAGTGCGGAATTCCCAACACCTGGAAAGGCCCTCCACTCACTGCAATGGGTTGCCCCTGTGAAAAACGGGCCTGACCGGAAATTGCAGAGTACCATTGGGGTATCTCCAGATAAGGGAACTCTTGGCAACATTCCAAAACTCACACTCCCCCTGTCCAGGTCAAGGAAGACCCCAACCAGGTCCAGTGGCAATCTCCATGTAGAGAGACAGAAGTGGCAAAGTGGTGAACAGACTGCCGTAGGTGTTGGATTTCAGAGTTAAGCCAAGAAAGAGGTCCTGAGATTCATCCATGGGTAGGTCTCTCCCCACCACGGAGTCCCTGCAGACTCATACAGCGCAGGTGAAAGAAATATTGGCAACGAGCTCCCAATAATGTTTCCCCGAGCTGAAGACCTGGGCCCCGAAGGCAGTCGAGTCGATGGAGTGTACAGCAGGATAACCAAGCATGTCTCCACGGGTGGCTCCAACCTCTTGAGGAGGAGCGGGCGACTCATCTTGATTTTGGCAGCCTCTTGCACGGAAGTGCCCACTTAATACTTGTTGATTCTCTCCCGTATTCCAGGGACTGGAAGATCACTGGGCTGTGGCCTTAGAGGGCCAGGCATGAAGGCCAGCATTTCCTTACAACTCTCCAGTGTCAAGTCGAAACAGCCCAGAGAAGTTCCAGGTCTGGCTTCTGGTACGTCTGGATCAGCTTCTGGTAGGTTTCTCTGAGCTGGCGCCTCTTCTGAATCATCTGGGTCTCCATTTGGCTGAATTGCCATAAACCCTGTCTTCCTTGGCTGAGAAGTCTCTCTGAATGCTGCCTTTCCTCCTCGTGGCATTCCTGATCTAGCATTGCAAAACCTCCTTGGTGGTACAAGTTCACATCCCCTGGATGATTAGTCTCCTGTTCTTGTCTCTGTTCCTCTGGTTTTCCTGTATCTTTTTCCAAATGGTTGGCATCAGCTTGCAAATGTCATCCTGCTCCTTTTCAGCAGCCATTTGCACAGGATGGTGGCTGTGAGACTCTTGCTCCTGAGAGCGGGAGCACTGCGCACCGAGCAGATCCTTGTCCACCTGGTAGAAGATGTGCCTTGTCTCTTTGTGTGGGCCACACTTGTGTTCCTCCGAGCTCAGGAATCGCCAGAGGCTGGCTTTTCTGGCAAGGGCCACTAGGCTCTTTAGAATTATGTAGAATTTGTGGTGTCAGCCTCCTGCTTGGTTAAGGTTAGGGAAAGTGTTCAGGTCTGGGTTAGATTGAGAGTTCAGTTTAGTATTCACGTTAGGTTTAGGGTTAGTCTGAGTTTTTAGATTCGGTGTAGGTATTTGGTAAGGGTTCGTATTTGGGTTTGGTTCAGATTCGGATTAGCATTAGGGTTAGTGTTCGAGTTAGGTTTAGGGTAGGGTTAGGATTAGGGTTCAGGATTGGAGTACTGTTCGAATCGGTGTTATGGTTGGTATAGGTTTTTGGTTAGTGTTCAGTTTACCTTAATATTAAGGTTGGGTATAACTTTTGGGTTAGATTCTGGTTAGTTTTTGGGTTGAGTTTAGTGTTAGGGTTAGGGTTTGGGTTTGGGATAGGTATTAGAGAAGGATTAACATTAGATTTATGGTTAAATTTACAGTAGGGATAGGATTAGTTTTTTTGTTCAAGTTAGGGATAGGGTTAGGTTTCAGTGTAGGTTTTGGTTAAGGGTTAGGGTTAGTGTTAGTTTTCAGGTTATGTTTAGGGTTAGGATTATGGTTCACATTCGGGTTAGCTTTCAGGTTAGGTTTGGGGTTTGTGTTATAGTTAGGGATAGATTTTGGGTGAGGGTTTGGGTAAGGATTAATATTAGGGTTAGGGTTATTGTTTGGGTTAGAGTTAGGGTTAGTTTTAAGTTTAGGATTTGTTAGTGTTCGGTTTAGCGTTCGGTTTGAGTTCATGTTAGTTTTTGGGTTAAAGTTCAGGTTAGGGTTATGTTTAGGGTTCAGGTTAATTTTGATTGTGGCTAGTGTTTGGGGTAGGATTAGGTTTAGATTTAGGGTTCAGGGTTGGGTTCAGACAAAGTTTAGGTTTTGGGTTAGGGATCAGGTTAGGATTAATGTTATCATTCGGGTTAGGGATATGCTTCAGATTCTAGTTAAGGTTTCATATTTGGGTTCTGGATATTGTTAGGATTAGGATTTAGTTTAGGGTTAGGGTTAAGGTTGAGGTTCAGTTTAGTCTTAGGTTAAGGATTAGAGGTAGGATTCGGGTTAGGGTTCTGGTTAGAGTTAGGGTTAGGGTTCTGTTTAGGGTTAGGGTTCAGGGTTGGTTTAGGTTTAGGGTTCGGGTTACTGGTAGGTTTAGGGTTTGAGTTCTGATTTGGGTTAGGATTAGAGTTCAGTTTAGGGTTAGGGTTAGGGTTTGTTTCTGGATAGGTTTAGATTTTGGGTTCATGTTAGGGTTACTGTTAGGGTTAGGATTCGGGTTAGGTTTGGGTTTAGGTTTCAGTTTCAGGTTAGGGTTAGAGCTAGGGTTAGGGTTCAGGTTAAGGTTGGGTTTGAAGTTTGGGTTCATGTTTGGATTAGGGTTAGGGTCTGTGTTAGGGTCACAGTTACTGATAATTTTCTTTGTTAGGGTATGGCTTAGGTATATCATTAGGGTTGGGATTAGCATTCAGGTTAGGATTGGTTTTCAGGTTTGGATTCATGTTCGGCTTAGAGTTAGCATTTAGGATAGGGTTAGGCTTCAGGTAAGGGTTAGGTTTCAGATTCAGGTTACAGTTATTGACAGTTTTCGTGTTACGGTTCGCTTTAGGGTTCGGGTTCGGGTAGAGTTAGGGTTAGGGTTCATATTATGGTAAGGGTTAGGCTTAATGTTAGGGTTGGGGTACGGTCATGTTTAGGGTTCACTTTAGTGTGTGGTGAAGAGTTCAGGTTAGGGATAGGATTATAGTTTTGGTTAGGGTAAGGGTTTTGGTCAGGTTTACGATTACACTTAGGGTTACTGTTCTGGTTAAGTTTGGGTTTGGGTTCAGGTCTGATTAAATTTGGAGCTAGGATTAGGATTTGGTGTAGGTTTCAGTTTAGGGTGAGAGTTAGGACTCAGGTTAGGGTAATGGTTAGATTTAGGATTCTGGTTCGGGTTAGGATTCAGTATAGGGTTCAGGTACAGTTTACGGTTAGGTTATGGTTAGGATTAGGGTAAGGATTTGGTTTTGGTTAGTGTTACGGTTATGGTTAGATTTTGGGTTCAGGTTAGTTTAGGGTTATCCATAGGTTTAGAAATAGGATTAGAGTTTGGGTTCACGTTTGGGTTATGGTTAGGATTCGGTGTTGGTTTAGGTTTTGGTTTTTGGGTAGAGTAGGTTTAGGGTTTAGAGGTAGGGTTAGGGTGGTTAGGTTTTGTGTTCAGGTTAAGGTTATGTTTCCTGTTAGGTTAGGGATAGTGTTCAGGTTGGGGTTCTTTTGGGTTCGAGTTATGGTTATGTTTAGGTTCAGAATTAGGTGTAGAATTAGGGTTTGGGTTAGGTTTAGGGTTAGGGTTATGTGTAGGATTAGGGTTTGGTTTAGGGTTAGTGTTCGGGGTAGTGTTAGGGTTAGAGTTAGGGTTAGGGTTTGGATTCTGCTTAGGGTAAGTGTTTGGATTAGGGTTAGGTTTAAGTTTAGGATTACTTTTTGGGTTAGGGTTAGAGGAAGGTTTACCATTTGGCTTTGGGTTATTGTTAGGGTTTGGATTAGGGTTCAGGATAGGGTTAGGGTGAGGGTGAGGGAACTGGTTTGGCTTATATTTCTGATTCAGCTTAGGGTTAGGCTTTGGGTTTAGGTTTAGGGTTAAGTTCAGGTTACAGTTAGGGTTAGGATTCAGTTACCCTTCGGGTTAGGGTCGGGTTTGGGTTAGGATTATAGTTAGGGTTAGGTTTCAGGTTAAGGTTAGTTTTCGATTTACGATTTGGGTTAGAGTTAGGGTTTGGGTTCTGTTTAGGGGTAGGGTTTAGGTTAGGTTTAGGTTTGTCTTTTGGGTTAGGGTTATGGTTCTGTTTCAGAATACGTTTCAAGTAAAGGTTAGGTTTCTGTAAGGGTTAGGGTTAGGTTTAGAGTTTGGTTTAGTGTTAGGATTCAGGTTAGACTTAGGGTTAGTGTTGGGGTGAGGGTTTGGATTCGGTTTAGAGTTTGGGAAGGGGGTTATGTTTAGGGTTCGGGTTAGAGTTAGGGTTAGAGTTTGTTTTACAGTTATGAGTAGGGTTATGGTTGCAGTTTGGGTTATGGTTTGGCTTAGGTTTAGGGTTTTGTTAAGTGTTCTGTCTAGAGTTAGGGTTCAAGTTTGGGTTAGGTTTAGAGTAAGGTTTCCACTGATGATTAGGGTTTAGGTTAAGGCTTGGGTTAAAGTTAGGGTTAATGTTCAGGTTAGGGTTAGATTTTGTGTTAGCATTAGGTTCAGGTTAGAGTTCAGGTTAGGGTTAGGTTTCAAGGTAGGGTTTCGTTTTGGTTTCAGGCCAGATTAGGGTTTGGGTTAGAGTTAGGATGCTGTGTTAGGATGCGGTTTAGGAATACGGTTAGGGTTAGGGTTAGGTTTCATATTCGAGTTCTGGTTGGGGTTAGGGTTAGGACTCTGGTTAGGGTTACACTTAGGTTAGGGTTAGGGTTAGGATTATTGTTAGGGTAGGGTTAAGTTCGGGTTCAGGTTATGGTGATGGTTAGGGTCAGGTTCGATTTCAGGTTCGGGTTAGGGGTAAGGTACTGCTTAGGGTTAGGGTTAGGTTTAAGGTTTGGGTTAGTGTTTGTTTTAAGGTTTGGGTTAGGATTAGGATCACAGTTAGCGTTAGGGATAGGGTTGGGTTCGGTTTCAAGTTCCAGTTAGGGTTAGGGTTTTTTTTTTATTAGGTTTGTTTTAGGGTTAGGGTTAAGGTCCAGGTTAGGGTTAGTGCTACGTTTAGGGTTTGGGTAAGTGTTAAGGTTAGGGTTAGGATTAGAATTTGGCTTAAGGTTGGGGTTAATTTTCACTTTCATCTTAGGTTAGAGTTAGGTATTGGTTTTGGTTTAAGTTTGGTTTTGGGTTCGAGTTAGTGTTCATGTTTGGGTTAGATTAGTTTTAGAATTTGCATTTGGATTAGGTTTATGCTTAGAATTAGGTTTAGGGATAGGATTAGGAATTGTGTTCAAGTTTGGTTCAGGTTAGGACTTGGTGTAGGTTTCTAGTTAGGGTTAGGGTTAGGCTTTGTATTTGGATTAGGATACAGGTTAGAGTTTGTTTTAGGGTTAGAGTTAGGGTTCAGAATCAGGATAAGGTTAGGGTTCTGGTTAGGGTTAGGGTTAGCATTCGGGGTCCAGTTAGGTTTAGAGTCGGGGTTAAGGTTAGGCTTAGTATTCAGATTAGGGTTCAGTTTTGAGTTCAGGTTTGTTTTAGGATTAGGGTTAGCGTCTGGATTAGGGTATGGTTTAGGGTTATGTTTTGGGTTGAGGGTAGGGTTAGGATTTGGATTAGGTGTCAGATTAGGATTAGGTTTCAGTTTCAGGGTCAGGTTTTGGTTCCAGTTAATGATAGGGTTAGGGTTCTGTTTAGGGTTAGAATTACTTTGCAGGTTACTGTTAGGATTAAAATTAGTGTTAGGGTTCAGGCTCCTGTTCAATTCACGTTCGTTTTAGGGTTAGCTTTTGGGTTCTTTTTAGGGGTATGGTTACGGTTCATGTTAGGGTTAGTGTTCAGGTTAAGGTTCAGGTTTGGTTTTGGGTTAGGTTTAGGGTTCTGGTTTGGGTTCCGGTATGGTTAGGATTATGGCTAGGGTTTGGTTTAGGCTTAGGCTTGTTGTTCATGTTAGGGATAAGTTTCATGTTAGAGTTAGGATTCTGGTTAGGGTTAGCCTTAGGGTTCTGCTTAGGGTTTCTGTTCAGGTTTGGGTAAGTGTTAGTGTTAGGTTTAGAGATAGGTTTTGGGTTAGGGTCAGGTTAGATTTAGGGTTAGGTTTCAGGTTAGGGTTAGGGTTACAGTTTCAGATTATGGCTATGGTTAGGCCTAGGATTAGGTTTTGGGTTATAGTTTGGGTTAGATTTAGGGTTTGGTTTCAGGTTACGGTTAGGGTTACAGCTTCAGGTTATGGTTAGTGTTACGTTTAGAGACTGGGTTGTTCCAGTTAGGTTTAGGGTTTGGATTAGGGTTAATGTTAGGATCCGTGCTTGAGTTAGGGTTAGGATAAAGGTTAGGGTTCGGGTTCATGTTCAATTTAGGGTTAGGGTCAGGATTTGGTGTAGGTTTCATTTGAAAGTTAGGATTCTGGTTAGGCTCTTTGGTTCAGGTAAGGGATACAATTAGGGTTAGGTTTAGGGTTAGGTTTCTGGTTAGGGTTGGTTTCAGTTAGGTTTAGGGTTAGGTTTAGATTTGGGGTTGGGGTTCTCACAGGGTTAGGTTTAGAATTAGGGTTAGGGTTCTGATTAGGTTCAGAGTTAGGTTTAGGGATAGAATTAGGGTTCGGGTTCAAATTTAGGTTAGGCTTAGGATTCAGTTTAGGTTTTGGTTTAGGATTAGGTAAGAAGACCTAACCCACCTCAACAGGCCTATTTCAAGCACTGAAATAGAAATGTCAAAAGAGGCTTCTACCTAAGAAAAGCCCAGGGCCAGATGAATTCCCAGCTGAATTCTATAAGGTCTTCAAAGCACTTGGCAGAGTACCATAATTTATAATATAACAATATTTTTGGAACATTATTGGGTGTAGAATTGAGTCCCATATCTAGCCTACTAATATCTAATTGTAGTAGTCCACTTATCTACAGGAAAGTATTTCCTGAGAAATAATAACCATCTGTGCTCAATTCCACACATAAAATTGTATTTAATCCAAACTACACTTCTCTTCATATCTATTGATATCTAAGAAATACCCACCGGCTGAAAGTATAACATTTAATGTTTCTTAGAATATTAATAAAAATATTCAGACATATTCTGGGCAATTAAGAGAACGAAAACCAGTAAAACATGGTTAGATAGAGTTGAGTAAGAAAAATATGCTAAGCTGGGTACTGATGCTTCATGCCTGCATTTCTAATTTCTCTTGAAGCTGACATCTGAGGATTATGCGTTGAACTCATCTTAGGCTTGGTGTCTGGGAAATTCTTAATTTAAAATTAACAACCAAATGTGCCAGATATGAACCTGTGGCTCAAGTGGTAGAGTAATATCCTTGAGCCAATAAGTTCAAGAACAGTTCCCAAAAGCTGCAGAACAGAAATAAAGATAAGCAAACATACCAGCACCATGTAAAGATATATATTTTCTATAACAGGGAAGAGAATAATTTTTAGCACTGCTACCTTGTCTTCAAACTATGGGAGGCAATCTCAGGATACACTTGTCAAACAAGCAATTGAGAAGAATGAAAGCATAGAGGCAACGACATCTTATCCTGCAACAGGCAAGTAATTTGTTTCCAGATTATTGTGAAATTATGTTCTATTCTTGAAGTTCTTTGCTTTTATACAGCCATTTATTAGTGAGAGATATTTATTACAGTTTATGTCTAGATTGTGAAGCATATCTGACATAAAATAATGATGCAATGCTTAGCTGGAATTACTTGCCTACAGTAAAGTGTGTTCATGTGTGTGTGTGTGTGTGTGTGAGAGAGAGAGAGAGAGAGAGAGAGAGAGAGAGAGAGAGAGAGAGTAATTGTGTATGTGTGTGTGTTCTAGAGCAGGAAATGAGTGCCAAAATATTCTTTGTGAGTTTATTTTCTCAAGGCTAGGATTTTGGCACTTCAGTTACAGGTGTCCTTCTATATATGAGTGTTTAATTGGAGATAAAATCTCATAGGCTGGCTAGAAGCCTCCATTATCAGACAGAAGCCTTCTTACTACTTCGGATCACAGTCATAAGCCACCACCCTAAAGTAATAATTTTATAACTACCCTCACAATGTAAGTATTAGCAAATAAACCTCAGACCACTGGTCATCATGGAAAGAAATGTGTCCGCAGACTTTTAGTACAGAACTCATGCCACTGATTCAGTTTGTTTATAATAGCATTACTTCATATTCTACATTGACAGCTGGTATGGAGGAAATACAGGGAACCTGGAATGAAGTGTAGAGGTTACAGCCCTGCAAAAACAGCAAACCCCAAATCCTCTCCTAACACCAGATAGAAAATTACTCCAGAGTAGATACAAGATAATACAATGAAAGTAATCTACTTCTTGTGCATAGGGATGGGAGTTTAGGGTAGAGAACAGAGAGCATTCATATGTGCACTTGGAGTTCTCACAGCTATAGCTCATACTGAAAACAAAACAATACATGAAAAGGCAACGTTGAGTTACTTACGGCTTGTTCTTTTCATGACTAGAAGCATCACTGGTACTGCCTTCTCTTCCCAAAATATAGAGAGGGATAAGCCCAGAAATCATCACATCTCCATCCACGTGTGCTCGGTGTTTCATTGTAGAAAAGCAGGTAGTGCCAGCCAAGGACCTGACAGAGCATGAAAGTTGCAGAATAATGAAGGTGAAAATCAAAAGGCACATCCCCGAAGCATCTACACAGCTAAAATTCTGGCTAGAAGTGAGGCCCATAATGTCAGATATGTATATCAATATACACTCAATTCTAAAATTCTCAACATATGTTATTAAGACATGTGCATGTGTGTGTGCATGCAATGGCAACTCACTACAAAAAATATATTTTCTCGTAAAAAATCCTTACCAATTTCCTTAGCACATGCATTAACTTGCATTAATCATGTGCTGGTTTCCACTTTACCTTTATTTTTGGCAGCATATATTCTTAGTCTTCTTCATAGAGATTGTCACTGGAGTGAGATAAAAGACAGTGTTGAGGGTTGGGAGGGTGACCTAGTTGTAGAGTGCTTACCTAGTATGAACAAAGCCCTGGATTTGAGTCCTTGGTGCCACAGTGAAGGATCAGGATGAACTATTTTAATTCATCTAGCTTTCCTGTAAAGCAACATAGCTGCTAAAAGTGTTGCCATGACACGCTGTAATTTGCAAATTACAAAGAACTAGGCTCAAGCGTAAGTTTTGCTTCCCTGCCAATGAGTTGCAGTTTCCTTAAAGTCCTCTGCCATACCATAATATTAGGTGCCAGCAACAACCAAAAGGAAGGCAGAGAATATGGGCATAAATCAACGGTTTGGGGTAGACTTTGGAACCAATCAAAACACAAATGATCTTTTTGTTCAAATTCTATCCATCCAAGGGATACTGTTATGGGATCTCCCCTAACCTCCTACCATCGCAAATAAAAATGACTTACCCACGCATTTTGAGATTCACTCCCAGCTGGCCCTGCTACTTTAGGATGTGCTGGTGGGAGTCCAGGCTGGAGCTTGCCCTGCAATAAAGACCCTTTTGTTTTTTGCACCTGTGCTGGTCTCCTGATATTTTTTGAGGATACCTCAATCTGGACATTTCAACAGAAACAGAAAAATCTGGAAGTAGTGTTTTGGCTATGTATATTTTTTATACACAATAGATTTCTATGTTTCTATCAGAAAGAAAGACTTTGCAAATTTTGTAATTAAATGGAAAGACTGGGAACTTTTTTTATTATGATCAGCAAATCAGACCCAGAGATAACAATAGTGCCTTTCTAGCTTTGGGAAACCTCAAGTATAGTGCTCTGAGTTCAAGCTGCAAGACTAGCAAAACAAATTTCAATGTTGAGTAGGAGATGATGGCCAAAAGAGAATAGGGAAAAGTAAAACTCTCTCCACAGAAGTTTAGTTTCCCCTCAGGATTTATACATCTGGGAACTCACACCAAGTAAGAATTAGTTCTCCAGATATAAACCAAAGAATATGTGAGCTGAGTCTGGGAAATTAACCATGACAATATTGGCCTAGCATGTGGTCTTCAGCTGTTCCTTCAGTTTGAATTTAACCAGAAAAAAAGAGAGACCAAAGCTCATCCATACAGTTGGTTGCTCATCGCCCAGCTGGCTTGGCTCCCCTCCCTGACCCCAACAGGTGGCCAATGACCCCTTGGTGGTAGGGAGGGGAGAGCAAGGCTGGCAGCAGGCCAGCAACAATGCTCAGTTTTTGGGAGGGTTCCCTAGTGTGCAAGGAAGAGCCTGCACTCCGACCTGGCTTTTTTCAGGATCCCACAGGACCTGGATAGGTGTCAGTAGTGGGTGGAGAATTGTAGGAGAGCAGACTTGGAAGATAAAACACGTGATCAGGTAAATACACATGATTCACACTGAAACCTCCATGATCCGTAGAACTAGTCCTCACAGGACAGTTGAACGGTTTCTATGTTGGACTGTGGCTGACTGAGCTGTGGGCTCCTATTCCACCCATCTAAATTCATGCAAAGCCCACCAGCTGGGCTGACTCTGCTACTTCTGCCACCTCTGACTTCTCTCACAGTTTCTATGGAGAAGACCTCTGTATCATTATAGCTTCCTTGACGTGACTCCATAGACTGGAAAGCCTAATGCCCACCTAAAACTCTTCTATGGAGAAATACTAGTTGCTCATTGGAGACATAATTTCTTCCCTGCTCTTTCCATCATCTTCTCCTACTTGACATCAAATTTTTTCTCTGATCACGATGTCTTTCAGGAAGTCTAATAACAAATGCGGCTGAAATTAAGGGCAAAGGAACAATTAAACATGATTCAAGTAGGTTACACAAGGAAGTATAAAGACCTTTAT
Organism: Megascapheus bottae; assembly: GCF_031878675.1. Taxonomy (NCBI): domain Eukaryota; kingdom Metazoa; phylum Chordata; class Mammalia; order Rodentia; family Geomyidae; genus Megascapheus; species Megascapheus bottae. Next base: position 2,701,120 of record NW_028327392.1, on the reverse strand, counting down.
GATATTAAGCATGGTAACTAACTTGTGGGAAAGAGGCCCATTGCACGTATATATGTATTTTTTCTATATAAGCTCTTTGTATGGTTAACTTACAATAATGAAAATTAAAATTTTAAGTGATAAAAAAGATCCTATAAGAAACCTCCACACTGCTTTCCAGAGTGGCTGAATTAGCTTACAATCCCACCAGCAGTGTAGTAGGGTTCCTTTATCTCCACAAGCCTGCAAGCATCTGTCATTGTCTGAGTTCAAAATCTTGGCCATTCTTGTTGGGGTAAGATGGTATCTTGGGGTTGTTTTTATTGGCATTTCCTTTATGAACATGGATGATGAGAATTTTCTCATATGCTTTTTGCCATTTTAACCTCTTCTTTTGATAAGTCTCTCTTTTATATCCTGAACATCATAACTCAGGATATGATAAGGACACCTGCTCAGCTATGTTCATCTCTGCACTATTCCCAATAGACAAGGGATGGAAACAATTCAGATGCCCTACTACAGATGAATGGATAAAACATGTGATATATATACAACAGTATTGTGAACTTTCTGGCTTTATTGCTTCTTCCTGAGATGCTATATCAGAAAGTTACTTGTTGTTTTGTATGAAAGTAACCACTGGTTGTTTCCTGTTTCTAAGATAATATATAAGACTAGGAACAAAAATAAATGGTGCTACAGTATAAATCTACATTCTCTTTAGGCTCCAGTCTTGAGCTGTAGACCTCCTGACCCCATCTGTTTCTTGTGTTTTTCTTCTCATCCTCACCCCCTAAATCAGGAATCCTGCCTTGATTCCGGCTGGCTCTGGCACAGTTTGAAAGAGCAATTTCAGAATACAAACATGCAACATATTTATGACAATGACTTTATTGACATGAAATTGCTGGTTTCACCAAAGTCATTGCTCAATTAGGCAATGGCATATGGCTGCTTTTGTGGAGGCCTCTGTACAATAGCTTGCATCAAATACTAATCTGTGGCAAATTGCAGGAGTGGAATCAAACTGTACCTTGATTTGCATCGGACAATGGCTTTATTGTCTTATTGTTTTCTGGCCTTATTCTGTTTAAATGACCTGAGATTTACCATATGAATGTAACACCTGGAAGTTCCCTGGGTTTCAAGAGAGGAGGGAAGCCAAGAGTGGAGAATAAAGGAGGCAGCAGTTTTTACCTGGGCTGCAGACCTCCCGGACCCGATGTGTTTGTCTCTCTTCTATTTTTTCCGGTCCCTGCCCCCTATTTCAGGAACCCGAATTTGCTGCCGGTAGACCCCGGTAAGTAGCGCCCGAACAGGGACCCTGAAAATCTGGGACGAAGGTGGAGGACCCCGCTGTGGTGAGTAACACATTGTAGGACTATTAAGAGAGGATTTTAAGAGAGTGAGAGAGCAGGAGGCTGTATTGTCCAGAGTAAAAATTATGGGTCAAGTTAATAGCCATAGGTCATATGTACCGATCTTAGCAGGCCTACTTGAAGCCCACGGAACGTGGGTGGAAAAAGGGGTGCTTCCGAGCTTCCTACAGTTTGTCGAGGAGGCATGCCTGAGGTCTATAGAGGAGGAATTCCTAAAAACCTGGCAGCGGAGATAGGAAAAGGAACTCAAGATTATTATAATGTAAATGGCCCCGAAAAGACCCCAGTAGAGGCTATTAATGTATGGAATTTAGTAAGTGAATACATAAATCCTCATCATGAGAATGCTGAACTTAATCTTGAATTAAGGGAAATTTATGAATTAAAGGACCCTTCTGAAAAACCTGAGGCTGAGCCATATGCCGCAGCCCAAGAGCGTCTAAGTGAGATCTTGGAAAGGGAACAACAACCAGTAGATATTGAGTATCAGAATTCAGATTTGAATATCAAGGAGGAAAGTTATGATGAGCCAATGGAGGACTGGATAGCTACGATAGAGAAGAAGTTAGAAGAAATCTTACATCTTCTATCGAAAATGGGGATAGAGCAGAGAGCCCCCCCAGAAGTAGGAAAGAAATATGACCCTCAGGCCACTATGGTGTCTGATTCTAAACCTTACCCCTCACACCCACCACCTCCAGCTGCAGCCTTACAGCCCCAATCCCTTTTCCAACCCTTAGGCAAGCCTAAAGGCCCTAGCAACAAGTCCCTTTTAAAACAACCAGGCACAGTGCATCGCAATTAAACCTGGCTCAGGCTGCTAGAGAGAGGGAAGATATTTCAGGGCCTCGATGCTTCCCTAGTTTAGTTGACCATGATGAACAAGTATACCATCAACCTGTTCCTGTTAAACTATTACAGGATTTAAAAAGTGCCTGCTCCCAATATGGGCCAACTGCCCCTTTTACTCAAGTAATATTGGAGGCAGTGTGTGCTGGTATTGTATGCCCAAATGACTGGAAGTGGCTTGCCAGAGCATGCCTTAGTGCAGGAGAGTACTTATTATGGGAGACAGAGTTCACTGCACAGTGTCGGGCTAAAATTGAAACAGATAGGTCTAAGACCCTGCCTTACACTTTTGGTCAGTTGTTAGGAGAGGGAACCTATAAAAACGCCGAAGATCAATTGGGTTATGCAAAGGAAGCCTATTTACAAATAAATGCTGCGGCGAAAGAGGCTTGGAAAAGGTTACGTAATTCCAATCGTACAAAAAATTTAGTAGAAGTTAAACAGGGACCGAATGAACCTTGTCTAGAATTTTTGTCTCTATTAATGGAGACTGCAGACCGCCTAGTACAAGATGAGAACGCAAGGAAGATCATAGTTAGACACATAGCCTATAAAAATGCCAACGCCGCCTGTCAGGCGGCTATCAGACCCCATAGGAATAAGGGAGGAATCACGGACTTTATTTCACTGTGTGCTGATACTGGACTCTCCCATGTACAAGCCCTCATTTTAGCCTCCGTTCCTCAAGGAAAGACTGTTACTAAATTTATAAAATATAGATGCCAGCGGCATTCTCTGGCTGCTAGACCCGCAGGGCATTGCTTTTCTTGTGGAGAAATAGGACATTGGATGGCACAATGCCCACGCCAGGCCAAGTTAGAGAAAGAAACATCACCTGGCACATGTCCACGCTGTGGTAAAGGGAAGCACTGGGCTAAATATTGCAAGTCAGCAACAAATCGCAATGGCTGCCCATTTTCGGGAAACAGGAGAAAGGGCCAGCCTCTGGTCCCACAAAACTATGGGGCAGTCACTCCCTCTTCTCAGCCACAAGTACATCATCTAACAACCCCCCAAAATCAGTCTCTGGCCTCTTCCTTGCCACCCCAGGCAGCGCAGGATTGGACCTCTGTTCCTCCAACTGCTCTGGGGTATTGACCCCAGAGATGGGGATACAACCTCTCCCCATGGGGGTCTTCAGCCCCTTCCCCTGGGAGTGGCTGGATTGCTGTTAGGGAGAAGTAGCTCAGCCCTTAAAGGCATACAAATTACACCTGACATAATTGACCAGGATTTTACTGGAGAAATTAAGGTTATGGCCTCTGCCCCGAGACATGTAATATCGATCCCAGCAGGACAAAAAATAGCACAGCTAGTGCTTGTGCCTTTACCTCCCGGGGAGACTGTTAATTCCCCATGTGGACAGAGAGGATTTAGATCTTCTGATATCAATTGGGTACAAAGCATAAAACAAGAGAGGCCTGAGATGACTTTATACAAGAAAAGCCCTTTAAAGGAATATTAGACATCGGAGCAGATGTGTCTGTGATATCTAAAAAGCATTGGCCAGCCCAATGACCCCTAACAACCTCTATGACTTCCCTACAGGGGATTGGGTATGCAACTGACCCACAGCAGAGCAGTGCGATCCTTGTTTGGAGAGATGAGGAAGGGCACTCTGGTCATTTTCAGCCGTTTGTCCTGGATCATTTGCCAATTAATTTACTGGGTCGTGATGTCATGGAAAAAATGGGACTGTATATGTTTAGTCCTAGTGCTGAAGTTACTAAGCAGCTGCTTGATCAAGGCCTCCTCCCTTCTGGGGGACTAGGCCCAGCAGCACAGGGAGGGCCAGAGCCCTTCCAACCCTAGTCTCGCTCACAGAGACAAGGATTACGGTATTGTGGAGCGAGCTAATGGATTAGTAAAATATCAAATTTTTAACATAAAGAAAGGGAGTTGTATTCTGCTACCCTTGTGAATATACTTAATCATGCTTTATTTGTTTTAAGTTTTTTGAATTTGGACTTAAATAATTTATCTGCTGCTCAGCGATTCTGGGAAAAAAGAGAGCAGCGTGCTTTTGCCTTAGTAAACTGGAAGGATGCCCTAACTGGTACTTGGCATGGACCCGATCCTGTTCTAACCTGGGGTCGAGGGCATGTATGTGTTTTTTCACAAGGAGAAAATGATGCCCGCTGGCTCCCTGAACGCTGCGTTTGGATTGTGGAGAGTGACATTGGCCATCCAAGCAGTGACTCACTGGTCCTACACCCCCAACCCTCCAGTGGTGCATCCTGCGACGTGGGAACGACCTGAGTTATTTGTGCATGTCAGTTGGGACTGCTACTGATCCACTTGTTCAACACATTCATATGAGCTGTGTTTCTCCTCCTTTTACTATTATGTAGGGACCTTTTGACATATTCATTGACTCTACACAATTTAATATGTGACAATTGTTCTTTTACAAATTGTATACTATTGAGATAAAGGATTGTTCTTTTTATTTTGTCTTTACCATCCCTCTTCTTAATAACCGTTTTTGTAAAAGATGCCCAGGTGAAAAGCAAAGGCCTCCAGAGGTAAGTAGAAGTTGGCCGACGCCCTGTATGTCTGTGTTTTGTTTTATTTTTTATTTTATTTTTTTAAAAAGGGTGCACTGTGGGCCTAAAATAGAGGCCTGGGTGGTCAAGGGACGCCTTGACTCCCCCTCCCCTTCTGAGTTTCTTGTCAATAACAAGGCATACCTGAGAGTCCCACCAGCAAGACATGTCTAAATCTAAAAATAGCTGTTTGGTGAAAACATTCATCTGAGCTCATGTTTTTTGTGTTAAGCGTATCTGATTGAGTCCAATTTTCTTGTTATATGTCAGTGTCTGATTATTTAAAAGTCTCCGTTTCTCTGTCTTGTTCGTGTTACATATTTTTCCTTGTCCAATTTTGTCTTTAAAATTGGTACCATTTCTAAGTATGGATCCTTATGGTTTCTCTGTGCATACTCAAGCACACATCCTTGTTATTCATTTGAACATTTCTGGGCCTAGTATGGCCGCTCCCCCATGTCTGCAGTTGTAACAAGCCCTGTAAAAATAAATTCCAGCTAAGTTGCCTTGCAAAAAGTTTTGTTTTGAACCTGGTTCTCACCTGCAATAGTAAAATTGGCAAAGCACTCTTGACACAAAATTCTGGAAAATGAACGGCCTGTATTAATTTGCTTGCTTTAAGATCTTTGAGTATGAATGTGTGTGAATGAGTGAGTGAACATGTTCAAGGTTAAATTGTCAGCATGCTGTATAAAACAATGGATAAATTTTACTTAAACACAAAGGCAATTGGGTAAATCTAAGCTTAAAACTTCAAAAAACATATTAGGTTTGAATGTTTTACAATGTCTCAAATGATTATTACATTGTGTTAAAGAGAAATTGGTCAAAAGTATTTTTCTAAAGATCCTGAAATTTGCATTAAAAAAAATCTGGTTTTGTAATACTTAGAGCTGTTTACATTGTAAACATTGTATCCTGTTTAACCCAGAGGTATTAGGGAATTTGGGATTTATTACCTTTAAAGTTTGGAGACATGTATTAGAGATTTAAATGTAAAATTGTTCATTAATGTCAGAAACTTTGCCTATCTGTCTTTTCTTACAGACTGACACTGGAAGTCTGATGATAACTTTTGGTGCAGTGATGTTTGTAATTCTTTCATTAGGGAAAACCTGTTATTTGAGTTTAAACTGTTGATGGAGTTCTAGGCAGTAATAATCCAAACTGCAGAATAAAACAAAAAGCCTCTTCTAAAGGCAAAGGGAGTGACCTGGGCCCTAGGGGGCCTAGAGGCAAAGGGACTTCCTTTAGCCTTAAAGGTTTTTCAAATGCAAATAAAGACCAAAGTGTTAAGAGTTTAAGTTAAAAAGTGTAAAAGTTTTAAAGAAAAGTAGAAATGGTTTCTGAACAAAATTTAAAAGTAAAGTTGTCCTAAAGTTTTGTTTCTAAAAAAGAAACAAGGAAAATTAGGACTATCAAAATGGTTGCTTAATTGCTATTTCAGCTTACTCTTGTAAGTTACTTTATAGCAGTCTCCAGCAGGCCCATGGAGAAGGACAGCAGATCCTCATTCAGATGTAAGTTTGGCCCTCACCAAGTTCCAGGTAAGATCATGCTTAGAGACTATTTCTGAGTTGACCACCTTGTTGCTTCTAATTGGAGTAAAGTGGCCTTTTGTAGGACTCTTTGATCTGAAACCCGCAGCTTTGAGCCTGCCCGGGCAAAGCAAAGTCCCTGTGAGACTGTGGTGTCTAATCTGCCAGCAGGATGCTGGGATGGAGTTGCTTTGGAGCTCAAAGTGGCAGAGTGCTAGCTCTGAGCTGAAAAGCTGGGGGGAAGCACTCAAACACCAAGCTCGGGACTCACAGTGGCAGGGTGCTAGCCTTGAGCTGGAGAGCTGAGGGACAGTGCCCAGGCCCCGAGTTCAAGTACAGCAACCAACAAAGTGAAATGCCAATGGCATGTTTATCCCTGTGTGTAGAGACACTACTTGGACATGAAAGGCTCTGCTTGGATGGCAGAGATGGTGTCAGATCTTAGAGTCACTTGTGCTTGGCCATTCAAATTAATCAGAGCCAGGAGGTCATAGAATAGTTTGTAAGCATGCCTTACTAATGCCCGTGCCTTTCATAACTGGGCAGGAACTTGTCAATCTTCTGTGATAGTGGGTAATTTAAAGTCCTAATTGAGCGAATTTTTTATTTTGACACCAGCCACAAATTCAGGAAAAGTTTGTGGATATGGGGCTTGTGTCTCTATTAATCTGTTTAGATCTGACAACTGAAGCATTGTTAAGGTTGCAGAAATTTAGTTCCCCAGACAATCAAGAAAAAGCCTTTGCAAATGGGTGCTAAGTAAGTTACACTATTGTAGCCAAAGATGGCTTGTGCAGTTGTTAAATGTTAAATATGATCTCTAGTTTGCAGTAAATTATTGTTCCTGATATCTAATCCTTGCAACCCCTTGATAAAACAGGCTAGGCTTCTTAAGGTCCCTGGTCAAGCACAGAGACAAAGCCCCTGAATCAGCTTGAAGAAGTCACAGAAGCTGAATCTCCGCCCATCAATCCCCGTTAGACGAAGGGACCAAAGTCATTTTTGGAAAATGTGACAGGATAAATTAGAGATATAGAAAGAGTAAAAATTGCACTTGTGTTTCTTTTAAAATAAAAAGGGGGATATGTTGGGAGCCAGAGTGGAATCAAGTTGTACCTTGATTTGCATCAGACAATGGCTTTATTGTCTTATTGTTTTATGGCCTTATTCTGTTTAAATGACCTGAGATTTACCATATGAATGTAACAGCTGGAAGTTCCCTGGTTTCAAGAAGGGATATAAGCCTGGAGTTGACAATAAACGAGGTGGCAGTTTTTGCCTGGGCTGCAGACCTCCCGGACCCGATATGTTTGTCTCTCTTCTATTTTTTCCACTCCCTGCCCCCTATTTCAGGAACCCCAATTTGCTGCCGGTAGGCCCCAGCAGATATGCATAACTTGATTTTGATCATCTGCCTGTAAGAGAGTCATAATCAATAGGTCAGCAATATGTTTGTAGGTTCTTACCAGGAAAGTGAAGACACTACACTTACTATATAAAATTTTTGTAACAAAATTAAATTTGAAGGCCAAAATATGATACTTTTGTCTAGAAAGTAATGGATCACAAATTAACTTTTTTTAAGACTGAATGGGACTGTGTGAAGTTGAATGCATTACATATACATAAATAATTATGAATCTTAGTTCTATTCATCTAATACATTGAATTAATTTATTTTTACAGCTTATTATCAGCAGTGAGAAATTCTAGAGACTTTGATATCTGTAGATGCACTAAATAGCATGAAAGTTATAAAGGTTTATTTGTGCTTACTAGTTAAAGCTGATCATGTGTAACTTTAATTAAATGTGGGAAAATGTGTTTTCTTTAATGCTGTATGGTAATTGGAAAAGATAAAAAGAATGTTTGATAATGAAATCGTTTTCTCACCAAGAGACAAATGCAAAGTATTATGAATCACATTTTTAATATGTTTTATTCATTTTAATAGAAAATATGGCCTTAGTGGTTCTTTTTCTACCAACATATTAATGAACCATTTTCCTTCCTATTATGAGGATAACAGCTATTCTAATTAAGAATTAGTTTACTGTCAAACTCAATTTATACTTTTAGAAAACGTTGTTAGAATTCATTAGTAATCCATTTTCATATCTGTCCTATGTCTTATCCTAAATTTTACTTGGCTTAATATATTTTATAGATTTAATAAAATATATGTTAAAAAATTCATCACAGGATTTTAAGCAAAAGTAATATTTGAAGGTATTATGTTGATTTTTTCTTTCAAGAAAATATTTCTTTCCACCAAAATATACTTAATTGCCAGGCATGCTTAATGTTTTTAATATTTTATTTTGTTGGTGCATACAAAAAAATCTCATTTTTCCTTATGTTTTCTAATAATTCAAATAAACATAACTTATTGAGCTTAAGACTTTATTTTTTATTTTCTTTTTAGCAAAGATACATCAGATGATAAATTTGTTGAAGATGGGCTCTATTTACACTTAGTTTCTAAATTTTACAGCTATAACTGAATTATTTAAAAATGCAATACCAGTATAAGAAGCCAGAAGTATAGACCAGTGGTCAAGTAGTGGTGATTGCTAATGGAAAACTGAGAGAGAACTTTGTGCTTCCTTTTTACCTAGTAAAGGTTTCCAGCAACCTTTTTATTCCTTGGCTTGTACAGCATGCCAGTTTCTACCTCCATCTTCCCATGGCTATTTATCACATGAGGTTGTATGTTTCCAAAGCTTTCCTGCTTTTAAAAGGACACCAGTTAAGTGGATATGTGGTACATTCTAATCCAGACAACCACATCTTAACTACAACTGTCAAGAGGCTATTTCTAAATCCTGTCAAATAGTGAAATCGTAATTGAACACAAATTTCGGGAGAAACCATTCAAGTGAAGGGAAAACTACTAAACACAAGAAGGTTACCCTTCCTTTTCTTTGTTTCTTTCCCATTCATGGAATACATTCATCATATTTCAGTTCCCCTACAAGTCTTAGTATTTGTTTCCAGACAATTAAAATCTATTCATTTTCTTTCTGTGGATCCCCTGAAACTTTAAGATTTTTGTTCATTTAATTTCATCTTTCTGCCCTTTATCCTAATTGGTAGATGTTTTTAGTGGTATAATCTTCATCAGACTCTTTGTGGATTATCAGTGAATGACAAGTGTATCAATGCTATTAGACAAGTATTTATTAGGGTTATATTACTCAACTTTATTAATTATTTATATGGATAGATGTTATTGACTTAATGAGATATATGCCTAGACTCTCTGGAAAATATTTCCTAGTTACCACAAGGTCTTTTCTCTTGGACATGCTGTAGAATCCTCTGCAATTCATATCAAACACTTTGCAATTCATCATGTTCTATTTCTATTTTTGCCTAAAAGTCCATTTCTTAAGATATCACTTCTCTAAATTTACTATAGAAGGAAAGGAGCAAACAAGATCACTTTCTACATCTTGCTTAGAATTATTCAAAGGTAAACTTCCAAGCTCATTGCTTTTCTGTCCTAGTTTGCCTAATGCTACAAAACAATTCAGCCAATATTTGTTTTTCATAAAAAAGAACATATTTGGGGTGCTGGGAATCTGGTCTAATGGTAGAGTGCTTGTATAGCATGCACGAAGACTCGGGTTTGATTCCTTGGTACCATATATATAGAAAAAAACGGAAGTGGGGCTGTGGTTCAAGTGGTAGAGTGCTAGCCTTGAGAAAGCCCAAGGAAAGTGCTCAGGCCCTGATGTCCAGCCCTGGGATTGGCCAAAGGAAAGAGAAAAGAACGTTTTTATAGTTACATTTTCATCATATGTAAATGTGGTCAAACACTACTAGCATTCAAACCGCAACTCTACACATATGCTTTTGCAAATAGTAATTATTTGTTTAGCTTTTCTAACCTTTCATCAAGTCCTGCCAAGATTGGTGTTAATATCTTTATTCATAATCAAAAGACCCTTGAATCCAGAAAAAAATACCATGTATGAATTTCCAGAATCATATAATTCAAAACTTATCTATTTAATTTTAAATATTTGTTTTATAACTTTCCACACCCTGGTATCAAAATCTCTGCTAGTCAAGTTGCTCTAGAGAAACAGAGACAATGACAAATATATACAAATAATATATATTATTATATATTTGTAAGCACTATATAATATATTGTAATACACTATTACATATAATTTGTAATAATATATTAACATAATACACAACTATATATCTACATATATGAAATTTCAGGTTAGAATTATATATAGAAAAGATAAATATAGACATAATTCTATTTAATTCCTGGATTTGCCACACAGTTGTGGTTAACAAATTTGAAGTATAGAAACTCAAGTAGAAGTTGATATTGCAGCCTTAAGACAAAATATTTTCAACTTTTCAATCCTCAAATTTCAATTGTGAGATCCTCAGTTGATGGGCTAAAGCCTATCTTTTTGGGGTAAATCTCCTTTATGAAATTTCCACTGAATGTACATATTATCCATTACAAAATTCTTTCAGAAGAAGATCTATGAGTGTTTGGTCAAATGATTATTTTCCATAGTTTCACAAGATCAATAGATAACCATTATGCACAACATTTACCTGTATTTTTAATATGTATATTTAATGTTTATTTTAAAAATATCTTACATTTCTGTGAATCACTGAGAAGTATATGATTTTTCAAAATGCTAATACTAAGACAAATCTAAAATACTCCAAAATTATAGCAAACACCATGAGAAAAATTCATTGTTTGCCTAAAATTTGAATTGCTTTAAAATTTATGCTTTTTCTTATAAAGTATTCATTTCAACTAAAATAAGCCTAGCAATGTTATTGCAATTTTTATCTTACATTCATTGATCCAATGGTTGGCTTAGTTCATAACCATCTTCCCTTTTTCTAGTTAAAAATAGATATATGAGAAGCTTTGATTTCATTGAAAGACACTAAGATTGATGAGCAATTTTATAACAATTCCCTCACTCTGTGTATATTGTGTGTGTGTGTGTGTGTGTGTGTATGTGTGTGTTGTGTGCACTCTATCTAGGCTAGATGCATACACTTTTTTATAGAATATTCTTATATACATCTGAATTCATAGCTTTATCTGAAAACTGAGCTACTTGGCTAAGAAAACATTTGATAATAAGAAGTTATTTTCTACCTGTAGTTTTAATTTTACTGTTCGAAGTTTATTCATTATTTAATTTGATCGATGCACATTTGTTTACACTATTAACTCAGAAATATATAGCTCAGAGTACCTTATGTATGTTATAAATTATATGTATATGTAAATGAAAACATTTTTAGAAAGTGCAAATAAGGAAATAATAAATGAATGTTCTTTTAACCTTGTTACTTTTCTAATTACTGTACCTGAGTTGGCCATTCAGGGAATAAATGTTAATAATTTTGCATGCCAGAGGCCTCCATGTGTTACATGAACAGTTTTACTTGGCATGCAAAATAGATGGGATGTGGAGAGAAATTTTCTGAAAGACTGCCTGAGTAAAACCATTACAGTACTACTGTTGTTGCATTTTAAATCATGCAATTGTATAATTAATACCATAAATCTTATATAAGGAATTATTAGACTTCTGGATGAATACCACAAAAGTCTCATTATTATGTTTGTTCCTTGTGGATGGCTCTGATGGTATTATAATGCTCCCATCAATACTTTCTTCTGTTAATAACCTTCACTTATGAATGTTATCTTCTCATTAGAGGAACATTCATAAGAAACAATCTTTCATTAATCATGCCTAATGTTGTCAAAATGGTATTGACACACCAGACAGAGCGAAGTGGGATAGGAATACATCCCAGTTCTTATCTGTGTTCTCTAAATGAAAACACAAACATCTAATTCTATTGACAAGTTTAAAGCACTTGTAGTCATTGAAATTGAGGCCTCTTCAACTTATCGTCTATTTCAGTTCCATGATGATAATTAGGATGAGAATGAGAATGTAAATGAGGATGAGGATGTTAGAGATAATTATGATGGTGACACTGTTTCCTGATGCACAATCTGAAATAACTGAGCACACATGAGATACAACATGAGATATAAGATAGCTTGGCATACAATGTTCACTAGTAATTTTTCTTTCTCCTTTTTTTTAAATTGTATTTCATTGCCAGGGTGATGTAAAGAGGGGATACAATTACATTTGTTAGGTAATATGTACATCACTTCTTAAACATTGATACTCCTTCCCATGTTTTTCTATCACATCTAAACTGCAGCATTCAAGAAACATATACATTTGAAATGATTTTTCCATTGTCTTCAAAATCTTCATAAGTTTCTTCACATTATTCTCCTCGTGGTAAATGTAATTCAAAGTCTGACACTCACAACTATTGAAAACACTTGAATAAAATGTATTTCTCATCCATGTTGCTTCTATGGTCAATGTCACACCATTTCAGGAGACCATTCACCTATTCCTCTGTACTAGGGAGTGAGCATATAGACACAGCTGAGGCACACTTTGTTCCAAGGTAATTACTTGAGATTGTTCTGTGCACACCATGTTAAAACTATCTCACATATGGTTTATTAATTCAAGGAACATATATACTTCCTAATTATATATTATAATGGCACCCCATGTCTTCTGTCTCTCCTGCAGAAATTCGTATTCTCCAGTGGCTATAAGTCATTTTTTTATTGTTGCTGTTTTTTGTTTATATTTGTTTTGTTTACTTTTGCTTTTAGTCAGTCAAAGGGATTGAACTGTGGGCCTGGGCACTCTCCCAAAGCCCCTCAGGGCAAGGCTACCGCTTTACCACTGAGCCAATTCCAGTTTTCTGGTGGTTAATTGAGGAAAAGTGTCTCATAGACTTTGGTACCCTTACAGCAGACATAAACAGCTCAGTGTCCACAATGCAAACAAAAAATGGAAGCATTAAGCAACAGATTGACTGAGATGGAGAATAGGACATCAGGAAAGGAAGATAAAATACAAGAGCTGGAACAGAGAAACTTCAGTATGGAGAAATGAGTCAGAATTCACTCCAGGACCTGGCAGATGCACCCAAGATATTTAATCTTATAATACGGATTGAAGAAGGGGTGGAGTTTCATAATAAAGGATGCAACCTTTATTCACCAAAATCATAGCAGAGATTTCCCCAACCTCAAAAAAGGGAAAATACTCACATTATTGAAGGCTTCAGAACTCCAAGCTCCTAGAAGGAACTCATCTAGACACATCATGGAAAAACATTAGACCAGAATAATAAGCAGCTGATCTTTAATGCCTCAAAAACAAAAAAGGGCTATACTACATTGGGAAAAAAATTAGAATAACTTCAGACCTCTCCACGCAAACCCTAAATGCAAGAAAAGCTTAGAAAAATATCATTCATGCCCTGAAGACCAACAACTGCCAACCCAGACTGATACATCCAGCAAAGGTAGCATTTACATTTGAGGGAGAAACAAGAATATTTCATTCGACAGAGAAGCTATATGAATACATGCACGCTACTACATCACTACTACACTACATCACTACTTCACTGTTGGTGGGAGTGCAAACTCATTCAACCACTATGGAAAGAAGTATGGCACTTCCTCAAAAGACTAAAAATAGAGCTTCCCTATGACCCAGCAATTCCACTACTTGGCATTTACCCAATCGTCCAGAAACAAGGACATACTAAATCCACTAGCACAATGATGTTCATTATAGCAAAGATATGGAACCAACCCAGATACTCCTCAGTTGATGAGTGGATCAAGAAGATCTGGTATTTATACAGAAATGAATTCTATGTTGCTGTCAGAAAGAACAATAGACAAAACAATTCTAGGCAAAAATTCTATGCTACTGGCAGAAAGAGCAATAGCCAAACAATTCTACCAAAAAAGAGCAATGCACGTGGTATCATAATACCAACTTCAAACTTGACTATAGACCCATAATAACAAAAAAGCATGGTACTAGCACAAAAATAGATCAGACGATCAATGGAACAGACTAGAAGATCCAGAAATAAAACCACATACCTACAGTCAACTTATATTTGACAACGAGCCAGAGATATACAGTGGAACAAACACAGCCTATTCAATTATTGATGCTGGCAAAATTGGTCAGCCACATGCAGAAAGCTAAAAATTGATCCTACCCTTTCACCATGCCCAAGCATTTACTCAAAATAGATCAAAGACCTCAATATCAGACTTGAAACCTTGCAACTGTTTCATGATAGAGTAGGAGAGACTGGAACTCATAGGCACAGGCAAAAACTTCCTGAATAAAGTCCCAGGATGGGACTACCTAAAACTGAAAAGTTACTGCACAGATAAAAGCACAGCTACTAAAGTAGAAAGACAGCCAACCCAATGGAAAAACTATTTAAAAATAATACATCATACAAATGATTAATATCAAGTATCTAAAGGGAACTCAAGAAACTAATCCCCCCCCAATACAAACACAACAAATCAATCACTAAATGGCAAGGGACCTAAGGAGAGACTTATGTGAACAAGAGTTTAAATTCACAAAAAATATGTGAAAATTCTCATGATCCTTGATCCTAAAGAAAATGGAAATAAAAACAACCATAAGATACCACATAAACCCAACTAGAATGGTCAATACAACTGTAAATGGGGGCAAGGATGTGGACAAACAGGAACCCTACTGCATTGCTGGTGGGAATGTAAAGTAGTTCAGACACTCTGAATGGCAGAATGGAGGTTTCTTAAAGAAATGAAAATAGACATTCCTCATAATCCTGCCATACCACTCCTGCCAATGGGGGAGAGGGGGGATTGGCTGCAGCGGGACCTTCTCCACACAGGGAGGCCAGGAAGTGGCACGCGGCCTTTTATCGACCTGGGCGGGGGGCGGAGCGCTGAAGACCTGGGCGCCGAGCGCGACCTGGTGGCCGGCTTCTTCCTCCCTGGAAGCTGCCAGCAGAGGTGGGCTCGGCGTCCAGGGACCGAAGGACACCTCTACTCGGTAAGGGCTGAGGCTCTCCACCAGCCCGCGGATTCTAGGGGGGCCGAGCAACCGCTCCAGGGTCTGGGGCTGGAAGAGCAAGGCGCACTCTCCCAGCTCCAGGCCGGCCCTGAAGTCCTGGAGGAGCTCCATATCTGGCTTTTGGTAGGCCCTCATCAGCTCCTGGTACACTCTCTTGAGGTGACCCTGTTCCTCGAGCAGGTGCCCCTAGGTTGTCTGCAGTTGCGCTGAGGTCCTCCTTCCTAGGTCGAGAAGTAACTCTTGGGCAAATCGCCTGTCCCCCTCCTCCCGGAGACCAGGGTGCCCCGGGGTGGCATAAAACGCCTCGGTCATCGTCCGGTGCTGGTGCAGAAACCAACCCCACCGGCTCATGATCTCCCTCAGCTCCTCCACCTTCCTCTGGGTCTCTTCTTTCCTCTCCCACAAAGTCTCCATGAGCTGTAAGATGGCCTCCCACCTGTGGGCAGCTGCGCGCTCCACGGGCTGGTGCCCATGAGCCCGATGCTCTGGGGCCTGGGAGCAGAGCCCGCAGAGCGGGCTCTCGTCCACCTCGCAGAACATCTGCTTTGGCTCGCCGTGGGTCCCACACCTGTGCTCCTGGGAGCTCAGGAACCCGCAGAGGCTGGCCTTCCGCACCAGGGAGACCACACTGCCCAGCACCACGTTGGATCTCGGTTCTCCTCGCTGGGAGGGCTCCCTGCAGGCAGGGCACCTGGCCGGGGTCGTGGCATCTTCCCAGGCCAGGCGGAGACACGGGCGACAGAAAGTGTGACCGCACTGGACAGTGACTGGGACTATCAGGGTGTCCAGGCAGATGGGGCATCTCACCTCCTCCTGGAAGGCTCGGGCCATCTCAGCTTCCATCTTCACCCTTCGGAGGGCGGAAAACGCCCCCAAGAGCAGGTTCTCCCGCAGGGATCCTCAGCACGCACCGCACCGGTAGGCCAGTTGGGAGCGCCGTCCAGCCGTCCGGACCAGTGGCTGCAGCGGGATCTTCTCCACACAGGGAGGCCGGAAGTCGCGCGTGGCCTTTTATCAACCTGGGCGGAGGGCTGAGCCAGGGCAGGGCTTTGCACCTGCGTGCCAGGCGCTGAAGGTCAGGCCACCTGCCTGCACAGGCAGGCAGGGGGCCAGGGGGCCAGGTGCGGGCAGGCCCCGCCCCCCCTGCACCTGCTAGCTTTGGGAAAGTGGCCTCATCAGTTGCTCCATCCAGGACTGGCGCCCTCCCTCCTGTACAGCTGCTGCCACCGCCGCTGTTGCTGCTGTTGCTGCTGCTGCTGCTGCTGCTGCTACTGCAGCTGTTGGGGACTCCGTGTTGGTTTGTTCCCCTCAGGTACACTTTCTCCCAGAGCCCTCTGACTGTGTGAGGGGGGAGGGGCTGGAGGAGGGGGAGCCACAGAACCCAAGGGCACAAGGGCAATCCAAGGCAACCTACCCAGCCACAGGAGGGACGCCAAGTGGGAACGCTGAGGGAATGGAAGAGGTCGGAGGGGGGGGTGGACGGGGGGCTGTGAGTCGGCTGAAGGTGGTGGTTGGAGATGGAGCCGGGGAGGGCCAGGATGCCAGAGAAAGCAAGAGGAGGGAGGGACTGTGGAGAACCTGCAGCTGGAGGCCCTCACATCCGGTCCCAAGGTGCCCGCCAACCTCCATCCCTTGGTAGGTCTTTAAGGCTGCCCATGGTGGACTCCCCCCAGGCCTCTGTGGGTGGCGAGAACCATGCCATGACAGGGGTCCCACGGGGAAGCAGAGCAGGGGAGAGGGGAGGACGCCAAGAGGGTACCTCCGACCAACCTGCAGACCCGACCCGGGACCTGACCCGGGACCACGGACACCCGTGGCCTGGCCTCGAGGCCCCCAAGGCGGTCCAGGTGGGGTGGCTTCCCCAGGGCCCACCTTGAAACCAGGAGGGCAGACCCCACCTGCACCAGAGCGGGGCCAAAACGGGGCGCCGAGAGGGGGCCCCCAGCGTGCCGAACTGGAGCTGCCCTGCTCCCTACCCCGGGTCTGGAGGGTCCTGGAGAGTCCGGGGCCTGGGCTCTTTCCCTAGGCCAAAGGGGCGCCCCTGGAAATGAAAGGCCTGACCGGGAAGTGGATGAAGCCGGTGGGGTATCTCCAGAGAAGGCAATTCCTAGCCACGTTCAAGAAAGTCGCGGTCCCATGGTCGAGTTCCAGAAAGACCCCCACCCTCCCCAGAGGCCGCTCTAGCTCGTGAAGGCACAGAGGTGAGGTTGTAAAGAGGTCGGCTGAGTGGGAGCCTTCCACCCAGAAGAGGACAAAAAGGTCGTGGTCGGAGGCCCTGGGAGAGAATCCGGCCGGATTCCCGCAGACTCCCACCGCCCAGGAGGAAGAGTCGTCCGGGCTGAGCTCCCAGTAGTGTTGGCCGGCTCTGAAGACCTGGGCGCCGAGTGCGACCTGGTGGCCGGCTTCTTCCCCCCTGGAAGCTGCCAGCAGAGGTGGGCTCAGCGTCCAGGGACCGAAGGACAGCTCTACTCCGTACGGGCTGAGGCTCTCCACCAGCCCGCGGATTCTAGGGGGGCCGAGTAACGGCTCCAGGGTCTGGGGCTGGAAGAGCAAGGCGCACTCTCCCAGCTCCAGGCCGGCCCTGAAGTCCTGGAGGAGCTCCACATCCGGCTTTTGGTAGGCCCTCATCAGCTCCTGGTACACGCTCCTGAGGTGACCCTGTTTCTCGAGCAGGTGCCCCTCGGTTGTCTGCAGTTGCGCTGAGGTCCTCCTTCCTAGGTCGAGAAGTAACTCTTGGGCAAATCGCCTGTCCCCCTCCTCCCGGAGACCAGGGTGCCCCGGGGTGGCATAAAACGCCTCGGTCATCGTCCGGTGCTGGTGCAGAAACCAACCCCACCGGCTCATGATCTCCCTCTGCTCCTCCACCTTCCTCTGGGTCTTTTCTTTCCTCTCCCACAAAGTCTCCTTGAGCTGTAAGATGGCCTCCCACCTTCGGGCGGCTGCGCGCTCCACGGGCTGGTGCCAGTGAGCCTGGTGCTCCAGGGCCTGGGAGCAGAGCCCACAGAGTGGGCTCTCGTCCTCCTCGCAGAACATCTGCTTTGGCTCGCCGTGGGTCCCACACCTGTGCTCCTGGGAGCTCAGGAACCCGCAGAGGCTGGCCTTCCGCACCAGGGAGACCACACTGCCCAGCACCACGTTGGATCTCAGCTCTCCTCGCTGGGAGGGCTCCCTGCAGGCAGGGTACCTGGCCGGGGTCTTGGCATCTTCCCAGGCCAGGCGGAGACTCGGGCGACAAAAAGTGTGGCCGCACTGGACGGTGACCGGGACCATCCGAGTTTTCAGGCAAATGGGGCATCTCACCTCCTCCTGGAAGGCTCGGGCCAGTTCATCTTCCATCTTCGCCCTTCACAGAGCGCGGAAAACGCCCCCAAGAACAGGTTCTCCCGCAGGGATCCTCAGCACGCACCGCACAGGTAGGCCAATTGGGAGCGCCTTCCAGCGGTCCAGACCAGTGGCTGCAGTGGGATCTTCTCCACAAGGGAGGCCAGGAAGTGGCGCTCTGTCTTTTATCGACCTGGGCGGGGTCGGGCCAGGGCAGGGCTTTGCACCTGCGTGCCTAGAGCTGAAGGTCAGGCCACCCGCCTGCACATGCAGGCAGGGGGCCTGGGGGCCAGGTGCGGGCAGGCCCCGCCCCCCCTGCACCTGCAAGCTTTGGGAACTTGGCCTCACCAGTTGCTCCAGCCAGGACTGATGCCCTCCCACCTGCTGCTGCTGCTGCTACTGCAGCTGCTGGGGACTCCGTGTTGGTTTGTTCCCCTCAGGCACACTTTCTCCCAGAGCCCTCTTACTGTGTGAGGGGGGAGGGGCAGGGGAGGGGGAGCCACAGAACCCGAGGTCGCAAGGGTGATCCAAGGTGACCTACCCAGCCACACCCGGGACGCCAAGTGGGAACACTGAGGGAAGGGAAGAGGTCAGGATGGGGGGTGCAGGGGGGGTGAGTCAGCTGAAGGTGGTGGTTGGGGAGGGAGCCGGGGAGGGCCAGGATGCCAGAGAAAGCAAGAGGAAGGAGGGACTGGGGAGAACCTGCAGCTGAAGATCCTCAATTCCGGTCCCAAGGTTCCCACCAACCTCCATCCCTTGGTAGGTCTTTAAGGCTGGCCATGATGGTCTCCCCCCAGGCCTCTGTGGGTGGTGAGAACCATGCCCCCAACGGGCTCCCACCGGAAGCAGAGCGGGGGAGGGGGGTCGACAAGAGGGAACCTCCGACCAACCTGCAGACCCGACCCGGGCCCTGACCCGGGACCATGGACACCCATGGCCTAGCTTTGAGGCCCCCAAGGTGGTCCAGGTGGGGTGGCTTCCCCTAGCCCCACCTCGAAACCCAGAGGGCAGACCCCACCTGCACCAGAGCAGTGCCGAGAGGGGCCCCCCGGCAGGCATGACCGGATCTGCCCTGCTCCCTCCCCCTGGTCTGGAGGGTCCTGGAGAGTCCCAGGCCTGGGCTCTTTCCCTAGGCCAAAGGGGAGCCCCTGGAAATGAAAGGCCTGACCGGGAAGTGGATGAAGCCTGTGGGGTATCTCCAGAGAAGGCAATTCCTAGCCACGTTCAAGAAAGTCGAGGTCCCATGGTCGAGATCCAGAAAGACCCCCACCCTCTCCAGAGGCCGCTCTAGGTAGTGATGGCGCAGAGGTGAGGTTGTAAAGAGGCTGGCTGGTTGGGAAGTGTCCCAGCTGGCAGGGTACCTGACTTGCGTCGGGCTTCTTTCTAGCCAGGCGGAGACACGTGGATTAGATTGTAGCCCTTGATGATGTATGAGTCCTTTACTCCACTAGTTGGACTGAGAGCTAGCTGTGCAGCGGCACACAACCTTAAGGACCGACCAGACACACTCGAGTAAAAGCTCCAAACTCTGACATTGTCAGTCGCTGAATTAATTTGGTTGACAACCACATGTATACACAGATTTCTTCCAGTCCCTGTTGCAAACCAAATAAAATCTGTCTCTAATGAACACAGAGCGATCCTACAGCAATAGTGTTCAATTCGTAGAAAAACGCAAGGACAAATCACTGCATATATAAATTCACAGAGGTCTTAAAAATCCCCAAAGGAAAGAAGAAGGAAGGTAGTAGAGAAATGTGGCTATCTCATGAAATGACACCTGAGGAGATAGGAAATATTCAAGGAGATGTTTGTGAACATGACTTAATCGATTAAAACAAAATTTCAAATGTAATTTTATGAATATAAGCAGGAAATTACCAAGGAGCTCCTGAAATTCAGAAGAGAAATAAATGAAAAAATTAATTTGCTCATTGCACGTGTGATCAGCTCAGTGTCTGCAATGCAAACAAAAATGGAATCATTAAGCAATAGATTGACTGAGATGGAGAATAGGATATCAGGAACCGAACATAAAATGCAAGAGAATCATCAGTCTGGAGAAAGCATTCAGAATTCATGAAAAACAACTCCAGGACCTGGCAGTCGCAGCCAAGAAATCTAATCTTCTTATAATAGGGATGGACGAATGGATGCAGTTTCTTAATAAAGGAATGCTACACTTATTCACCAAAATCATACCAGAGAACTTCCCCAACCTCAAAAGTGAAAATACTCACATTTTTGAAGGCTTCAGAACTCCAATCAGGCAAGCCCCTAGAGCGAACTCATCTAGACACATCATAGAAAACCACCAGACCCGAAAACTAAGGAGCTGATCTTAAATACCGCAAAAACAAAGGAAGAGCTATACTACAATGGGAAAATAATTACATTAAGTTCTGACTTCTCCAGGAAAACCCTAAATGCAAGAAAAGCTTTGAAAAATATCATTCATGCCCTGAAGACCAATACCTGCCAATCCAGACTGGTATATCCTATTAAAGTAGCATTTACATTTGAGGGAGAAACAAGAATATTTCATTCCAAAGAGAAGCTATATGAATATATGCACATTAAACCAGCATTGCAAAAATATTAAATATTGAAGAACTAATTGCAGAACAGCAAGAACCCCATGAAGAAGAAATCACCTATAAATCATTAAACACAAAAGGGGAAAAAAGAGAAAGAAAGTAATAAAAATAAATTATGACAAAGACAATAATTTTCCTAAATGTGAACAGGCTGAACAATCCAACCAAAAGACAGAGAATAGCAGACTGTTTTAAGAAACAAAACCCATCCATATGTTGCCTCCAAGAGACCCACCTCACTGCCAAAGACAGAAACAAACTCCAAGTGAATGGATAGAAAGAGTTTTCCACTCAAACCCACCAGGCAAAAAAAGCAGGAGTAGTAATCTTAATCTCTGACACAAATGATTTCTCACTAAAATCAGTGCATAAAGATAAAGATGGCCACTACATATTAGTAAAGGGTACAATCCACACCCAGAATATTATTGTTATAAACATTTACTCCCCCAGGCCATGGAACATACTCCAAAATAGATCACATAATGGTTCATACAGAAACCTTAAGCAGATACAAGAGGACTGATATAATCCCACAGTGGAGTCAGACTAGTTATGAACAACAAAGTAAAGTCAAAAAACATTCAAACACCAGGTTGCTGAACAACACACTTCTGAATAACTCCTGGGTTTCAGATCAAATCAAAGGAGAAATTCAAAAGTTTCTTAAATATAATGACAAGAGACATTACAAAGGAAGTTAAGGGATAGCAAATACAGTTCTAAGGGGGCAAACTTATTGCACTAGGATCCCATATTTAAAAGACAGAAGAAGAGCATGTAAATAACCTAAAGAAGAAATTGAAGCACCTAGAGGTGCAAGAAAAAGTTAATTTTAAGACAACTAGAAGGACAGAAATAACAAAAAGAAAATCAGAAATATCAGAGATTGAAATAAGATCCACTATACACAAAATTAATAAATCCAAAAGTTGGATCTTTGAAAGAGTCAACAAAATTGACAAATCCCTGGCAAGGAGAGGGGAGACTCAAATAAACAAGATTAGAAAACCCACTGGAACTATCATGACCAATATCCAAGAAATTCAGTCCATTGTGAAGAAGTATTACTAGGGCCTAAATTGAAAGAAACAAGAAAATGTAGTAGAAATGGATAATTTCTTAAATAAATATAGGCTACCCACATTGAACAATGACGAGGTAAACAAACTGAACAAACCAATTTCATACAATGAAACATCGGAAGCAATCAGAGAAATGCCAACCAAAAGGAGCCCAAGTCCAGACGGTTTCACTATGGAATTCTACAAGATGTTTAAAGATGAAGTAACACCTATACTCTTGAAACTCTTCCGAGAAATAGAAGCAGGAGCAATGCCAACCAAACTCATTTTATGAAGCTATTATTACACTCATCCACAAACCAGGGAAAGACCCAACAAAACTACAGACTTTTCTCTAATGAACATGGACACAAAATTCCTCAATAAAATACTAGCCAACAGAATCTGGAAACAAATTAAGAAAAATACACTGCGATCAAGTAAACTTCATCCCACAGCTGCAAGGCTGGTTTAACATTTACACATCAATTAATATAATACATCGTATCAATAGAGCTAAGGATACGAATCATATGATAATTTCTCTGGACGTGGAGAACGCATTTGACAAACAACATCCATTCATGTTGAAAGCACTAGGAAAAAAAACAGGAATAAGAGGTACATTCCATAAAATAATTAACGCTATATATGACAAACCAACAGCCAGTATTATACTAAATGGTGAAAGACTGGAATCATTTACCTTAAAATCAGCTACTAGGCAGGATGCCCACTCTATCCACTTCTCTTCAATACAGTGATGGAACCATTAGCCAGAGCAGTAAGGCAAGAGAAGGACATCAAAGGGATCCACATAGGGAAAGAAGAAATTAAGCTGTTTCTATTCGCAGATGACATGATCCTCTACGTGAGTGACCCAATAAGCTCCACTCCCAAACTCCTGGAATTAATAAACCACTTTAGCAAAGTGGCAGGATACAAAATAAACTTGCAAAAGTCAGTAGCCTTCTTGTACACCAACAATACGCAAACAAAAGGTTAAATCAAGAAAACGATCCCATTTTCAATATCCCCCAAACGAATAAAATACTTATGGATTAAATTAACCAAGGATGAAAAGGAATTATTTAATGAAAACTATAAAAGCTATAATGAAAGAAATTAAAGAATACCAGGAAAAGAAAAGATATCCGATGCTCATGAGTAGGGAGAACCAATATAGTGAAAATGGTCAGACTGCCAAAATTGATAGACAAATCCAATGCAATCCCCATCAAAATCCCAAAGACATTCTTTACTGAAATAGAAGATACAATCCAAATGTTCATATGGAACAAGAAAAGACCTAGAACAGCCAAAACAATTCTAGGGAAAAAGAACAATGCAGGTGGTATTACATTACCAGACTTCAAACTCTACTATAGAGCTACAATAACAAAAACAGCATGGTACTGGCACAAAGAGACCAGAAGATTTGTGAAACAGAAGATCCAGAAATAAAACCACAAACCTATACTCAACTTGTACTTGAGAAAGGAGCCAAAGATATACAGTGGAAGAAACACAGCCTATTCAATTATTGGTGCTGGAAAAACTGGGCAGCCACATGCAGAAAATGAAAAACTGGGAAAAGATATTTACCAATAATACATCAGACAAATGCTTAATATTCAGTATCTACAGGGAACTCAAGAAACGAATCCCCTCAAACCCATCAAATCATTCTCTAAATGGGTAAGGGAACTAAAGAGAGACTTATCAAAAGAAGAGGTTAAAATGGCAGAAAAGCATATGAGAAAATGCTCATCATCCATGGTCATAAAGGAAATGCAAATATAAACAACCCTAAGATACCACCTTATCCCAACAAGAATGGCCAAGATTTTGAACTCAGACAATGACAGATGCTTGCGGGGTTGTGGAGAAAAAGGAACCCTATTTCACTGCTGGTGAGATTTTAAGCTAGTTCAGCCATTCTGGAAATCAGTGTGGAGGTTTCTTAAAGAACTGAAATTAGACC
This sequence comes from Megascapheus bottae, assembly GCF_031878675.1. Classification (NCBI taxonomy): domain Eukaryota; kingdom Metazoa; phylum Chordata; class Mammalia; order Rodentia; family Geomyidae; genus Megascapheus; species Megascapheus bottae. Next base: position 2,676,849 of record NW_028327392.1, on the reverse strand, counting down.
TTCCCTACGATCCCACCATACCACTTCTGGGCATCTAGCCTGAACAATCCAGATGCCTTACTGCAGATGAATGGGTACAGAAAATGTGGTATATATATATACAATGGAATTCTACATAGCCAACAGACAACATAAAATAATGGCATTTGCAGGTAAATGGATGAATCTAGAGCGAATCATGTTGTGTGAGAGAAGTCAAGACCAAAGGAACAAAAGGCACATGGTATCTTTAATATGTGGCTACTAGATCCAAACAGTACAAGAGCGAGGACTCAAGATTTTCGTACCCAATGTTATGGGCATGGTACTGGAAATATAAACATAACTATATAGACATAAAAATTTATTATGACTCTATAGACATAATGTTTTATTACATAGATTAATATGTATATATGACATACAAACCCTCAGCCTAATTTTAATTATGTTCTAAAATCTGAGTGCCAGTGACTGTATATAGAGATTTCCTTCTTGAATACTTGTTTGTTAAATACATCATTGGAAATATGATGTAAAAATCAATGCTAATAAATTCTTTAATAAAAATCTCATTGCTTTGTCTCATTAAACAAAACACAACATACTTAACCTGAAGTAGTAATCTGTAAGGCAGAGATTTCCTTTGTCAGTGTCCCAGAGATAAACTAATGCAAGAATATTGAATAGAACTGAGGGAACATTTTAAAATTTATTCTGGGGGGGTCATTCCAGCCAGTTGGTACTGTCACTCTGTTTATAATGGTCAGGAAATTCCTTTGTGATAGTGTAGAATTTGGCCAAGAATGTGAGGGGAAAAAAAAGGAAAGCTCCATATCAGTTTTGGGATTTCCACCAGTTCAAAAAAAATAAATAAATCACTAAATGAGGCATTGCATATGATTTCTGGGTAAATCAAGGGAAAGATATGGCTGATCTTGTTTGTAGCAAATATCTTCAGGATGAAAGTTCTGTTAACTATAGCCATTGACACTGTAGTAACAGGATTAGTGTCTTTTACCTACATTGTCTGAAGATTTCTTTCTGACTGTTTTTGGGAAGAGGGCAAAGACTGAACACTTACCTTAACTCATGCTTAAGCTAGTAAATTTTCCAAGACCTATCTAATCCCAGGGTCCACAGTTAGATTTGTCTCCAAGGTACAGAGCTTCATTTCCTCTTGATACATAAACCCATGCTTTTGGACTAAGTGAGTTTACCCTGGAGTTTGTTGACTAAATGAAGCTGTAAATTAATTTATAAAGCTTACTGCTAGATCTATGTTTCAGGGAAGTGGTTTCAGAAAGCCTTAACTCTAGAAGCAAAAAAATAAAAATAAAAGTCAAGAATTATTTGCACATAGCTCTCCTAGCCAGGAAACCTCAATTTAGTTTCTAAAGAAAGAGTGGAGAATCTTAATAAAATAGATAAACCATGTATAGCTGCTTAATTTGAAAATAAATAGAAGAAATACACCAAGTTGGAGGAAAAATGGAAGTCACTGGGGAAGCTGAGGAAATTACAACTAACACAAGTGTATAAAAATCTAATATTAGATTTTGTGTAAAATCACGGTGATATAGTGATACCATAAATATTTCCCCTATTTGAAAAAATAAATAAATAAAAATGTTAGTGGAGTGATTATTTATGCTCTGAAAACATGCTTCAATCACAAAATTCAATTCATAGAATCATCTTTCACAGAGCAGCATAATAGCTCTCTAAAAATACCTTCCAAAAAATCTAAGCTGTACTGAAAAATGGCTGTAATTTCAACTATAAAATTCTTGATTATTATTAATAATAATTTGGAATTAACAGCTAAATATGAGAAAGTAATGTTTCCTTAAATTCAATACAGATATACATAGGCATTATGCATTTTTCTGAAGAATAATTTCTTCAAATTAACATGATACAAAGGAATCAGCATTAAGAATAGTGTGCTATAAAAGTTTTGATTCCTAGATTTAAATTTAATTGGCATTTCTAGCTTTAGCATTCAATAATAATGATTTACTTTTTCTTTATGTTGATCAATCATTTGATAAAGCACTTACACAGTGATGTTTTTTCTAATTGTGTTGATCATACCTTGATTTAGGGCAGCAGTGTTCAATGAGAGAAAATTCAACTGTTCTTCCAATCCCTTCCAGAAGACCGTGTTCATAACAGCCATGACAATGATCAAAACAGCCATAAGTACAACAGAAATAAAAATTCATTCCCTTCTCTTCTATCTATCTATCTATCTATCTATCTATCTATCTATCTATCTATCTATCCATCTATCTATCTGTATGTGTGTGAGTTTAGAATCGAATTGTGTGGTATGAAGTGTTTTATTTTATTCTATTTTATTGTCTCGATAATGTTTAGAAGGGTTACAGTTACATTCATCAGGTAGTAGGTGCATTACTTCTCGCAAATTGATACCCCTTCTCGTGTTTTTGTCCCCATTTCCCTCTCCCCACTCCCTCCCAATCATCTTGTTTTCCATTCTACCCTTCCCTATTTTAAATAAACAAATAAATATATATACAATATATCAGGCAATAAAGTCAGATACAGTAAATTTTCAGTAATATCTTCTTGAGTCCATAAATTTTCCCAAACAAAAAGATCATTAGTCCTAACTAGTTTATTAGCACATAGCTTAACTCTGTTATTTAATCAGCAAGATTTTGTGAGACAAACAAGAGTAGAGATCATCCTATTATGCATATGGGAAGAGAAGTTCTTCTTTGGGAGTGGGAGTGGCAACAGCAGAAGTGGTGCCAGTCACTCTCCTGCAGCTGTGTGGTATTGCAGTCGTAGTCATGAACTTACAGTGTTTATGTTCATTTCTATCTTCTAAGATTAGTAGTTGTTTTGCAAATATTTATGATGACAGTTCTGCTTAAAATTTCTTTCTCAACTAAGAGGGAAATGTGAAAGGATATAGACAAACACCCATGATTATGTATTTGTAAGAACCAGAAACAAATTGAAAACAAATTATAATTGCAAAATATGAGAAAGGCTATCAATGTTCAAGAAGTAATGTATCCACTACCTGAAAAATATGACTATAACTCCTGTAAACATTACTCAGACAATAAGAAATAAATTATAATGGCAATAATGCTAAATTAAAAAATATGTCAGGGAAATGCATACAACAGCTACTTATTATGTTATTATGCTATCTGTTTACTGAAGGAGTTTTCTCATTTGCTATCATGCTCTAACTTGCACCTGAATTATAAATTTAACTGGATAAAAGAATGATAACCTACCTGAAGAAAAGTACACATTCCAAAGAAAAGTATTCATTCCATATCAATGAGATATTAGTAACAAATATAAAAATCTTTTATATTTAATGAGTTGATTTTGGAACATAGGAACTAATATTCTGATTGGACAAGGATCAGAGATGGAGGAGAATATCCTTTACCATTCCCCTCTTACCTATCTCATCAAAGAATGTCAGAGAGACACATGGAAGAAATTTATCATGTAACAATAATTTACTAATACATTTTGACATATCTGTTCATTTGACTTTGAGCACTCCTTTTTTAAAGATTACTGAAGTATGATTCATCTCAAGAAACTGTAGCTTGCATAACATTTTAAAGTAAAGGGCCTTGAGAACATAAATATTTTCTAAGGGCAAGATTTCAGAAATCATATTTCTTTTCTTCTTCCAATGTCATTCCTTTACCTGAGATCACATGATTTTAAGATGGTATTTCATACTTGAAAATCTGAAACTAATAAAAGAAAAAACAAAGTAGGAGAAACATTATAATTTATAAGCACAAGCAGGAACTTTGAAGAAGGTCCCAAGGGCACAGCAAATAGTAAAGAGACTTGACAAATGGGGTTAGTTTTTATAAAACTAAAAAGTTTCTGAACTTCAATGGACATGATTTCTAAATTAAAAAGACGGTCAATAAACTAGAGGATCTTTACCAAAAATTCATGCAACAAAAGCCTGATAATCAAAACATATAAGAATCTCAATATATTAACCCCCCTCAAATCCAGTAAACCAAACAATCAACAGACAAAAAGAGTTAAAAGGAGAGAAGTGAGAACGTCAGATAAACACACAAGAAAACTCACAATATCCCTGGCTATAAAGGAATTGCAAATCAAAACAACCCTGAAATTTCATCTTACTCAGTGGCCAACATTGAGAATTTGAATAATAACAAATAGGTGAAGATGTGTGGGGAAAAAAAAAACAATGAACTGTTAGTAGGAATGCAAATTAGTACAGCCACTCTGGAGATTCCTCAGAAAACAAAACAAATACTTTTCCTATGATCCAGATATACCACTCTCCAGGCATTCACCCAGAACAATACAAGTTCCTGATATGATTTAAAAAAAACTTGCAATTCCATGCCCTTTGATTGACTATTCACAGCAGAAAAGGTATGGAAACATCCCAGAATGGATCAAGAAAATACACAGTGGAATTTTTTTTCTCATCCATTAGACAGAATAATATTACGTCATTTTCAGGGAAATGAATGGACCTAGAAGAAAATAATGTTAAGTGAGGTAAGCAAAACTCAGAAAGGCAAAATATGAATCGTTTCCTCTCATTTGTGAAAGTTAGATCTAAAATACAGCTAGACGTGATATCCTGTATAGGGAGTTATACATTTATCCACAAATAGAAAAAAGGAGGATAGACTTAGGGGAAAAATTGAAACAATTCCTCTGACCACCTAAGTACTAGTTATCTAAACAAATGTGAGGAATGGATACATGTTTGGTGGTGGCGATGTTTGTTTCTTTTGGTTGTTATTGTTGTTTTCTTTTTAGAGAAGGCAAAGAGAGCGCTCAAGATTGGGAGGAAAGGTGAACAAATATCATCATTACATACGATATATACTATATAAAAATGAACTATGCAACTTGTGGGCAAGGACAAGAAAGAGAAAGCAGAGAAAGGGGTAACATGGTAAAAAAAAAGCCTAGTACTCATTACCTGATTTATGGAAATGTCACCCTTAATAATAACCAAAACAGATTAGGTTTCTGAAATAAAATAACTAACAAAAATTCATCAATAAAATGGCAGCACTGACACATTATATAAAATGACTGTAAGTTAGCTATGTATTTTCAGTACATAATCACAGGAATATTAACTTACTGTCAGTTACATTAACATATCTTTCACTAGAAACTATAATCTGAAGGTATTTTAAAAGTTCAGAATCAAGTAGATAGATTTGTCAGGTGTTTATACACCATGCAGAATAAATCTTATCTTTGCCAGACAAGAATAAATGCACTACTTCTTTTGTATTTTGACTTTTAAGTTTGAGCTAGAAGTGCCACTGAAATCAGCTTCTGACTAGAAGAGATAAAATAAACTCTCCAAAGAGCTGAGCCTGTCAAAGTCTATGAAAAAAATCACCCTCATAGCTCAAATAATAGATGCTGAGTACAGAAGAAAAAATTCAAGAGATATCTCAGTTCTTCACACATTTAAATTAAGTTTTCTTGTTCAAGCCAGTGCTGGGTTTCAGCATCTTTACTTAGTCACCCTGGACAGGAAAATGTATTTGGATTTATAAATATTAGAGTTTTCATTGATGTGACACTGAATTTCTTTTCACCTAATGAGGCAGATTCTGGTAGAAAAGAGATGAATGAAGAATACTCAGAACTTGATTGCTATAGAAACGAGCAATGTCTTTTCCTCATGATTAGACCCTGAAGTAACTGACTTTTTTCATATATATATGTGTATATATATATCACAGAGGAATATTTCCTTATTTTTGAAACTTCTAAACTAACAATCCAGTATGTTTTCATTTTGCACTAAATTCCATTTGTTTTCTTCTAGCAGTTTCAGACTGCTATGAAGATATAAAGTTTGAAGTCCTCATCAGTTATTTGTAAAGCCATGGGAAACTGTATTTAACTACCAAATCATACTTGTAAATTGTTTGTTTAAGGAAGATGAAGTGATGATTTTCTTAAGAATACTTCCACATGTAGAATCTAATCAATGTATGTGGGGTTACACATGGATGGATGTATAAGTGTATGAAATGGGATGCATTTTTAGAAATATCTACTTTCATGAAAACACATCTCCAGCCTATCTCCTATGTTTTTAGTATAAAATAACAATTTAAATTTAATTTAATGCAAAATGATTTGTTGAATGGAAAGAAATATAATCAAAGCATGTATAAAAAAGAAAAATGAAGGGCTTAGGAGCATGGCCTAGTGGTAGAGTACTCACCTAGCATGCACAAAGCCCTGGGTTCCCTGCCTGGGTACCACATACACAGAAAAAGCTTGAAGTGGTACTGTGGCTCAGAGGGCAGAGCACTATGCTTGAGCAGAATGTGTCCAAGGATAGTGTGCAGGCCCTGAGTTCAAGCCCCAGGACTGGCAAAAAAAAGAAAGAAAGGAAAAAAAGAAAAATGAAATCCATTGAGTTTTAAAAAACAAGAATGGTGGGTGACAAAACAGAATAATGGAGAGTGTGAATCTGATCATTGTTTATGTATGTACAGAAATATTAAAGTGAAGCCCTTTTGTATAATGAATATACACTAATAAGAATTAAACATAAAAACAAATTACTTATGTTATTCAAAATTTTATTGTCTCTTAGCTACTCTATCTTTATTTTTGCTTCAAGAAGAGGGAAACGATTTGTTTTCTACTTTTAGTCTGAATGCCAACTTCAGTTGGGTTAATTCTAAATCTCATTTCATGATTTAAGAGCTGACATAAACAGCCTTTTATTAGACAAAAGAGTTTCTGAGTACTCCTTACTCCTCTTTTAATGATAGATATAATTTCTGAAAGTGTACGAAGTCAACAGATCTTCATTCAGCATTTAGCACCTTATCCTTCATCTCACAAATTCTATGACTAAGGTTTGCTTTTTTAAAACATAGACTACATTCTCCATTGTAGGACAGATATCAGAGATTAGGAATTGTATTTTTCTCCTAAGATGATGTAGTACCTACCTCTTTTCTAAGTTGCTAGTTTAACTTGATTTTTCCTGACTCTTAACTATTATTTGTTTGGTTTCTATAAGTTGAAACTAGCTCTATAAGTTAGCTCTAGCAATGTTAGTAAAATATTTTACTTATATCTATTGTTTATTAATTGATAAAAGACAAAAATATTTTTCAAGTAAGTATACATATATTTAAATATTTTTCTCTTGATTTCTTAATAGGCTTAATATATTGATATGTCTGGGTCATTGTCAACCTTAAAGTGTGAAGTAAAATAGGAGGTTTCCTGATACTCATTTTCGGGTATGGAATGCCTTCAATTGTGTGTGTGTGTGTGTGTGTGTGTGTGTGTGTGTGTGTGTGTATGTGTAATCATATAGATAGATTTTTAAGGTTAAAATGAGAGATAATTTGTGTCATGTTACTCTTTGACTTCACCTTATTTCATTCATTATGATAATATCTAGTTCTATTATTTCATTTTACAGATGATATAATTTATTTCTCCTTTGAATCTCAATGATAATATATAGCACATATGTACCACATTTTCTTTATCCACTCATCAACTGTTGAGCACTTCAGTTGATCCCTCAGTAATCAGAGCTGCAGTCAACATGGGTATATGTGTATCTTTTTTGCACTAATTGATTCATTAATAGAATATTAATATATTAATCATTATGAATATAGACATGTATAACCAAGATTGATATAATAGTGTCCTATGTTAGATTTAATTTCTGTTTTTTTCTAAAAACACCATGTTGATTTACATAGTGATTTTTGCTAACATAAATTACAGCAATATATGACGGGTCCTTTCCCCCACATTCCCATCAATTTTGCTTGTGCTTGTTATCTTAATATCACTATTCTGGCTTGGATAAGATGGACTCTAAATGTAGTTTTGATTTTTAATTTCTTTATGACTGAGAACACTGAAAATTCTGGCATTTATCTATTAGCAATTTGTATTTTTCTTAAAATTGTTAATCTAGCATTTAATAATTAAGTTATCAGTTCTTTTAGTGTTTAGTTTTAAGATTCAGGAATATTCTAGATATGAATGATTTTTCTGTCCTATAACTAGCAAGAAAACCCATCTGTTGATTGTCTCTTGGTTGAGGTAATTGTTCATACTACAATGCAAAAATGTCTTAATTTGATACAGTGCCATTTGCCAATTCTCCCTCACCCCTCATTCCAACACAATTGGAGTTCTATGCAGGAAACAATCACCTGTGTGTATCTCATTCATACCCTGTGTTTTCCTATAGCAGTTTAAAAATTACATAAGTTTTCACAAAATTGGTATGAACTTCTAACATTCTACAATAATTGTAAAGATATACATGTTTGCATCATTTATCTTACTTCCCTGCATTCTCTTAAGTTGTAATTACAGTAACTATTCTCAAAGATCATTTTTATCCATGGCTAGACTACATCACTCTAAACATCTATAGCATTTGGAGAGAAAGGGTTTCCCTTTGAGGAAGTAAAATAGATTTAACAACATTCATAGCTATTTCTTATTTGCTTATTTTCAGAGCTTTCTCATTTTGCATTGTGAATTTTTCAAGACCCTAAAAAAACAAGCATAAATTATAACTTATTTGAGACTTCTTTCTTACTGTTTCTATATCAATTATATGCCTTCAAAAAAATTAAAGGCTTGTATAAGATTTCTCTACATATTTTAATGTCGAAATTGGAAATAATACATATAACCAGTATCAAGGGGCAAATTTCATCAAATACAAAACACAAACATATGTAAATAATAGTGAAATTGTTATAATCAATTTAACCTAAACAAAAACAAAGCAAATCTTCTAATGGGAATTCTTAATGAGGCATTCTGAGAATACTCAGAATTCTTTATTTCTTTTTTCTTTTTTTGGCCATTGCTTGGGGTTGAATTCAGGGCCTGGGCACTGTCCTTTGGCTTTCTCAATGCTAGCGCTCTATCACTTGAGCCACAGCACTAACTGTGTCATTTTCTGTGTTCATGGTTCCGAGGAATCAAACCCAGGGCTTCCTGCATGCTAGGGAAGCACTCTACCACTAGGACACGCTCCCAGACTCTCAGAATTCTTAAGTGGCATTCCGATTGTGTCTTTGCAGTGATTGTGTAAAGAAACTAGTATATGAAAATTCTTCGGAGGTGGAAGATAGGCTTTCACACATGAGCATCTGTGCTACAATCAACACCAAGATCGCTGCGCGTAGTTCACCACTTTTTTTCAGAGAAACCTGTCTTCAAGTGCTGCCCCATTTAAGTGGAAGCAACCACAAAATGACATGTATAATAATAGGATGTCATCTATTTTCCTATTCTCATTGACTTTGTTGTATCTCATTTTTTTTTAATTTGGGGGATATGAATAATTGCCTTTGTGACTTTTTTGGGGGGGTCATGGGGCTTGAACTTGGTCTGGGCATTGTTCCTGATCTCTTCAGTTCAAGGCTACCACCCTACCCTTGAGCCAAGCCCCACTTCCCATTTTCAAGAGGTTAATTTGAGATAAATTTTGTGCCCTGGGTGGCTTTTAACCTTGATCCACAGATCTCAGCCTCTTAATTAGCTAGGATTATAGGCGTGAGCCTCCTTGCCCAGAGCACTTGTGACTTTTTAAGAAGGGAGAAAGAATGTAAGTTGATGCTTAGATTCTTCAGAAATTTTAACTACGAGGAAAGGTATGCATCAAAAATATGAAATGACTTGTGCGAGAACTTATGGGTTAGCAATTCAGAGAAATCTTTTGTTTCATTCTTTCAATTGTAGAAAATGAATTTTTGATAATCCATGTAAATTCTTGAAATTCATGGCACCTAAAAGTTTTGGCCCAACATTCTTGGTTTCCTTTTCTTACAAACTTCTAGAATCTACCCTGGTAGGATCATCAGAACCTGTTGCAAACATAACCAAACTGTATATTGTAGTATTTCAATTGAACAGTTAGAAAGTTGTGCAAGATGACATTAGTGATATACATGTAGCCACAGAACTGTATAGTATACTATATAAGTATATATAGCATATAAGTATATATTTACATAGTATACTATATAATTACCACTATATACTCTGATGTATATTTGCAGTTTTGGGATCATAATAACCCAAAGGTAAAAATTAGTCCCCAATGTTCTTATGATTTGTGGTCTTCTCCACAAATTTATGACTCATATCTCCATTTTGCCTTTGGAAGGAAAAGAATCTATACTTACAGTTAATCTATGTGATAATAAGTTTGATAGTATACTATATATGTATATATAGTATATAAATTTATACTTACATAGTATACTATATAACTATATAGATCATTGATTAGACTTACTTTAAAAAATTTCCAGAAAAATTTATTGAATATTTACTTCAATAATATGAAGAAAATTCATATGAATATGAATATTTCAATAAAATGAAAAATATGAAGATTTGTATATATTTTAAATAATTATATGTTTGTGTTATAAGTAATATTTATCCATGGAGTGTTATCTCTTCAGATGATTCCTATCATTTACACTATAGATACTATTTGATTGTAAACAAAAATGTGCCCTATTAAATATTGAATTCCATCACTACCATTTTTATGCTACAACTAAACAGAAAAGCATAAGCCAAGCAGAATTTCATTTCCGAAGAAAAGAGTAATATTCAACTGCACACACATCAAATGATTTCACAGAGTATTTTTTTTGCCAGCCATGGGGCTTGAACTCAGGGCCTATGTGCTGTCCTTGGGCTTTTTCAAGGCTAAAGCTCTACCACTTGAGACATCATCATTTCTGGCTTTTTTCTGTGTATGTGGTACCGAGCTATCGAACCTGGGTCTTTGTGCATGTTAGCCAACACTACCACTAGGCCACCATGCTCCTGTTCCCTCCCTAAATATTTTTAACTTGCTAAATCAAATGCTTTTATAGAATGTTTCCATTATCATATTTAATCCTTACAATGACTGCTCTACGTGTCTTTATTCCTTCATTTCTTTAAAAAATACACAATCTTTTTTCATTTTACTGATGATAAAACTTGGTTTGAAAGAAGTGAGATAAGTTCCATACTCAGAAATATCACGAATAGTAACAATTATGGCAGTAATAATTCATTTTTCATCGTCAAGAGCTAGCAATATTTTAGTAAAGTGGAATCTCACTATATTCCCTGGAGAGTCTCTAATGAATGGTGAGGTTTTAACATCAAATCATGTACTTCAGTTGAATTAAAGTTGAGTACTTAGCCTGGTGACAATTCAGATTTTGAGATTAATTGCTGTTCAACCTTGAGGATATTGCTTTTCTTATTGTATATTGGCTTCTTTTTCTATAGAGCAAAGATGATGACCATGTCATAAAGCTGATGCAAAAAGAAATGATCATGCCAATATCTCTGATATTCTTGTCCTCTTTACTTCAGTGCCTGCACATTCTTTTTCTTTCTCACTGTGTTGTTCTAAAAATATTATTTCACAAACCTAAGTGTTGAATAATTTCTTTCAGAAGGCAAAAATAGTTATCAGATTATTTTCAGTTTTCTAGTTAACCTTTTTATTCACAAGAATAGATTTACTGAGATTCTTTTATACCTCACTCAGAGATTATGAAATCAACCCACATATATTCTCGATTTGTCTAACTTAAATGTGTCTTTGTTGTTTATACTAGTCATTTTCTTTAAAGGGAATGGGGGATACATTAAGGATGAATATTCGGCCTACATAGTCATCTCTCACTTCCTTGGCATTTGTCTTTCCTTGACATTTTCCTCTCTCAAATTTGACACTGTATATTGCAATGACTAAAGTCATTACTGAACTTAGGTTTGAGCTGTAGGGCTACCATTCACTCAGATTGCACACTTACTTTGCATTCTTCCATTTGATTAATGTCTCTGATATTTATTTTTGATGTTAGGAATCAGAGATTCACGAGCTTTTTTGTCTAATACTGCACCAAACACCAGTCCATTCTGCTTCCTGATTAGAAAGAATCTCTTTGCCTCTCTGTCTCTGCCTATCTCTGCTCCATTATCTGTCTTCTAGTAGGTAGAATTCTCTCTGTGTCTGTTTGTCTCTATTTCTGTCTGTCTCTCTTTCTCTCCCCACTCCCTTTACTCTTCTTTACTCTTTTATTCTTTGTTTTCTTTCTTTCTTCCTTCTTTTCTTTCTTTCTTTCTTTCTTTCTTTCTTTCTTTCTTTCTTTCTTTCTTTCTCTTTCTTTCTTCCTGTTTTTTCCTTTCTTCCTTTCTTTCCTCATTTCCTCCTTTCTTCCTTTTTTTCTTTCTTTCGTTCTTTTCTACTTTTGTCCTACCTTCTTTTTTTTGCCAGTCCTGGGCCTTGATCTCAGGGACTGGGTACTGTCTTTGGACTTTCTCAAGGCTAGAGCTCTACCACTTGAGGCACAGCACCATTTCTGGCTTTTTTCTGTGTACGTGGTACTGAGGAAACAAACCTGGTTCTTCGAGCATGCTAGGCAAGCACTCCATCACTAGGCTAAACTCATGGCCCATTTTTTCTGCTTTTTTCATGTTATTAGAGATTGAATGTAGGGAATTATGAATTTTAGGCAAGTATTCTTATCACTTGAATTATGTCTTCAGTCGTGCTTATGCATTTTAGTTTTCTTCTATTTAGCCATTTGCGAAATTAAAATGTATATCATTTTACAGTATTTCCAAAGTGAAATATATTTACTGCCTGAGTTGAGCATTTTTCCTTCATTCTTTAAAAAATGTTGACATTTTTGTTGAAAATGGGTGGAAAGAAGCCATATTTCTTACATCTTGGAACTCCATTGTAATAAGACAATTGTCATGCCAACTATAACATGAGTTAGAGGATAACAAACAATGAGTCATTAGGCAAATTAAGGGTTTGGGATTTTTAAAAACACAATCATGTAATTATATGGAAGGGAAGGAATTAGCTACAGGCATGTTTGGATGAAGTCATTCCATCAGAATAGGAAGAGAAAAAAAACACTACATGGATGATAATTTCTTCTTATTTTAGCTGAAATAATTTCAAATCTCTTTGATTAAGAGATTTGTGTGATCTTACATTACAGTACAATTCCACTTGCTGTCTATATATGCACATTAAAATTTTTTCCACAAACCATATGCCGTATGTGAGACACATCTCACAATTATTATATGAATCTTGGCATTTGGAGCTCATGTTGACAACTCTCATGTCTGCTTTTTTCTGGAATGAGACAGAGATGAAGAGCATATTTCACTTGATTCACTAGATCCTCTATTGTTGCCAGATGGCTCAATGCCTGATGACCATTAACATATCAATGACCTGAGTCCACTTATATGTTTAATCCTGGATAAAAGGAAGGTTGGAGAAACAATAATTTCATGGTGACTTTGTGCTTAACTTAAAGTTCTGTTACAAGAAAAGAGAGAAATAGAGCAATTAGAGGGAAAATATAAATTTTGTTGATTGCTTCTTCATTGAAGAACTGATTAAGGATTATAATAATCTAAATGTGATTTAAGAAAAATTTCAATAATTAGAAGAGGTCATTTATAGGGGCCACAATGGCTCATACCTGTAATCATAGCCACTGAGGAGGCTGAGATCTGAGGCTGACAATTCAAAGCCAGCCCTGAGATTCTTCTACAATTAACCCCCAGAAAACTAGAATTGGTGCTTTAGCAAAAATGAAAGGTCACTCAACTAGGTTAAAAATAGTAAAGACAGCCAGATGAGGTGGTTATGTCTATCCTCATAGATACTTGCTGGGAACCAAATAGCTGTTACTATGACATCCAGAAACTATAAGTTTCTGTAAACTGAAAGAACTTAGAAACTGTAAGACTCTGTCTGTAAACTGAAAGAATTATTGTTCCTACTACTTTTCCCATGATGGCCCAACTGCAATATCCTGGTGGGTAAAAAAGAACTTGATTTATATATCCTGCTTGGCAGAAAAGCTTGACTGCCTCCTGACCCCCTCCTCAGACCTGTTTCAGGTACATGTTTTGCAGGATACTAAGCAATATCACTAGGCAACCTGCTTGCATCAATCACCTTTATGCTAAACATATATATTCTGCTGTACAAAAATAAAGATTAAGACCTTGATCAGAATACTGTCTTGGTCTCCCTCCTTGTGTCTGTTTGTCTCTCTCATTCACGTCTTCTCCTCCTCGAGCTCTAGTTGACTACCCTGCAGGCTGGGGCAGATACTCAGTAGGCTAATATCTGAGGATTGTGGTTTAATGCCAGCTTGGGCACTAAAAAGTCCGTAAGACTCTTATCTCTAATAAATAACCAGAAAACCAGAAGTGTCACTGTAGCTCAAGGGGTAGGTAGTATCCTCGAGCTGAAGAGCTCAGAGACAGTGCTCAGGCCACTACTGACCAAAAGAAAAAAAGTAAATACATGAGAATGTAAGGTTATTGTCAATGTAAAACAGTTTTGTGGAGCGCTTACTGTATGGTCACCAGTGCTTCAGTTATTTTTTTTTTCATTTTAATCATCACAACTCATGGAATTTCTATAATTCTCCTTTTACACTTTGTATGAAATCATGCAAATAGCAAGAGGAAAAATCAAGTAGTACTTTTAATCTAATCAGTCTTTATATTGTTATACTAAAGGTATATTTAGGTATGAACTTATTTAATTAATCTGATGGTTTATAAATTAATACAAACTATACCTTAAACTAATGCACAGTTATCTATGTCACTTGACCATAAATTTCTTTCCTTCTTTAAGGTGACTTAGCTGTTTGTTAGTTCTAGAGGTGACTTAGCTGTTTGTTAGTTCTAATTTCAACATAAGAAATGCACATTGGGATTATTGGAAATTCGGCTAATTAAAAATCACTTGCAAATAAAATAATTCAAAAGAAGTAGAAACAAAGTATCATTGTTCAAGTACAGACTTTAAAAATGTTAGCTATACTCTATTTCAAAACCCAGCAGAGTGGCTGAACTAGTTTACAATCCCACCAGCAGTGTAGTGGGGTTCCATTTTCTCCACAACCCTACCAGCAACTGTAATTGTCTGAGTTCAAAATCTTGGCAATTCTTGTTGGGGTAAGGTGGTATCTTAGGGTTGTTTTTATTTGCATTTCCTTTATGATCATGGATGATGAACATTTTCTCATATGCTTTTCTGCCATTTTAATCTCTTCTTCTGATAAATCTCTCTTTAGTTCCCTTGCCCATTTAGTGAATGGTTTGTTGGTTTTCGGGGAATTAGTTTCTTGAGTTCCCTGTAGATACTGGATATTAAGCACTTGCCAGATGTATTATTGGTAAATATCTTTTCCCAATTGGTTGTCTGTATCTCTACTTTTGCAAATGTGCTTTTATCTGTGCAGAAAGTTTTTTTGATTTTTTTTAATATTTATTTTTTATTGTAATTATTAAAGGGTTACATGATATTTGCCACATAGACGGTGCATTAATTCACATACATTGATACCCTTTCACATGTCTTGGTACCCATTTCCCTCCCCCCTCACACCTCCCACCCGTTTTGGTTTTCCCCCCTTCCCTATCAAATTTCAAATATCCAAATACAAATAAATTCAATATATCAGATAACAAAGTGAGATACTATACCCATATGAGATAACCAAGGAACAGCAAAGGAGATGAGAGACAACATAGAACATTAAGGACAACAATCATTCATTATATGGCTTTTGTTTCACTATCCTGGAGGTCCTTTCAATTAGCTTCACATTATATGTCCTTATGTATCAAGATTTTGCTCTATTGCAAATCTCTGCTACTAGAGCCCAAGGTTTCTACTGATTATGATGAATGAGGGAAACCATTGAGCCTAAGTTCCTTTGAGTCTGGCTTACTTCACTTAATATGATTTTTTCTGTCTTTCCATTTCCTAACAAATGGGGCGATGTCATTCTTTCTGACAGCAGCATAGAATTCCATTGTGTAGAAATACCACAACTTGTGATCCACTCATCAACTGAGGGACATCTAGGTTGGTTCCATATCTTTGCTATGGTGAATAGTGCTGCAGTGAACATTGTTGTGGTAGTGGATTTAGTATGTCCTTGTTTCTGGGTTGTTGAGTAAATGCCAAGTAGTTGAATTGCTGGGTCATAGGGGAGAAACTAGGAATCCATGGAACATTCCTCAATGTAATAAAGGCTGTGTATGAGAAACCTACTGCTAGTATTACACTTAATGGTGAAAATCTAAAGCCATTCCCTCTAATATCAGGAACGAGACAAGGATGCCCACTCTCTTCTCCACTCCTCTTTAACATAGTACTAGAATTCCTAGCCAGTGCAATAAGGCAAGAAGCAAGCATAAAGGGGATCCAAGTAGGGAAAGAGGAAATTAAACTCTCCCTCTTTGCAGATGACATGATTCTGTATTTAAAGAATCCTATAGACTCTACTCCCAAGCTCCTTGAGCTGATTCAAAGCTTTGGAAGAGTAGCAGGCTATAAAATCAACCCTCAAAAATCAACTGCCTTCCTTTATGCCAACAGTGAGAGGAACGAGGCAACAATTAGGAAAGAAACTCCTTTCACAATAGCCTCAAAAAAAATAAAGTACCTAGGAATTAGCTTAACTAAGAATGTAAAGGACCTTTTTGACGAAAACTTTAAAACCCTAAAAAAGGAAATTAAAGCAGAACTAAGGAAATGGAAAAACCTCCCATGCTCCTGGATTGGAAGAATCAACATTGTGAAAATGACAATCTTCCCAAGAGCTACCTACACATTCAATGCAATACCCATCAACATCCCAATGTCATTCTTTAAAGAAATAGAAGAGGCAATCCAAAATTTCATATGGAATAATAAAAGACCCCGTATAGCAAAAACACTTCTTAGCAGAAAGAACAGCGCTGGAGGAATCTCAATTCCAAACTTTAGACTATTACAGAGCTATAATTCTCAAAACAGCTTGGTACTGGCACAGGAACAGGCCTGAAGACCAATGGAATAGACCTGAGGACCCAGATATTAAACCACAGACCTATGGCCACCTAATCTTTGACAAGGGAGCCAAAACAATAGAATGGAAGAAAGACAGCCTCTTCAACAAGTTGTGCTGGCAGAATTGGTTAAGCACCTGCAGAAAACTAAAGCCGGATCCTTCTTTGTCACCTTGCACTAGAATTAACTCCAAATGGATCAAAGACCTGGAGGTAAAAGCTGACACACTGAAAAGTTTACAGGAAGGAATAGGAGATACACTAGGCCTCTTTGGCACAGGTCAAAACTTTCTTAATAAGTACCAAGAATCACAACAAATCAGAGAAAGGTTGGATAAGTGGGACTGCATTAAACTGCAGAGCTTTTGTATGGCAAAGGACATAGCTAGTAAACTAATCAGGAAGCCTACAGAGTGGGAGAATATCTTCACCAACCAATGGACAAAGGCCTTATATATAAAATATATCAACAACTCAAAAAATTGAATCACTCCAAAACTAACCTCCAAAGTAACAACCATCCCATTAAAAAATGGGCCAAAGACTTAAAGAGAGTCTTCTCTGAAGAAGAAACAAAAACGGCCTATAGACACGTGAAGAAATGCTCAACATCTCTGGTCATAAAAGAAATGCAAATCAAAACAACTCTAAGATTCCACCTCACTCCAGCTAGAATGGCCAGGATCAGGAAAACGAATGACACCAGATGCTGGAGGGGATGTGGCCAGGAGGGATCACTACTACCCTGTTGGTGGGAGTGCAAACTCGTTCAACCGCTATGGAAAGCAGTGTGGCAGTGCCTCAAAAGGCTAAACATAGAACTCCCCTATGACCCAGCAATTCCACTACTGTGCAGAAAGTTTTTATTTTTAGGTAGTCCCATTTATTGTGTCTTTTTCCACTCTGTTGTGACCCTGATATTTCATTCAGTAAACTTTTGCCTGTGCCTATGAGTTCCAGTGTCTCTCCTACTCTATCATGTAGCAGTTTCATGGTTTTTGGTCTGACATTAAGGTCTTTTCTGGAAAGCAATGTGGAGGTTTCTTAAAGAACTGAAAACTGACCTTCCCTACGATCCCGCCATACCAGTTCTGGGCATCTACCCTGAACATCATAGCCCAAGATATGATAAGGGCACCTGCTCAGCTATGTTTATCTCTGCATTATTCACAATAGCCAGGCAATGGAAACAATCCAGATGCCCTACCGCACATAAATGGATACAGAAAATGTGGTGTGTGTGTGTGTGTGTGTGTGTGTGTGTGTGTGTGTGTGTGTGTGTACACACACACAATTGAATTCTACATAGCCAACAGAGAAGATAAAATAATGGCATTTGCAGGGAAATGGATGAATCTAGAGCAAATCATGTTGAGTGAGACAAGTCAAGACCAAAGGGACAGAAGGCGCATGGTATCCTTAATATGTGGCTATTAGATCCAAACAGTACAAGAGCGAGGACTCAATATTTGCATACCCAATGCTATAGACATGGTATTGGAATTATAAACACAACTACAAAGACATAAAAACCTATGACTCTATAGATATAATGTTTTATTTAATAAATTAATATGTATCTATGATATACAAACCCTTAGCCTAATTTTGATTATGTTCTAAAAAGTAAGTGCCAGTGATTGTATATAGAGATTCCTTTCTTGAAGATTTGTTTGTTAAACATGTCATTTGAAATATGATGAAAAAAATCATTGTTAATAAATTCTTTAATAAAAATTACAAAAAGCATGATGAGGGCAGGGGTTAAGAGAGGGAAATGGGGACAAAAACATGAGAAGGGGTAGCAATGATTGTTAATTAATGCACCTCCTATCTGGCAAATATAATGTAACCCTTCTATTAATTACAATAAAATATATACATAAAAACAGCAGAATGTTGAGTTAGGATAAGGGTTTAAGACTAGCCAAGGAGAAGTTCATAGAAGTTGCTATCTGAAAAACAAATGTGTTTCTAATTGCAGCTATTTTTAGGCACCATGTTAATCCAGTACAGTTTTGAAAGTGTGAGGGGAAAAAGTTCAGAACATTTTTG
The DNA here is from genome assembly GCF_031878675.1 of Megascapheus bottae. Lineage (NCBI taxonomy): Eukaryota > Metazoa > Chordata > Mammalia > Rodentia > Geomyidae > Megascapheus > Megascapheus bottae. Next base: position 2,657,847 of record NW_028327392.1, on the reverse strand, counting down.
AAAGATTGTAATCTACATCTGAAGTGTGCACAGACATCATAATTTAAGGAATATTTTCCCTCCATGTAAGTATGACTGATGGAATGAAGGAATGAGCTTCAAGGAATACAAAACAGCAAAGAAGTATCACATGAATACTGGGAAAACAACTGACCACCATTTTCCACTCGATTTTTCAGGAAGGATAGCATGTACTCTGGCAAAATGGAATTTTTAACACATCAATTTAATACTGACATGTTTTAAATTAAATTATTTTTATATTAAAGTCCATCTTACTTCTGCACCTAATTTTCTACAGTAGGAAGATACTGGAAGAGGCACCTTGAAAGTTTTATGTGAAGCAAGACAGTCAGTGCTTGGAGATGTGAGGTTATCTCTTTCGACTATGATTTATCCTAATTATCTTTTAATTGGATGTTTCAATAGAGTGTTCCAGAAAAGCACAGTTCCAAAAACTTCACTCATTAAAGACTTCACTAATTACATTGTCCTTCAAGACTTTTCAAAGAATTTTCCATTTTTCTCAAAGGTCTTGAAATATATGAAAAGAAAAGTTTAGCCTGAAGAGATGGCAAAGCCTAGAAGAGGAAATATGTGATTGCCTATTCTTTTCAGAATGTAGATCTGCATTCAGCACAAAAGCTTCAGAAGAAAAGTCTAGTACTTCAGGAATTGGCTTCATTGACATTCACATGAAATGAATGAGAGTCCTGATTTTCTATTTTTCCCTTTACATGCTGTGTTAATAGCACTATTCTATGCTATTTATTATTGAAAGACCATTTTTCATGAAAACATACTGTCTAAATCTTGCTTAAACTGCTTTGCAGCATTTCATGAGATTAGGAGAGTGGATTTAAGTATGTGTTGTGTTTCAGAGAGTTAAAAAACATAAATGTACTGAAATACTGAAATTCTGATATGAGTATTTCATAATGACAACAAATCATTAAGAACTGATTAAAATACGCAGAGTGAGTAATGCATTTGCCAAAGCAGTGTTAAGAGAAATACCATTTAGGTTGTCTAAGACATTTAAAGAAAAATATTAATATGCCATTTTACCTAAGCAGATAATAGAAAGCTATGAATATGCATAATTAATAAATGGCAAAACAATTTATTTAAGTTTTTTTTAATGTAAAAGAATGAATCCCTGATTTTAATTGCTCATGTCTGAATTCCCAGCTATTCAAAAGTTTGATATATAAGAAGCCAGGTTTGAGAGACTAAACCTTGCGACTACTTTCTCCACTTAACAGGTAAAGAGTCAGAAGTGGACATGTGTCTTATACAGTAGAGAGCCAGCTGTGAACCTAAAAACCAAATGTCAGTGAGAGGTACACAGTTCAAACCCTAGCCCTAGCACATGTACATAAAGAAGAAAGAGGAATCATAACTTTTATCCTCAGATATGAAATCAAATATATAAAATTCATATATGACTTCCTTGAATAAATGACTAAAACTAAAGAAATATTAGTAAAACTTAATGTCATGAAGTTCTTATATTTACTTGTATTTACAAGTACTTTAATTTTAATAATATAATTTAATTTATTGGAAAATTAAAACACTCAAATTCTCACATGTTAACTAAAAAGAAATACACTTATTGAAAAGTTATACACTAACAAAGATGAGACCAATCATTTTGATATGTATTATAAAGGTGAAAAAGGAAAGTACAGCACAAAATGTTTCCAGATATATCCAAAGAGTAAATTAACTAGAAATTGGGAAAATTTCATGTAAAAATAAGACCTAAATAAACTCCAAAATATCTGATCATTTTTATGAAGAAAAAGAAAGTATAAGGTTCGGTTCCATGGCTAATTCTTGTAATCCTAGCGATGTGAGAATTACATGTGCAATCCAGGCAAAAAAGTTAATATGGTCCTGTCTCAAAGAGCCAGCTGGGTATAGACAGGCTTTAATCTGGGAAATATACCAAAGAGATAGATATTTGAGGTTTATTCGGGGAATAAATGAGATGCCCAGTCTGAGAAACAAATAAAACAAAATAAATTGTGGACATGGCTTAAATGGCAGAGTGTTTAACAAAAATATAGGCCTGTGATCAAACTTTAATTCAATGCTCTCAAAAAAGTTAAACATTGACATAGCAACATTGAGATATAGGTAGATAGATAGACAGATATAGATACAGATATGGATATAGAAAGATTTTTATAGACATAGATATACTCTAGGTGGTGTGTGTGTGCGTGTGTGCGTGCGTGCGTGTGTGTGTGTGTGTGTGTGTGTGTGTGTGTGTTTATTTTGACTGGGAAGATCTAAAAAATAAATGCACCCTGGACAGAATTTATCATGTGAGCATGTTAGGCAAGCATGGGCATATTCAAGAAACTAGAAGGTCTTCAGTTCAGTCAGTAGAGATTGCAAGGAGGAGGACAGTGGGAAGAAAGATAAGAAACAGACTAGAAATTTCCGTACTTCTGTATGATGTTCATAAGGGCACTGGGTCAATATTCATACTGTGAAAGTAGGAAGGTTTTATGCCACATTTCTTCTTTCATCTCTGGATGAAGACACTTGGATATATTGGACAAATATTGGACAAATATTTGGAAGAGTGCAAGTTAGACATGAGTAAACCAGTTAGGATAAGACATGGATAACTGAGATGTTGATGATTCCCTCAAGAAGTGAGAAATCTAAACAGAAAGCTAAATATCCCAGACATATTTAGAACACAGAACCCAAGTAGCTTAACAATTGACTAAATAGAAGTGGAGATTTCAGTCAAGAATTAGTTGGATAAAGGGGTCAGTGGTGGATTTTGTAAACTGCAAATGTCATATTCTCATCCATGTGTCTCCCATGACACATTTAGAAATTACTTGCAAATGCTGGCTTCTCATAATTTTACATATGACTTAAAACGCTCTACCTGAAGTGCTTGCAAGCATGTGTGTGTGTGCACGCATGCACAGACACACCCACATACACACACACCAGAAAATAAACATCTCACCTCAATTTTTATTACCACATGAGGTAAAGCAGTGACTCCCCTCTAAAGAATGGATCTGACAGAATAACACACTAGTCATTTCTAAGTCATAAAGATCAATATCCTATTATCTGCCAGCAATCAAATGTCTTTCTAGATTTGTCTTTCCACAATTCCCACTATCACTGCTTTATAATCTCATTGAGGTTTTCAAGTTTTCTATCTATCCTTTAACTTTTGATTTATTTACTATTTCTTTATGTTCACTTCTCTTTGATAGGGTGTAATAGGTGGCTTGGCTCCTCAAAAAATGAGACTACTGGAAAGAACAAGAATGATAACTATATGACTGGCTGCCTCAGAGGCTTTTTCTCTCCTGTGCTTCAAGTAGGTTACTTCATATATCCATGACTCCAGACTCTAGAAAAACCAGCCGTGGCCTGCAGAGTAAAAAGGTTTAATTGCTTTGCCACATAGATAACTGCCTGTTGGGCTAAACCAAAGACATTTTTAAATTATGCATTGACCAGAAAGAGTAGCCTTAACAAATTTTGCACTAAAACTTCTGTTTGCCAGTATATAATTTTGTTAACTTATAGTCCTTCTTCAAATGGAGGTAATAAATACCTAATTTGTCACTATCGTAGACATCTATGAAAGTATAACAGGAAATACATTTACATGTTTGGTTATCTAAAATGTTATATCTATAATTTCACCCATGTTCTTGCACATTCTTTTACTATGTTGTAATGCATAGAAGTAACCTTTGTTAGTTTTTGTTTCTTTCGTCATTATCTAGGATGCTTGGGTTCTTTTGTTACTTTATTTTATTTTATTGTCAAGATAACATATAGAGGGGTTACAGTTGCATTCATCAGATAGTGGGTATATTTATTTTTGAATGTTGTTGCCCCTCCCATGTTTTTTTCCCATTTTCCTTACTCCCATCCTAGGATGATTCATTTATATGACTCTTATTTTCAACAGTTTCACTAGACAAATTTCGACTTTTTTACCCCCATAATTCAATAAAAGAAAGTGCCCATTAAAATAAAATGTTTTTTCCAAATATTACAGTATATTAATAACTGTAGCTGACCTGGAAGAATGCAGTCTTTGTATCTGCTATATAGTACAATTTCTATGAAGTTACGTAGGTTTTAGAAATATTTATGGTGCTTATAAGTTTCAAACTACACAGCTCTCAGTTCATAGCTAGAATTATTGAGTGGAGATCCAGTGCAAAATGCATGCCTTATGCTTATGCAAGTTGTTTAAATTTATATTTAAAACAATTTATTTAGATTGCTGTCATAGAGAAGAGAGTCATTTCACCAGTGTACTGCACATATTGAGTAAACTCAATTAGCCACAAAACTTTATGAACAAAAACTTTAGTGCTCAAACTCGCTTAGAATTTCATAAATTTCAGAGAAAACCAAGCAAAAGCTGTAACATTCTGGACTCGTGGAATGTTCTTCAGTTTGAAAGACTGATTTATTATTGGTATGTTACATAATCTATACAGTCTCCTTTGTTTAATGTGCTATTCACTAATGCAGAGATAAACCTTCGTGCTCCATTTGAAATCAAAGAAGATGTGTTGCTTAACCAAGAAGGTAAAGCACCTTTTTGATGAAAATTTTAAAACCCTAAAAAAGGGAATTAAAGCAGAACTAAGGAAATGGAAAAACTTCCCATGCTCGTGGATTAGAAGAATCAACATTGTGAAAATGACAATCTTGCCAAGGGCTATCTACAAATTCAACACAATACCCATCAATATACCAATGGCATTCCTTAAAGAAATAGAAGAGGCAATCCAAAATTTCATATGGAATAATAAAAGATCCCGTATAGCAAAAACACTTCTTAGCAGAAAGAACAGCAGAGGAGGAATTTCAATTCCAAACTTTAGACTCTATTACAGAGATATAATTATCAAAACAGCTTGGTACTGGCACAAGACCAGGCCTGAAGACTACTGGAATAGAACTGAGGACCCAGATATTAAACCACAGACCTATGGCCACCTAATCTTTGACAAGGGAGTCAAAAAATAGAGTGGAAGAAAGATAGCCTCTTCAACACCTGGTGCTGGCAGAACTGGTTAAGCACCTACAGAAAACTAAAGTTGGATCCTTCTTTGTCACCCGAGGGGAGTGAAAGACTCCCCACCACCGAGGAGCTCCAGCAGACACAAGCAGAGGCATGAATAATACAGCGCGTCCCCAAACACATCGGGAAAAGCAGAGCGGGTGCCAAGCAATAGAACTTAACTCAGACCCCAACACCCCGCCCGAGAAAGACTGGCGGGAGCAGGGGGGCAAGGAATTTAGAATCCTGTCCCTCCCCTCAACAGCCCCCTCCCTCAGGCCATTGACTGGAGATTAACAGGCGGGCTACCCATAAGTCCCAGCACCCCACCAAGGGAGGCGGGGCTGCCCCAACTCCCACCTGCCCAACGGGCTCAACCCCCAGCCCTCTGACTGGAGACTGACAAGCGGGCGGACCCTAAGATTCAGCACCCCACCAGGGGAGGCGGAGCTGTCCCAGCTAACACCCGCCCACCAGGCTCCTCACCCAGGCCACTGGAACTGGAGTGTGGAGCGCTTTGGGACCCTGCCTTACAACAGTGGGTAGGGGGTGTGGGTAAATAGGAGCCAGCATCTGCCCCCACTCAATTCTCGAGCGGGGCATCCTCCAGCTGGGAATCCTGAGCAAGACACCACCGAGGGCCCCCCCCACAGTCACAGACTCTGACAAAGCAGTGGAAACACAGCAGGGATCTGATGGGCCGACCAGCATCCAAGCTCCCCTTCTGAGAACCAAAAAGGCACAGCTCCGCCATTGGAGCCCACGTCCCCAGCTGGGCCCCGCCCCTGGGAACAGAGGGGTCTCCTGCTGATCCTGGTGAGAGCTCCTGAAACTCTCAATCCCCACACCCTTGGCTTGGGGCCGCCCCTGGAAGCAGCACAGGAAAACGTCCACCAACCACGCTCAGACAGAAGCTCGCAGATCCATCCCATGGTCCACTGTGAGGCCATTGGTTGGGCTAAGAGCTAGCCGTGCAACAACACAAAGGTTTTATTCTAATACTTTCCAAACATTGTTATCAAATACTCTACCTACTTACCCCCTGACCTCTCTCATTCTATTTCTCTATCTCTGGACCTCTGCTCCTCTTTCAACCCTTATACTGCATGGATCTACACTTGATGGCTGTTGAGCAACATTGTATGTCTAGGTGTTTAATCATTCTCTAGGCTCAGAGGGACTTAAAGACAATAGAGATTGGATTGAGAGGCTTATTGTTTTGGATATAAATCGCTTATCAGTGAATAATTAGACTAGTCCATAACTGCACAAAAAGAAAGAGTGATAACACCAATCAAAACTTGTGAACATCTAGAGTATGTCAGCTACAGAGGTCTAGGTTGGACATATCTGAAAAACTATAATCGTGTTTAGTATTAATCTTGCTCCCATTTTAAATTGGGCAGAACAAGAAACTCAAGAAAAATGTCAAATCAAGAAACAACACCTCCCACATCCCCCACCCAATGTAAACAGCCAATGGAACAGTCACTGGCAAACCTAGAGGAGAGTCTTCCAAGTGCTGTACAAATGCAATTGATAAACATCATTAATGAAAAATGTGAAAATATAAAGAAAGAGATAAGGGAGGAAGCCATAGCTGAACAATAGGAAACCATAAACAAGGTGATAAGTAAAAAAGAAGAAGCCATAAAGGAGGCCATAATAAAGGCTGTTCAAAGAAAGATGGATGAATTCATAGAATCCACAAATAAAAAGGTGACCGAACTCCAGCAAATGTTCAAAGAAAATAAAGCTACTGAACTAACCACTCAAATGGAAATCAAGGAGCTAAAGAAATCCATACATGATCTAAAAGAAGAGATGCAAGGCATCAAAAATGAGCAATTAGTAGCAAGGGAGATGAAAAATAAAGTAGATAGCTTTGATAGCAGGTTAGACAATGCAGAGGAGAGAATTTCCGGGGCTGAAGATAATATAGTTATTATAGAGAAAGAACACAAAATGAGTCAATCCAAATCTAGGAAAAATGAGAGAGCGCTTCAGGAGGTCCAAGATACAATTAGGAAGCTTAATTTAAGGCTAATTGGTATTGAGCAGGGTCTGGAGAAAGAGGTCAATGGTATTGGAAATATACTTCAAGGAATCATCTCAGAGAATTTCCCAAATATCCAGAAGGGCAGACCCATCCAGATACAAGAAGCTTTTAGAACCCCAAACAGACCTGACCAGAAAAGAACATCTCACCGCCACATCGTAATCAGAACTGGATCAGTAGAAACCAAAAAAAGGATCCTAAAGGCAGCCAGGGAAATGGGTTCAGTAACCTATAAAGGAAAACCAATCAGAATAACCCCAGATTACTCAGCAGAGACCATGCAAGCAAGAAGTGACTGGAAGCATATATGTCATGCCCTTAATTCAAATAACTACCAACCAAGAATACTGTACGCAGCTAAGCTCTCATTCATAACTGAGGGAACAATAAAAACATTCCATTCCAGGGAAAAGCTGCAACAATATGTCGCAACAAAACCAACACTACAAAGAATTCTGAAAGATGTTCTATACATAGAAAACCAAAATAAATGCAATACAGGGAAAGAAATGGCACCTAAACAGCATACCACCTAAGGACCACAAGAACTGTCAAGACACAGGCCCAAATAAAAGCTTTTAAAAATGGTAGGACCTAATAAATATCTCCCAATCCTAACTCTCAATATCACTGGACTCAACTCTCCAATTAAACGGCATAGGCTCTCTAGTTGGATCAAAAAGCAAGAGCCATCGTTCTGCTGTCTTCAAGAGACACATCTTACCGAAAAAGACAAGCATCTTTTGAAAGTGAGAGGTTGGAATAAACTCTATCAAGCTAACTGCCCCCATAAACAGGCTGGAGTTGCCATCCTCATATCAGACAAAATAGACTTCAAAACAAAATTAGTAAGAAAAGACAAAGAAGTTTACTACATACTTCTAAAGGGATCTTACCTCCAGGAATACATAATGATCCTAAATATTTACACACCCAATCCCGGAGCTCCAAACTTCATCAAGCAAACTTTACTTACACTGAAACCATACATAGATCGAAATACAGTGATTGTCGGTGACTTTAACACACCACTTTCACCTATGGACAGATCAACAAGGCAAAAACTCAACAGAGAAACCTTAGAACTCAACAACTCTATAGACCAACTAGATCTAACAGACATCTGCAGAATATTCACCCAGCAACGACACAATATACTTTTTTCTCAGCAGCACATGGAACATTTTCCAAAATAGATCACATGTTAGGCCAGAAAAAAAACCTGGACAGATTCAGAAACACAGAAATTATTCCATGCACACTCTCAGACCACAAAGGCATCAAACTGGAACTGAACACACATCTCCACCAACGAAAACCCTATAACTCATGGAGACTGAACAACACATTGTTGAATCACCAATGGGTCATCGAAGAGATCAGAACAGAAATCCAACAGTTTATGAAATTTAACAGGAAGGAGCACACAAAATACCAACTCCTTTGGGACACAGCAAAGGCAGTACTCAGAGGAAAATTTATAGCGCTGAGTGCCTACAACAACAAGTGGGAAAAATTGCAAACCAACAAGTTAATGTCTCACCTTAAGCTCCTGGAAAAAGAGCAACAAACCAACCCTAATCCCAGTAGAAGAAAGAAAATTATTAAAATCAAAGCAGAATTAAATGATTTGGAATCCAAAAAAACTATAGAAAGAATCAACAAAACAAGGAGTTGGATCTTTGAAAGAATTAACAAAATTGGCAAGCCCTTAGCAAATCTTACCAAAAAAAGAAGAGAGCATATCGAAATAAACAAAATCGCAGATGAAAATGGTAATATCACGACAGAAATTACCAAGATCCAGAATATCATGAGGGAATACTTCTCAAACCTTTACGCCAACAAATTTGAGAATCTAGATGAAATGGATTAATTACTAGCCAATATTAACGTACCCAGACTGAACCAAGAAGAACTAAGCCAACTCAACAGGCCTATTTCAAGCTCTGAAATAGAAATGGCAATTAGAGAACTTCCACCTAAGAAAAGCCCAGGGCCAGATGGATTCACAGCTGAATTCTATAAGGTCTTCAAAGCAGAGCTCACACCAATATTCCTCAAGCTCTTCAACGAAATTGAAAATGAAGGTTCCTTACCAAACTCATTCTATGAAGCCAGTATAACCCTGATCCCCAAGCCAGACAGGGATTCATCAAAGACCTATATCTTTGATGAACATCGATGCAAAACTTCTCAACAAAATACTGGCCAACCGTCTACAACAACTCATCAAAAAAATTATACACTATGATCAAACTGGATTCATCACAGGGAGGCAAAGCTGGTTCAACATACGCAAATCAATTAATATAATTCAACACATCAACAGGAGCAAGGACAAAAATCACATGCTTGTCTCAATAGACACGGAAAAGCCATTTGACAAGATCCAACACCCCTTTATGTTAAAAGCTCTGGAGAAACTAGGAATCTATGGAACATTCCTCAATGTAATAAAGGCTGTGTATGAGAAACCTACTGCTAGTATTACACTTAATGGTGAAAATCTAAAGCCATTCCCTCTAAAATCAGGAACGAGACAAGGATGCCCACTCTCTCCACTCCTTTTTAACATAGTACTAGAATTCCTAGCCAGTGCAATAAGGCAAGCAGCAAGCATAAAGGGGATCCAAGTAGGGAAAGAGGAAACAAAACTATCCCTCTTTGCAGATGACATGATTCTGTATTTAAAGAATCCTATAGACTCTACTCCCAAGCTCCTTGAGCTGATTCAAAGCTTTGGAAGAGTAGCAGGCTATAAAATCAACTCTCAAAAATCAACTGCTTTCCTTTATGCCAACAGTGAGAGGAACGAGGCAATAATCAGGAAAGAAACTCCTTTCACAATAGCCTCAAAAAAAGAAAGTACATAGGAATTAGCTTAACTAAGAATGTAAAGGACCTTTTTGATGAAAACATTAAAACCTTAAAAAAGGAAGTTAAAGCAGAACTAAGGAAATGGAACAACCTCCCATGCTCCTGGATTGGAAGAATCAACATTGTGAAAATGACAATCTTCCCAAGAGCTACCTACACATTCAATGCAATACCCATCAACATCCCAATGTCATTCTTTAAAGAAATAGAAGAGGCAATTCAAAATTTCATATGGAATAATAAAAGACCACGTATAGAAAAAACACTTCTTAGCAGAAAGAACAGCGCTGGAGGAATCTCAATTCCAAACTTTAGACTCTATTACAGAGCTATAATTCTCAAAACAGCTTGGTACTGGCACAGGAACAGGCCTGAAGACCAATGGAATAGAACTGAGGACCCAGATATTAAACCACAGACCTATGGCCACCAAATCTTTGACAAGGGAGCCAAAAAAATAGAATGGAAGAAAGACAGCCTCTTCAACAAGTTGTGCTGGCAGAATTGGTTAAGCACCTGCAGAAAACTAAAGCTGGATCCTTCTTTGTCACCTTGCACTAGAATTAACTCCAAATGGATCAAAGACCTGGAGGAAAAAACTGACACACTGAAAACTCTGCAGGAAGGAATAGGAGATACACTAGGCCTCCTTGGCACAGGTGGAAACTTTCTTAATAAGTACCAAGAATCACAACAAATCAGAGAAAGGCTGGATAAGTGGGACTGCATTAAACTGCAGAGCTTTTGTATGGCAATGGACATAGCTAGTAAACTAATCAGGAAGCCTACAGAGTGGGAGAAGATCTTCACCAACCAAACAACGGACAAAGGCCTCATATCTAAAATATATCAACAACTCAAAAAATTGAATCACTCCAAAACTAACCTCCAAAGTAACAACCATCCCATTAAAAAATGGGCCAAAGACTTAAAGAGGGTCTTCTCTAAAGAATAAACAAAAATGGCCTATAGACACATGAAGAAATGCTCAACATCTCTGGTCTTAAAGAAATGCAAATCAAAACAACTCTAAGATTCCACCTCACTCCAGCTAGAATGGCCAAGATCAGGAAAACGAATGACAACAGATGCTGGAGGGGATGTGGCCAGGAGGGATCACTACTACACTGTTGGTGGGAGTGCAAACTCATTCAACCACTATGGAAAGCAGTATGGCAATGCCTCAAAAGGCTAAACATAGAACTCCCCTATGACCCAGCAATTCCACTACTTGGCATTTACCCAACCATCCAGAAACAAGGGCATACTAAATGCACTAGCACAACAATTTTCATTGCAGCACCGGGTGTCACCTTCCGCCGTTCGCTGGCCCGGTTCTGTGCTGGTTTCTGCAGCCGCTTTTCGTGGGTAAGAGCCGGTGCCCCCCCCCCCCCCCCCGCTTTCCCTGCGTGGAGCCGGTGCCTGCTCAAGCCTGCTGTTCAAGGCTTGGTCTGGCGCAGCTTTCCGCGGCTTTGGGCGAGAGGTGGGGGAGGGGTCCTCGCGTTCTGAATTCTTTGAGAAAGTTGGATGTGAGTTTTATCTGGATTTCTTTTCCGGTTTGAGTCCTTCTCTGTTGCTTTTTGAGTTTGTTGTTGTGGATTTCTTTAGATAGTTGGCTCGTGGGACTCCCTGGTTCTCTCTTTTTGTCAGAGAAAGCTAGGTAGCGTCCCTATTGTCTCGGCGCCATCTTCTTTTCACATTTTAAGTTTTTGCTAATCAAGAAGATGGCAAGACAGTAAACCAAAACTACCACCACAACAAATAACATTCCCCCAAACCCAAAGTAATAATATAATTACGTAATAAATGTTATATAGCTACAAAGTTTAAATGTATTTAACTAAAACTCATTTGTATTGGAATCCAATTGTACATTAGGAAACACATTTGTTTTGCTATTGTTTAAGATACTGAACTCTCAAGTTACCTATAGGGCATTGGACTGAGCCCTGTATTTGTTCTGTAATTATTTATTGAACTTCTGCTATCTGTATACTACTGGCTCAAATACATACTAATTCTTATGTAGGATCTATTCATCTTATTAAATATATATTGTATGATTTCCTGAAGTAGACTTCCACCCTTAATTGATGATACCATCTGAAAGTGATGCTTGACATGATTTTGTTGAACATGCAGTAACTTAATGTGGATGTGTTTAAGGATATTTTAAGAAGATTGGTGACAATGGCTCATTCCTGTAATCCTAAATGCCTATAAACCACTAATGAGACAGAGAGCCAAGGATTGAAGTTTGAAGCCAAAATGGGCAGTAAAGAACATTAGACGCTTAGTTCCAGCTAAGCAGCAAAAAACCAGAAGTGAAGGTGTGGTTCATAAATGGTAAAGTAACAGCTGTGGTGAAAAAGCTAAGCAACCGTAATAAAGTCCTGAACTCAAGATCTAGAAGATATTTTAAGGAAGTATTATATTCATTAAAGACCAAGAATATACACAATGGTTGATTTATTTTACTTTATTTTTTTAATTGTAAAGGCGATTTATGGAAAAGTTACAATTATATAAACCAGAGAATGAGTTCATTTATTTGTAAACAGTATTACTACCTCCCTCATTTTTTCCCATTTTCCTCCTACAGATCCTCCTCTTCCCAAGCTGTATTTCCAATGCAGTATCTAATGAGTATCACTGCTGAATTAGTTTACCCCTTTTTAAAATTTTAATTTTGTCAGGTTTATCTACAAAGAGATTAGAGTAATGAGTTAAAATGGTGAGTGCGTTTCTTATCCAATGTGGTTTTGTACTACCATATTTTTTCCCACTCAAGAACAAAGGGTGACCCAATGTAAGATACTCGAAAGACAGTATGTTGCCAATGAACTTAACAACTTGGAGGGAGGGACTGAGGGAGAGGGAAAATGGAAAAAAATAATTTTTATCTTAACATTTTTGTGCTTCCTCTTTCCCTCCACAAATCAGATAAACTTACATAGAAGAAAATGGCTACAAAAATTAGAAAAAAACTTGTTCTCATCTAGTTGATTTCATAAGCATCATTTTCTACGATCATATGCACATAGTTATTAAGCTGTTTTGATCTTCTCCTAAAATATTCTCCTTTTGGTCTCACTGTATGAATGTTTAGAATCTTCTTTAATTTATCATGCCCAAGTGTAACTGTTTGTCTTTTACTATCCATTGGGTTTTCTTGTAGATTTATAGGCATATTCTAATTATTACAAATGGGGATTTTTTACTTTATTTTAATTTGAAAGAGTTGAAATAGATCATCAGAACTTAGTTTAAAATTTTTAATTTGATTTTTCCATATAGTTTTTATTGTATTTAATAGAAGGGTTACATTATATTAACCACATAGAAGGTGCATCACTTCACATACATTGATACCCTTACTCTTGTTTGGTCCCCATTTCCCCCCCCCTCCCCCGCCCCTCATCTTGTTTCCCCCCCTTCCCTATCTGATTTCAAATAACCAAATACGCATATATGCAACATGTCAGATAACAAAGTGAAATACTGTAACAATATGAGATAGCCAACGAACAGCAAAAGAGATGAGAGATAACATAGTACATTAAGGAAAACAATCAAGCATTATATGGCTTTTGTTTCTATATCCTGGAGGTCCTTTCTTTTAGCTCCATACTATACGGCCTTATGTATCTAGGTTTTGTTCTACTGTAAATCTGCTAGGAGAGCCCAAGGTTTCTACCGATTAGGAAAAATATGGGAAACCATTGAGCCTATGTTCGTTTGAGTCTGGCTTACTTCACTTAATATGTTTTTCTGAGTCTTTCTATTTCCTTAAAATGGGGGGATGTCATTCTTTCTGACAACAGCATAGAATTCCATTGTGTATAAATACCACATCTTCTTGATTCAATCATCTATTTAGGGGCATCTGGGTTGGTTACATATCTTTGCTATGGTAAATAGTGCTGCAATGAACATCATTGTGCTAGTGGATTTAATAATTTCATTGTGATTATGAGAATATAAATTATATTAAGATTGTAAAATAACAAAGTAGATGGAACTTTTCCACATATTTGACAGTATACACAAGTATATGTATATATTTTCAACTCTGTTCACTGTCATTTAAAATAATGACCAGAAGTATTGAAACTCTTTTTATTGAATCTACTCCTTAAGTAACATATTTTTTTTAAAAATACAACAGAATCTCAATTCTAATCTTAGCTGTATAACTGTTCAGAAACAATACGAAATTAAATGAGTTGTAAAGAATACATCTATGAAGTCTTTTAAAATTTCCAGTTCTTCAATTCTTCTCCCAAAATGAATTAGATTGTAACATACTGAGCATAGTCCATGGACATTTTGGTATAGCATATTAAATATTCATGCCTTTTCTAATAAAAGTCAACTGTCCTTTTACTTACAATCTGCATTAAAAGCTCATCAATACAAACGGAAATGATTTATTAAAATATTACTGAGCAGAGACAGAATGGCTCAGGGGATTGATTGTTAATGGTATATGTAGTCTTTTATTTCTAGGTCACTGCTTTAAATTACTTCTTGGCTGAGAATGAAGGCAATTCTGTGACATATGGTGTGTGGATTGGGGTGGTGATGTCAGTCTTATTTTCAGTAAGTGCTGCCCATTTAGATTTCAATATTTCAAAGAAACTGAACTTGACTCTGAAAGCCTGTCGCCATGGATTCAAAACATCATCCAATTTACATGTGTAAAAAACATTCATGAGGAGATTCATGAGGGATAGAAAACAAATTCATTGAAACATTTTCAACATGAAAAAATTTTTGCATGACCTATGTGTGTAGGTTGAATCAATTTGGAAGTAAGTCTTAAAGATGAATTAAAATGCTCTTCTTCACATCCATTGCTAACTATTTTAGGACACAAACAGGTCAGTATACAGTTAGATTCAAACCTAGTTTTTCTATTTAGGTTACATTAAAGTACATTATGAACATGAAATTTTAATTCCTAGAAAAACAAACCATAGAATGAGGAAAAAAATACTAGAATTAAGAAAAATTGAGACATAGTTACAACAAATAATATTTTATGAATAGAGGAAGAAAGCAGCACTGCCTTGAGCTAGAGTAGAATGACATATTAGCACCTTTCACTGCTTGAACTACCTCTTATATATGTAGAAGTTATAATTCATCAGGGTACAACTTGATTCCATATTTCTCAGGCCACAGTAAAACAATGAGCAAAACCAGATTGAATCGAAGTATTGAGAATTCTTGTCTATATGCAAAGCAAATCTGATATCTGCAATCATATCAGAGTTAGTATAAAAATTTAGCAAGTTTAGTGATAAATGCTATATCAACAACAATTTATTTCCATATGCAATCTAGCTAAATACAGAGATTGTTATTTGAAAAACAGCAAAATGCATAAACACCTGCCGTAAATCTACTGAAATATGAGATCTTGCAATAAAATATTATTTGTTATAGATGAACATTTTTTAAAATACCATATAAGCAGGAGAATATATGTACTTCGAAGGAAAGTCTATGATTTTTACAACAAGCAGGTCTTTTAATTTAATGCAAAGCAGTGCTTGTAAGAGATCTGCTATACAGTCTAGGGTGACCTTGAACTCACGATAATCCTACCATGAAATCTCAACTGCTGAGATTTCAGCATTGTTCTACACATACTTTTATGTATGACAGCTTATGCAATTTTAATAGAATCTTGTTTTTTGCAAATGGAAGAGATTAATATTTTTATATATTTTATTTTTAGGAATCTTTTTAGGAGATTCACCGAGTCAAGTAAGTGACACAGATAGTCACATTTCGTCTTTTCAATAAAAAAAGCATTGTTTTGAAACCCTAGCCAAGTAACTTTCTTTACTTAACATTATGTGAATATAAGTATCTCCTCTGCCTATGAAGAAGCGAAACCCAGAATTTTAGCTTTGGATTACTGGGAAGGAAATGAAAGTATTCTATACTATGATCCACAGTAAGTTTTCATTGGCTTAGGACAGCAAATATTTTAAAACCCAAGTAAGCATATAGGGGTTAAAAATCAATCTGTACTTAGATATCAAATTAGCATTGCCATATAATAATGTTTAGAAGCAAATCACAAATGCATTTGAAGAATTAGTTTATATATTATATACTCTTACTACCACTCTTATGTATATGGACCATGAATCCAGACATACGTTTTGTTGATTACTTTATAGACAGAGTGAGTCTCAAAGACTTTTCTGCTCAATCTGGTTTTCATCTGCTAAGCTTCTAGATCACGATATCATGGGCAGTTAGGCATGGTTATCGGCAACTGGGTTCTGTTACTATTTTATTGCCTTGAAAAGTGAAAAAATGATATCATAGATTAGATAAAACAAATCAAAGCCCCAGTTGTTACAGATTTGTAATTATTACAATTAAAAATGTGTTTTAATTAATTCTTGACTCTAGTGCTTTATTTCTGTACAAAAGGTAACACCAAAATTAGTTTTCTTGTAGTATTTCTATCAGCCAGAATAATACTTTTTATTATAGAACAAAAAAGCCTAATAAATACACCCTGCCATCTTTGTATTAATTACATGTCTGTGTATGCTTAAGGTGTCTAATTTACAGAAAGCAATATTCTCCTTTATTTAGGTATCTGAATGGTGTACATATTAGTGTAATGGGCAACATACTGAGACGCTAATAGCCTTCATGCAGGGCTCTCCCCACCCCAACCTTTATGGCTGAACTATTTCCTTAGACATAATCTCATTCATTTTAATTCTGTTAAAACCATTGTTTCCTTTGAAATCATAAAAATTAGGAAAAATTTCAAACATATCTTAATTAAAAATATCTTCAAATAGATTTCTCACATACTAATCTATAGATTCCTTATTAGATTTTTATATCAATTGGCAATGCTTAAGACATGAAAATAAAGACAAAACCATAAAGTCACTATGACTATAATAAGGCCATTTTACATGAAATGTACTTAAAGTAAAAATTTAATTTAATTTTGAATGTATATTAAATTTAAAATGTGCTAATTTAATGTGCCAAATATTTGAATAGCTATAATTTCTCTTATCTTCCAAGATTAGAGAAATATCTACCAAGATAAGAAATGAAATGTGTATATATTTGTAGTTTTCATTTAAATGAAGTTCTCTTTTCCCTCTTGCATCTGTGAAAAAATAATTTCAATAAGATATCTAATCTTCATTTTATTTTTCCAGTTATAGCACATCCAAACTTTTGATCATTAAAAATAAAAGCTTCCTGGAAGCTTCTTATTATATACTTACTTTAAGGTCAAATATAACAGCCACAATATCACTTTTGGTTAATGAATTCATTTAATTTAATTTAGTTTTTTATTTCTTTTTTATATCATTGACTTATATACATACAACAAAAGAAAAAGAATACTAGAGAAAAGAGTGGTAAAATCCTTTACTATAAAATGCAAGGACATTTTTTCAAATAAATACTCGGGGCAAAGATTACAAAGTCAAACCTGAAGAAACATAAGCCCCATGGTTTCCCTCATTGGTAACAATTAGTACACATCTATGATTCTCCTAGCAGAGGATCATAATAGCTCAAAAGCTATTATGTACATATGGCAATATAGCATGAGGCTAAGCAAAATGAACGCCAGGATATGGAAGCAAAAGGCTTTAACTGTGATTGTTTTTCTTAATGTATTGTGTGACGTTATTTGTTTTCTTTTTTTATCCCTTATTTTTTATCTCATGTTGTTATTGTGTGTGACTTTTGTACCTGGTATAATATATACATGTTTATTTGTTTTTTGAAATAATAAAGTGAAGAGGAAAAATAAGATGATTGGGAGGGGAATGGGAGGGGGAAGTGGAAGGAAAATCATAGGAAGGAATATCAGTGTTCAAGAAGGGATGTACCTGATGAATGTATCTGTAATCCTTCTATATATCACCCCGATAATAAAATACAGTCTAAAAATTCTAAAATCATGCTTGTTTAAAGAAATATCTAAGACATTTTTTACTTTTCATATACACAGAGCAAAAAGAAGCCTACAATACTTTTTTATATAATTTGATTATGAATTGTTGACAGAAAGATATATCCATATATTTATGCAGTGCAAGCAAATTCAATGATTTTATATATTTGTGTACATAGTTCCATGCATACAAAGATTTACTGAGATTCATATACACAGAGCAAAAAGAAGCCTACAATACTTTTTTATATAATTTGATTATGAATTGTTGACAGAAAGATATATCCATATATTTATGCAGTGCAAGCAAATTCAATGATTTTATATATTTGTGTACATAGTTCCATGCATACAAAGATTTACTGAGATTTTACTTTATATAGTTTATACTTTATATAATAATGTAAACCCAACTATAATATGTTTACAACTGTAATATTTGAGCAAATCTGTAAAACTTTGGTAACTAACAAGAAATTGACAGTTATCTACAATTCTTAATAAGTTTCTTTCATAAGTTTAGAATCCACTTCAAATCTTTACAAAATGATTTGTTATAATAAATAAATGGAATTGTTGACAAAGCTAAATATGAATTTTATCCTGAGCTGTCTATGCTTATTTTGCAACCAGAATACAAGTTACATTTATACATACAAACATAATTATTCTGTAACATAAAACTTTACACATAATTACATATTTATCTTTTATTTCCATAGTTGAAACTTTTTGAATAGAATTCCATGCAATGTGGATATTTTTTCACTCTAAAGTTAGACAGTTGAATTAAAAATATTTTTTATTGTCAGAGAAACTAATAGTAACTACAGGTATAAAATAAAAATAGATGCAAATTCTTGATGTAAATCTAAGTAAGAACATTCAAGAGCTACTGTTTGAAAATTCAGCTATATCTCATGTTTTTTCTACACTTTAGTTTTATCAATTAATACAGCCTACAGTGTTATTTCTTCATTTAATGTAGGACAATTAAAGAAATACGTGTATTTAATGCATAGTTTTTCTTTTCTTTTTTGTCAGCCGTGGGACTTGAACTTAGGGTGTTGTCCCTGTGCTCTTCAGCTCAAGGCTACTGCTCTACCCTTGAGCCACAGTGCCACTTCCCTGGGTCTAGTTTTCTACAGGTCTTTTTGGCAGCTACTCTCATATAGAAAAATGTGGTATAATTATAGAGCTAGACAAAGATTTCATCAATAAAATATATATGTAAGTCTATATGTATATATAGTATATATATAATATATATGTAAGTCTATGCTTAGAACATATGCTGGTTAGAATTGTTTATCTAAGTGGGTATATAGGAAGGTTTCAAAATAATGACAGTAGTTAAATGTGAGAGTAGAATTTTTGTTCATTCCTCATAGAAAATATATCGTGAATTAGACATGGGGTTACATTCTTTCTTCTTCATGACACCAATCTAAATGGAAAGTGAGCTGCCAGGAAGACATCCTGTGTTTGTAATAGTCAATATCTTCCAGAATTCATACGCTGCAGTCATCACTTCTAATTATCTCCTACCATCTGATCAAATATTATCTTTCTTCCTGGGAGACATATCACACTGATCTATACCTTGAGATGAAAAGAATCCACACCTAAATAGAAGATAGCTCAGTAGCAATCTAGAACATCTCTTAAATTATTGTTTTGTATTCCATTGATGGTATAGATACTATATAAATATATGCAAGTATTTGGTCTACATAGGAGTTTAATTTTGACATTTCCATATATCTTTATGATAGGCTTTGATCAAATTCCTCCCACATATTATTTTTCTTATCTCCCACATTTCCACCTTTGTGATAAATAATGTTTAGTTGGTTATACTTTTCAGTTTTCATAAACATCTTGATCATATGACCCTTCCATCAGACTCTACTTTGCCAATGTTACTGTTGTTGGTCCTCCTGAAACAGTCTCTCGAGTATAATCATGTTTCCTCATTTTCACAGAACATTTTCTTTTGTAATTTAGATTTTCAAAATAATTCAAATGGTAAGCAGAGCCTACAGTGTTGGCTCAAGAGACAGGTGGCACTACGAATGTAGCCTACAGAAAAAGTGGGACCAAAAGAATTAGAGTTTGACAGGATACAAAATCTTTTACAGTCTTTGAATTTGCATTGGGATTGTATGGGATTTTTGTTTGTTTGTTTTCCTTTTTGTCTTCTGAGATGTAGACATTTCTGTTCTCCATTCAACATTATGAGTTGGTATGAGTTGTGGCATTTCTTGTCATGGATGAGGAACACAAAATTAAAAATTACCTTTGAATTAATCTTTAAAAAATATGGATGCCTAAATACAGTTAAATTGTAGTTAGTAAGCTTTAGTTAAACTCCAGGATACAAATGATATGGGTGAATAAAAACTTACAAGGAATGACAATAAATGGCATACTAAGTCTGCAATAGAAATGTATCTTTATGGAAATAAAAATAAATGAGTATGTAATAAATAATAGTGGGAAATTAGAGACAACAGATACCAACTATCAGTTAACTTCATTTGTTTTTAAAGGAAGTAGGCTTAAGAATTTCAAAGCACACCTCATATTAATCAGGAAACCATTTGCCAAAAAATAGTCTACGCATTCGTCAAATTGAGGCACCAGAGCAAAAAATACCACAAACTGGGTGGTTTAGGCAATCAAAAATTATCAGAATGCTGGATGCAGGCAAGTGGTAGATGAAAGGATATCTGATTTAGTTCATAGAGACAGCTCTCTTTTTGGCTACTGAAAGATGTCTTCTTGCTAAGTCTTACACAGTGGAGAGACTGAGTGAGCTCTGATGAGCTCTAATGAGGTCATCGGTGTCATTCTATCAGAGCTCAACCACTTAGAATTCACCTTGATCTCTTCCTTAGTGGTCTCATTCCCAAATACAGTCATATGTACAAGTTGTCTTCAGCGTATGAATTTGGGTCATATACAAACTCAGTCCATGACAGGCTAAAGACATTTGTTATTCTACCAAAGCACAATTGATACCATAAAATTAATGCATAGGGTGGTATGCTATAAAATGTAAACATGTTTTTATGGACTCAACTTTGTGAGTGAATATGGTATAACTTTCTATGTGTTCTGGTATGAGGTTTTGTCATCGTCGGGAGACCTAGGAGACCAGATTCAAGGTGCAGATCTGTCTTTATTTAAAAAACGTGCTTGCTTATATACAGATCATGCAATGGCCACAACCTCATACCAGCAGCAAATAGGAAGCTTCCTGATGCCACCGTCAGCCAATGGTGTCCTGAGACACGCCCCACTTACCGGGAGTTTCTGTGATCTCCTGCTCCAGATGGAAGCAGCCCAGGCCCTCTGGTTCCAGACCACCCATAACACTGGGTATGCCCAGGAGTGTATTTGACTTTCCGCACAGAGTCATGGAAGCACAGATAGCAACCCGGGCTTCTACACCACTAGCTACGAGGCCCCACAAGGTTTTTGTTCATAAGATCTTGTAACTAGAAGACACAAAGTTACTTAACACAAAGTAACTTTAGTGTGAGTCTTTCTAGTGTCACATCTCTCTAATCACACCTCTTTCTAGTCTAAATTAATAAAACTACCAATACAACTAAACTAATAAAATCACCAATAAAAGACTGTATTAGTAAACTTCTGAATATTTGACAACATATTTTTGTGTACTCTGCAATATTCCCTTAAGAATTATCCATATAGTTGCATGTATGAGTTTTCTCTGTTTTATAGTAATTACAACTCAGATATATGGATATAAAAGTTAATTTAAATATACAACTACTGCAGAACATATGAGTTCTAGTTTGAGCCATTACAAATAAATCTCCTATGAGTGCTAGTATAGGAGTTTGTGTGAATAATATATTTTTTTTCTCTAGGATTAATACTCAGGACTATGAATGCTGGGAAGGAGTAAGTTTAATATTCTGCTACAGAGGGAAAGTGATTATACAAGTTTACCTTTTGGCAATGTGTAGGATATCCAAATCTTTCATGTCCTTATATGCATTATGACTATCCATCACTTTTACATTAGTTGTTACTGTAAGAAAGTGACATTAGAAACAAGTAGTGACACTAAATCATTGTTTGAATTTCCTTATGGTTGGGTTAAACATATTTTTTATGTGTTTGATTCCCATCCATTCTTTTTTGAAGTGTTTTTTTGAGGAGCTATTCGTTGAAATGCTTTGTGTATTTTCTCATTGCATATTTGTTTCCTGATCATAGACCAATGGGTTAGAAGTTAGTTGGCCATCTCTGATTCAAGGAAATAAATGCTCTGGAATTTTATTATGAAGACTGAATTATTTAGGCAAAATATTTCTGTAACAGATACATTCCAAAAGTCATTTCTTTTACATATTGGGATTTTTCTTGTTTATATGAAAATAAATATTCATGACTTTCAGACAACTTTCCTCTAAGGTACAGTTTATAGTGCTCAGATATTTGATGTTTGTTTCTTCTGGTTAATATAATTAATTTTCTGAGCTATCATGCTTTTTTGCATTATTATTCGGAAGGAGAAAGAATGATCCATTGAGTTCCTCTGGCTTACATATTTTGTTTGCATCTACATTTCTGCAAGGATCCCGCTGGTAGAAACTCAGCCACATGGAAGACAAACTGAAAAGGAGCTTGAAAATATGGACCAGTGGTGTGATTTAAAGAAGGTCTTTCAGGTTTGCAAAGGAGCTTTTCCCATATTAATCACTGTTATATCCTCATTTACAGTCTTTCCTTTTAGAGCCCAATCCACACCTCCTAAACAAAGATGAGCCAAAATCCTATCAAACTGAAAATATGTCTTCCTAGATATTTCAACTGCATAGAAATTATAAATTATAAAATTTTGCCAAATCAGTGTGGAAAGTGTATACAAAGTAACATACAGGAAATTTCCTATTATTATTCTTATTCTGTCTCTCCTGGAAATTATTTTCCATTCTTTGTTGCTGGATAGTACTGTGCATTTGTTGTTCAACAAATAACTTCATGGAAATCTCTGAGTTTATTTATGTGTTAGATGTTTTTTGAGGGGTAGGATAGCATCTTATCAACTATGAACCATTCAGGAAAACAAGGGCTATTTTAGGGAAAGGGCTATTTAAAGAAAAAAAATTATTTGCTCAGGTTGTTAGGGTGATAATATTATAAGCTAGAACTTAGTGCTGTTCTGATCTATGTTTTCCTATTTAATTTCATATAGCAATATGAAATGTTTCAAGAAGAAAATCTCAAAAGAAAGAAGAGAATGTTCTTTTTTTAATCGTATTTTATTGTCAGGATAATGTATACAGTCGTTACAAAAAGAATGTTCTTTAACTGATGAGTGCTTCATTGTTTTGCTCATTCCTACTGAAAAGTTTATGATTACATGGAATTATATTTTAAAAAGTGAGTGTCAAGTAAATGCTGAATTTTTTCATCTTAGAAAAAATTTCAAATTTATAGAGTAAGCTATTACAAGTGAATTGATCATCTGAAAGTGTTACATAGATAATAATTAGGGAATGGGTTTATAAATATGTCTATTTCCTCTTAACATATATAATTTTGCTTATTATAGAATCAAAGTCTGAGCATTATTTATTTCTTGTCCATTTTTAGGGGAAAACTCCCTTCAATCAAGCAAGATCTAAAAATTATTTGGGCAAAGAAACCATAGAGTTGCTTCTATATGAGAATAAAATATAGCTACCCATTTTTCTAAGACTTTTTTTGCCAAAGTGGCCACATCATTTTAGATTTTATTGATGTATACTACTTTTACAAATTTTCTTATAAATTATTTTATCATATTGGAGAAACTGTATTTTTCCAGGATTATGGTCTTTAATACTGGCTGTATTAAACTCATATTTTAATAAGTATAGCTGATATCAATATTCTTTCTTTAGACTTATAATTCCAAAACATCAAGATTGATTGTGTTTCATATTCCATTTTGTTTGTATGGGCTTGTCTTTAATGAAATTAAATGACTGTGGCTCAGATTGCAAGAATAATGTGAAATCAGCATGTTCTTGGGAAGATAAAGATAGGAGTGGGTTATTGAACAAAATGACATAAAAATAGAGCTAAAACTATATTTCTGCAAAGCAAACATCTTGTCCACACTGACAGTAATATTTGTTCCTTCCCACTTTCATCCCCACTAATCACTTCTTAAGAAGCTTTTCACAGTTCCTTTGACAGAAAATAATTTAATACATTCTATTTCAAAAGTAGAAATAAAATAGAAGAGGACTATTATCTGGAAGAACAATTTTGGATAGGAGGGAGAAAAATTTAAAAGAGGTAAACGTAATGTTAAACACAAGTACTTTAAAAAGTTAATGAAACAGTACACTACCTTGAAAATATGGTAAGAGTTGAATATCATTTGCTTTATTCTGTGAAACTTTAAGAATTTTTGTAAAAGTTCTGAAATTTAGGATTATTTTTCATTTCTATGTTAATTTAGACACCAATTTTGGGGGAAAATAAAAAACAAATACACAAAAGTACAGAAGCTTGATTCCAAACATCAAAAATTCTAAAATAGCTTTCAGATTACCATATTTATTAAGCTGGAAACTGAAAACTTAGTAGGGTTTCTAAAACTTACTTGGGTTTTCTACACATTTGATGGCAATCAAATGTATAGAAAAATTCCAAAAAGCTTCTATCAAATGATAATCGATATTAGAAAAAAACACCCTCAAAAATGTATGCTTTGATACTCAGAATAAAATATTTTTCAACTCTTTAGGGAACCATAAAAATTTAAGTCTGAAAACCATTTAATTGCAAAATTATTACATCACATTTGTACAACCAAATGGGATGGAAAATTACACACAAGAATTGTTTTGATGAAAGTATGATAAATATGCTTGTATTTATCATATTTGCAGTTGAATAAATTTGATTAATAATGACTATACAAATAGTAACACTCTAAAACCAGGTTCCAGTGGCTTACACCTGTAATCCTATCTACTCAGGAAGCTGATTTCTGAGGATTGCTGTTCACAGATAGCCAGAGCAGAAAATTCTTTGAGACTCATTTCCAGTATTCAGAAAAAACTGAAAATTGCGCTGTGGTTCAAGTGGAAAAGCACTAACCTTGAGCACAAAGAGGCCCAGGAAAAAGCATAGGCCTTGAATTCAAGCCTCAGGATCAGAAGGAATAAAAAGGAAGTTTGGGACTATAATTTCCAAAATTTTGTTGCACAAGTGAGAACTATTGGGCACAAAACCTGGTAATTTATTTGTAATTTCAATTAACAAATACAAAATTATTAATGATAATTGAACTAGTTTATAAAAGACAATTTTTAAATTTTCTTTTTGGGGTGATGTATAGAGGGGTGACTGTTACATTGATCAGGTAGTGGGTACATTACTTCTTGAACATTGTTACCCTTTCCCATGTTTTTCTCTCACTTTCCCTACCCTGACCCCCTCCCACTCTTCTTGTTTTGCCCTTATTTCTTTTCAAACAAACAAATAAATATATAAACAATATACCAGCTACCAAATTGAGCTAGAGTAATGACATGAAATTAACCGTGAGGAAGAAAAAAGAGAAAATAAGTAACTTCATATAGCACATTAAGAATAATCACAAAGATAAACCTCCTATTTCCATATCCTGGAGTTCACTTTGTTTAGCCTCATCCTATCTGGCCATATGTACATAGATCTTGAGCTATTGTAATCTGCTGTTGGAGAATCCTGTACAAATGAGGAAAATTTTACACATGAGGGAAACATGGAGCCTACGTTTCTTTAGGTTTGGTTTATTTCACTTAAGATGATTTTTCCTGCCTTTCCATTTCCTTACAATTGGGGCAATGTCTTTTTTTCTGATGTCAACATAGAATTCCATTTTGTATATATACCCGTGTAGAGATACCACATCTTCTTAATCCATTCATCTACTGAGGGACATCTGGGTTGGTTCCATATTTTATATATGGTGAATAATGCTGCAATGAACATGTTTGGGCTAGTAGCTTTAATGTGGCATTGTTTCTGGATATTTGGGTCAATGCCCAGGAGTGAGACTGTTGGGTTATAGTGGAGCTCTATGTTCAGTTTTTTGAGGAACCTTCATACTGCTTTCTAGAGTGGGTTGAACAAGTTTACACTCTTACCAATAGTGCAGTAGCAATGCCTTCTGTCCACATCCCTGCTAGCATCTGTTGTTATTAGATTTCTAACTGAGGTTAGGTGAAATCTCAAAGTTGTTCTGATTTGCATTCCTTTTATGGCCAGAGATGCTGAGCATTTTCTTCATGTGTCTACTGGCCATTCTTATTCTTCAGAGAAGTCTTTCTTTAAATCTTTAGCCCACCTTTGGGATGGATGTTTCTTTCAGGATTTGTTTTAGAGAAATTTAATTTCTTGAGCTGTAGGTATATATTAGATATATAGGTATATTTTAAATATTTCTGTTATATGGCAAATGAAGATCTTTCCCACTCAGTGGGCTTTCTATTTATTTTGCTGGCTTTTTCCTTTACCATACAGAAGTTCGGTAGTTTAATGCAGTCCCAAACTTTCTTTAACTTGTGTTTCTGGGCTTTTGTTAATAAAGTTTTGACCTGTGCCAAGAAGCCAAGTATGTCTCTTATTTATTCCTGTAAAATTTTCAGAGTATCTGCTTTTATCTCAAGGTCTTTGATCCATTTGGTGTTGATTCTGGTACAGGGAGACGGATAAGGATCCAACTAATTTTTCTACATGTGTTTAGCCAGTTCTGTCAGCACCATTTATTGAGGAGGCTGTCTTTCTTCCAGCCAGTATTCTTAGCTCCTTTACAAAAGATTAGGTGGCCATAGGACTGTGGGTTGATTTCTGGGTCTTCATTTCTATTCCATTGGTCCTCAGGCCTGTTCTTGTACCAATACCAAACTGTTTTTATTAATATATCTTTGTAGAAGAGTTTAAAGTTTGATACTGATATTCCTCCAGGGCTGTTCTTTCTCCTAAAGATTGGTTTTGCTGCATGGGCTCTTTTATTACTCCATATGACTTTTGGGATCACTTCTTCTATTTCATTAAAGATTGATGTTGCGATATTGATGGGTATTTCAATTAATTTGTAGATAGCCTTTGGGAATATTGGCATTTCCACAATGTTAATTCTTCCAGTGTAGGAGTATGGGAGATTATTTTACTTCTTTAGATGTTTTAATTTCCTTTTTTATGTTTTTAAAGTTTTCACCATAGAGGTCCTTTACTTCCTTGGTTAACTTAATTCCTAGTATTCTACTTTCTTTGAGGCTATTGCAAAAGGAGTTGCTTTCCTGGTTTCAGCTTTGCTTTTTTTTGTTGTTGGCATGCAAGAAAGCCATTGATGTTGAGGGTTAATTTTATACCCTAATACTTTACCAAAGTTTTGTATATGTTTGAGTAACTTTGGAGTGGAGTCCATAGAGTTCTTTATATAATGTGCTAATTGTATAGATGATTATTTAGTCTTCATGCTAATTACTGTATATTCATTATTACATGATTTCATTGTTATTAGAAAGTTACACATGTAGGTTGAGAAATAACTCACCAAATTCTTTTTTTTTTGGCCGTCCTGGGCTTGAACTCAAGGCCTAAGCACTATCCTTGGAGTTTCTCAAGGCTAGAGCTCTACCACTTGAGCCTCAGCACCATTTCCGGCTTTTTTTTCTGTGTATATGGTACAGAGGAATCGAACCTGGGTCTTTGTGCATGCTAGGCAAGCACTCTACCACTAGGCCAAACGCCCGGCCCCTTCACCAAATTCTTATAATGCTTTTAAGTGAGGAAGCCACGTTGCCAAAGCTCCATAGGTTAGAATCCAAAGCTGATCTATAGTACATTTACTTGAACAAGTCAAGACAAGAAAATCAGTAAGTTTTTAAAAATATATTTGTTCTTCTAGGATTTGTATCATTTGAACTATTCTAGCAACTTGTCATTTTTCTAGTTGTTCACAGAAACAAATTTCTTCCTTTAAAACCATGTTTTAAATATTAGACATGTTGTTAAGACTCACCAGATTACCATTGTAAGTAGAATTGACATAGTATGTTAATTTGAAGACTATTCCTAAAATCTAACTATTTTCCAGGAGATGAGAACACTATGCTTGTGCTCAGGGGTAAAATGGAAATGAGTGCATACATCTGGGGTAAGCAGGAGCTGAGAGAAATAGAAGTATTCTAATATATTTTAGGTTCTATCATCAATAAGATTACTCAGATAAGGCAGCTGATTGGTTCAAACCAAAAATAAAGATAATCATGAAATGAAGAAGAAGAAGAAGGAGAAGAAGAAAAAGAAGAGGAGGAGGAAGAAAAGGAGAAGGAGGAGGAGGAGGAGGAAATGAGAGAGATTTCAGTATCACAGACAGGGAGCACCAGAGACCAGAGGCAGGTGAATGAATGAGAGCTATTGAATTGCTGTAAATAAATTCACATTTTCACAGCACAAAGTTGTTTGTAAGTGTAAAAGATACATGCTGGTACAATACTTTATAATTTAGAATTGTATTCTTTAATTATAGGATGCTATGAAAGATCTAGATTGAGGGGAAATAATGCCAGATGATTTAAGGCATTAAAGATTTATTTCAATCATATTTAATAGTTCTTCTATTAAAGGTAGTATATTTGCAGTGGAGCTATGTGTAATCTACTCTGGCCATTTAATTAGAAAATAATTATAGCTGAGGGCCTTTAAGTGGTCAAAAGTTACAAAGGATTTATAAAGATGATTATGTCACTTAAATCTCCACAATTCTTAATAAAAATGCCTTAATAAAAATATATTTAATAAACTACATACTTTTCCAAAGTCTCTCTCAAGTTTTCTGCATGTAACATAACATTTTATCTCCATATATTTATACCTAGAATTGGAAAGTGAACATTTGTGCCAGGAAATAGGGACTGATTTTGCTGAGATGAATGATGCTGGCAACATTTGTGTTCACCAGTTAGCTTTAAAGAACATTCTATTAGAATTTTATTAGAATTTACCTTCGAAATTATATTTCACCATATATTGATTGCAAGATACCAGAGACCATTTTGCTTATGTAAATACTAAGAAGGATTTGAGTTTTAGTAGCTAATACCTGTTATCTCAATTTTCTGCTCCTGGCAGATATGAAATCCCATAGTATGCTAGTTCTGCAGCTTGCCATTTTTCTTTGCCTTGTTTTGCTTTGTTTGTGTTGAGAACTCTCAAATCTTAGTTTGATGCCTATTTCTTCTAGCTTTACACCTACACTGTGCATCACCACATAAAATGGTCTGCAAACCATTTCTGTATTGCTTCTACAGGTCTAAGGCTTCAACCTCCTTTCTTTTGCAAAATTATTTGTTTTATATATTAAACAAATCATTAGGTAGACACAATTTGAGTATGTTTAATTTTAAAATGTAACCTGACATAGAGTATTATGAGAAGTACATTGGAGTTCAATTAAATAAATTCTCAAATCATGATCTCAGAGATGTCTTTTTAAGTAGCAATATATGCCAGGAAAAGTAAGAGTTAGTAATTTGCTAGATACCACATAGAGAATTAAAAATAATTAGAGAACATGATTAAAATATTCACAAAAGCTCTTTTTAAAAATACTCAGATACTTACTATTGATACTTGCTATTGAATCATATTCAAATGTGGATGAACAAATGTTTGTTTTACAGTTAATTAATAAGTGCTGCAGGCCTAAGTTTTGGGACAGTGTATCTTCGTTTTTAAAGGAGTGATTACTTGATGACAATCTCAGTGTCAGATATTCTATGTGATAGACATATTTTTGGATTAATTTTCATTAACTTCTGTCTCATTGAGCTTGGACTTTTAAATAACACATTGAGTACAGGCTTGACTGTGTTGTCAGAAAACTGATTTCTATCACATCTACAAAAAAGCCTGCACGTTGATTTCCATTTCAGAATCCAGGAATGAGTTAGAATGTGTTGTGATTACTTTTTGACAACTAAAATTATTTTGAGCTCTTTGGGATATTCATCTGAATATTTGTTTACATAGGAAAATAACACGTTTCTATGTACTTGTCAAGTAGCATTAACTTTTTGGATTAACCGGTGGTTTCAGAATAAATGTATTCTTATGTACTCTTAATTCATAAGATAGACTTTTGATTTACCCTATCAGACCTACTAATATTTTATCATCTGAATACATTTTTTTATTTTTAATTTTTTATTGTAATTAGTAAAAAGGTTACATGATATTTGCCAGATAGAAGGTGCATTAATTCACATACATTGATACCCTGTATTTCTTTTTGGCATTTTTGGGTCTCATTCATACAACCAAAAATATTCATTTAAATATAAATCTATTAGATTTCTTTCTAACAACTTAGTAGCTATTTGTTAGATACAAACTAAAAATAAATATTTTGCATAAAGTATGTGTCCTATTTTTCACAAATATCAATCTTTACATTAAATTTTAATAGCAAAAAATAAAGACTCCCAACTTTCAAATTGGAATGGAAAATATTCAAAATGAAAATAAAGCTTTTAAAATAAGGGCAAAGTATAAATTAAATATTGCACGCTATAATTATATGCGTGCAATAAACATGAAACTAAAGTTCTTAGAAAAAAATGTTATTTCAGTTTACTTAAATTATGTTGGACATTCTAAGACACTTCAGTCCAATCTGATTAAGACAGATTCAAACAAAATTTTCTCTCATAAAAAGGTCACATTTATTAAGAAACATAAAGGACTGATTTAATATTTTAATCAAGACTCATCAATCAAGCTGTGTGAGGTGTCTCATGTCTGTAATCCTAGCTACTTAGGAAGCTGAAATCTGAGGATCAAGGTTCAAAGCCAGACCCTGCAAAAAGGATCTGAGACTGTTATCTCCAATTAATCCCTAGAAAACAGGAAGTATGGCTTGGCTCAAGGGTATGGCTTGAGCTGAAGAGCTCAGGGACAATGCCCAGGTGGAGATCAAGCCACATGACCCACCAAAAAAAAAAGATTCATTGTTCATTCAGTGGTCCCTTTCTTTTGAATTGTATGGTTCTCTTTAACTCAAAAATGTAACTTGTAATCTACATTCATTTTATACCTTGCAGTTATCTTTTTGTTATTTAAAATTTTTATCACTTTTTAATAACACCAAATGAGAAATTTTTACAAAGATTTTTATTAACACTGATTTTTGCATCATATTTCAAATATCATGTTTAACAAACAAGTATTGAAGAAGGGAATCTCTGTATGTGATCACTGGCAAATAGATATTTAAACATAATTAAAATTAAGCTGAGAATTTGTATGTCATAGATACATCTCAATTTATATAATAATTTTTATCACTTTAAAGATCATTTTCTATTATTGAATAAAAGAGTTATAGTCAGGTTATGATATCTCAAGATTTAAGTTGTCTCTTTAGTTTCTGAGAATTTTTCTCTTTTTTCTCTTTTATCTTTTTATTGCTACAGCTACGTTACAAACTCACAGGAATGCTCTTTTAAATTAAGCAGCAGCTGTGGAGCTGCAATAAGAATCCAATATTATCACTTTGAATAATAAGGCAACAGTGTGTATACTGAGCTCTCCTCTTACATTAAATGGATATGTGTGTGTCCTTTCCTCTGAATTATGTGATATGAAATCCTTCCATGTGTTCCCCAGACCAGGCTTTCTTTAGCAATATCTTCAATCTATTTTGGTTAGAGTTTTCCTTTTTTAAATTTTTTTCATATATTTTTTGTTGTAACTAATAGAAGGGTTATATTATATTTGCCAGATAGAAGGTACATTAATTCACGTACATTGATACCCTTTCTTATGTCTTGGTCCCCATTTCCCTCCCCCCACCCCCACCCCTCATCTTGTTTTCCCCGCTTCCCTATCCAATTTCAAATAACCAAATACAAATATATCTAATATATCAGATAACAAAGTAAGATACTATAACAAGAATTGTGCTGTTCTTTCTAAGAAGTGTTTTTGCTATATGGGGTCTTTTATTATTCCATATGAAATATTGGATTGCCTCTTCTATTTCTTTAAAGAATAACATTGGGATATTTATGGGTATTGCATTGAATTTGTAGATACCCTTGGTAAGATTGGCATTTTCACGATGTTGATTCTTCCAATCCAGGAGCATGGGAGGTTTTTCCATTTCCTCAGTTCTACTTTAATTTCCTTTTTCAGGGTTTTAAAGTTTTCATCAAAAAGTTCCTTTACATTCTTACTTAAGCTAATTCCTAGGTACTTTATTTTCTTTGAGGCTATTGCAAAAGGAGTTGCTTTCCTGATTCTTGCCTCATTCCTCTCACTGTTGGGGTAGAGTTTTCACTCCTTGAAAATAAGTATCAGGCTAAAATCCACAAATGACTTCAGAGAATCAAACCATACTATTAAGCCAAGACAAACTTGACAAGCTTTTCTTTCTTCTCATTCCCAGATGATACTTCTACACCAACACCAAGAGATTGTGAGAAATTTCCAATATCAGGATGGTAGCAATTTAGTTTTCAGGCATTTCTGCTGAAGTATATATCAAGGCATTGACTGTTCAAAGGCAAATAGAACATCAGGTTTAAGTGGAAGAGATAATAAAATACAAGGGGTTTTTAATAATGGTAGAAAAATAAAGCATGAAGTATCTGGCCCATAATTCCACATGGGAAACAGGGTCTATAATCAATTTCAGTCTCCTAGTGCCTGTTCCTTGGTTGCTGCAGCCTAGTAATGAAGAAATGCAATAACTTTTTCATTCAACAAAGGGCACATTTTATTTCTTTACTGCATCTGTCCTGTAGCCAGAATGTTCCCCTCCTGATTGCAAATGGTTCTATAAGCAAGTAATTTCTTTCAAGGGAGATATTTCAATACTTACAATAAATTTTCCATTATTTCTTTCATTTAAAAATTATGAGTGAGATTTTGTAAGTTTGAAATATTTCTAATGATTTTTGTAAAGGCTGTGCAGCAGCAGGTACTGGCTTGACTTGGTGGGCCTTCAAACTTATGATTTGGTATTTCTAGGAAGTTTTCTCACTCATTGACAATTATCAAATGATATGTTAAAGACCTATTGCTTTAGAAAATGAAATGTTCAACTATTTCTTCAAATAAAATGTAGTTCATAATATATATATTATAAAAATTATTCAATATTTTAACTTGAAAATTTCAGAGGTGTGTGTGTGTGTGTGTGTGTGTGTGTGTGTGTGTGTGTGTGTAAGTTCATAGAACTAAAGTTTGAACTAAGGCCTCTTGCTTGCCAGGCAATTACTTCAGTATTTAAGCAATGTTCTTATCACATGTTTTTAAAATAATATGATATGATTTTATAAGAGTGGTAAGTAAAGAAATCATACAGGAAAAGAATTATATTTTGTTTTCAAAACTTTCTTAAGTTTTATTAAAAAATAAAACTATTCTGTTTAAAATACACAAGTCTTGATATATGTATAAATTTTAAGATTTCTATCACAGTCAAGGCCACTTTTATACCTGTAAACAACTATAGTTACCAACACATGCATGAGGCTATTCCTGATCTACTTTCTTGAGACAATTCAATTTTACAGTGCAATATTATTAATTATAGTTGAACTTAACTACACCCATCTGCAATATCAGAATGTTACCATTTAATTTCTAGCTTTCCTAGAAAACATTATATAGTACAATTTGCTTTAAAACTTTTAGTATAATGCAATAAGAATCACTGTAATTTATGAGCATTTTTTTGTTATCTAACAATCCGGTGGTTCTGAAAATATTACTAATTTCTCAATGTTGATTTAGTCATATTAACACTGCATAAAAGGAAGACAAGAAAATAAGAACTTGGATAAAATGATGTTAAAATCTTTTACCTCTTCCTTCATTTCCCATCTGTCTATTCTACTTCATTTTTATTATAAAAAACCATAGAAAGATGCATTCATAAATGTAAGAAAGACAGAATAGAGCTAGGATAGTCACACAGTACATGTTTTAGGAAAATTATAATAAGCAGTAATTGAAATAAAATAATGCTCAAGTTTAGTTGATGGGAAAAAATCTGAAGAGCAGATTAATCTGATTAGATTTCATTTTTCAAAAAAAAATGAAACTTGACAGTATCTCTAAATGAGTGCTAGTATATATCAGAACTAATCTTGATATTTCAGAAAGACTCAAAGAAAAAATGATAAATATGCAATTGATTAAGTAACTACAGGATAACTTACTTTCATTAACAATGCCATACAATGATATTGGAACAGGTAGAGTTACAATTTTTTAAATTTTTTTTATTGTAATTAGTAAAAGGGTTACATGATATTTGCCAGATAGAAGGTGCATTAATTCACATACATTGATACCCTTTCACATGTCTTGGTACCCATTTCCCTCCCCCCTAACACCCCCCCACCCATCTTGGTTTTCCCCCCTTCCTATCAAATTTCAAATATCCAAATACAAATAAATTCAATATATCAGATAACAAAGTGAGATACTATACCAATATGAGATAACCAAGGTACAGCAAAGGAGATGAGAGACAACATAGTACATTAAGGACAACAGTCATTCATTATATGGCTTTTGTTTCACTATCCTGGAGGTCCTTTCAATTAGCTTCACATTATATGGCCTTATGTATCCAAATTTTGCTCTATTGCAGATCTCTGCTAGTAGAGCCCAAGGTTTCTACTGATTATGACGAATGAGGGAAACCATTGAGCCTAAGTTCCTTTGAGTCTGGCTTACTTCACTTAATATGATTTTTTCTAAGTCTTTCCATTTCCTAACAAATGGGGCGATGTCATTCTTTCTGACAGCAGCATAGAATTCCATTGTGTACAAATACCACAACTTGTTGATCCACTCATCAATTGAGGGACATCTAGGTTGGTACCATATCTTTGCTACGGTGAATAGTTGCAATGAACATTGTTGTGCTAGTGGATTTAGTATCCTCTTGTTTCTGGATGGTTGGGTAAATGGCAAGTAGTGGAATTGCTGGGTCATAGGGGAGTTCTATGTTTAGCCTTTTGAGGCATTGCCACACTGCTTTCCATAGTGGTTGAACGAGTTTGCACTCCCACCAACAGTGTAGTAGTGATCCCTCCTGGCCACATCCCCTTCAGCATCTGTTGTCATTCATTTTCCTGATCCTGGCCATTCTAACTGGAGTGAGGTGGAATCTTAGAGTTGTTTTGATTTGCATTTCTTTTATGACCAGAGATGTTGAGCATTTCTTCATGTGTCTATAGGCCATTTTTGTTTCTTCTTCAGAGAAGACTCCCTTTAAGTCTTTGGCCCATTTTTAATGGGATGGTTGTTACTTTGGAGGTTAGTTTTGGAGTGATTCAATTTTTTGACCTGTTGATATATTTTAGATATGAGGCCCTTGTCCATTGTTTGGTTGGTGAAGATCTTCTCCCACTCTGTAGGCTTCCTGATTAGTTTTCTAGCTATGTCCATTGCCATACAAAAGCTCTGCAGTTTAATGCAGTCCCACTTATCCAGCCTTTCTCTGATTTGTTGTGATTCTTGGTCCTTATTAAGAAAGTTTCGACCTGTGCCAAGGAGGCCTAGTGTATCTCCTATTCCTTCCTGTAAAGTTTTCAGTGTGTCAGCTTTTACCTCCAGGTCTTTGATCCATTTGGAGTTAATTCTAGTGCAAGTTGACAAAGAAGGATCCAGCTTTAGTTTTCTGCAGGTGCTTAACCAGTTCTGCCAGCACAACTTGTTGAAGAGGCTGTCTTTCTTCCATTCTATTTTTTGGCTCCTTTGTCAAAGATTAGGTGGCCATAGGTCTGTGGTTTAATATCTGGGTCCTCAGTTCTATTCCATTGGTCTTCAGGCCTGTTCCTGTGCCAGTACCAAGCTGTTTTGAGAATTATAGCTCTGTAATAGAGTCTAAAGTTTGGAATTGAGATTCCTCCAGCGCTGTTCTTTCTGCTAAGAAGTGTTTTTGCTATACGGGGTCTTTTATTATTCCATATGAAATTTTGGATTGCCTCTTCTATTTCTTTAAAGAATGACATTGGGATGTTGATGGGTATTGCATTGAATTTGTAGATAGCTCTTGGCAAGATTGTCATTTTCACAATGTTGATTCTTCCAATCCAGGAGCATGGGAGGTTTTTCCATTTCCTTAGTTCTGCTTTAATTCCCTTTTTTAGGGTTTTAAAGTTTTCATCAAAAAGGTGCTTTACATTCTTAGTTAAGCTAATTCCTAGGTACTTTATTTTCTTTGAGGCTATTGTGAAAGGAGTTTCTTTCCTGATTTTTGCCTCGTTCCCTTCACTGTTGGCGTAAAGGAAGGCAGTTGATTTTTGAGGGTTGATTTTATAGTCTGCTACTCTTCCAAAGCTTTGAATCAGCTCAAGGAGCTTGGGAGTAGAGTCTATAGGATTTTTTAAATACAGAATCATGTCATCTGCAAAGAGGGATAGTTTTATTTCCTCTTTCCCTACTTGGATCCCCTTTATGCTTGCTTCTTGCCATATTGCACTGGATCCATGGAACATTCCTCAATGTAATAAATGCTGTGTATGAGAAACCTACTGCTAGTATAACACTTAATGGTGAAAATCTAAAGCCATTCCCTCTAAAATCAGGAACGAGACAAGGATGCCCACTCTCTCCACTCCTCTTTAACATACAGTTACAATTTTATAGCAGAGGAAATATGAAGTATTCAGTCCTATATTGTATCAAAGGAAAAGATAAAAGAGAATGGAAAGTTCTAAATTTTTGTAGAATGGCAAATAGTTTATAAACTGACTCCTTTCAGGAAAGAAGTTTATAAAGGCCAACAGAAAAATATTTGTTTATCCAATTTGTATAATAGAATATTTGCGTCATTAATTAAAAGGAGAAGTCTGACATGAGCTTGTTAGGGCTTAATACAATAATACAATCGATTCTGATGCTGAAAAATTGATGTGAAAAATAGAGGCTTACAGTAACATAATGGTTTTGAAAAAGAATAAAGTAAATTAAAAAAATAAAAAAGATCTGGCGTATATAATGTAACCCATCTATTAATTACAATAAAAAATATGAAAAAAAAGTGGATGTAGCCAGACTCGGGTGGCTCATGCCTGTAATCCTGGCTACTCAGGTGGTTGAAATCTGAGGATGGTAGTTCAAAGTGAGAGGCTAAAAATTGTTACCATCATTTTGCAGTCACTAACTGTTAATTCTGCTCTGTAGCCCTCTTCACTGCCATATTTCTGAGGTCCTATGTTGTGCCCTACATCCCCTTTCTGCCCTAATACTAGGAAAAGCCTAGTGTAAAACAATTCCGAGAAGCATACATGGTGCTTATTCCTACCAGATTAGCCCCTCCAGGAGTCTGGTAATCGTTAGACCACAAAACCCTCAAGTTTACGCATCCT
The DNA here is from genome assembly GCF_031878675.1 of Megascapheus bottae. Taxonomy (NCBI): domain Eukaryota; kingdom Metazoa; phylum Chordata; class Mammalia; order Rodentia; family Geomyidae; genus Megascapheus; species Megascapheus bottae. The sequence continues at coordinate 2,620,438 of NW_028327392.1, read as the reverse complement.
CTTGAGTCACACTAGTGGTGTTACCCAACCAGTTCAAAGTACGTCAACCCTCAAATCTCACCAGTAGTTTGTTTCTGATCCTTTCCCGCTTGGTAGCATTCCAATCATACTATAAAGTTTTTTTTATGAATTTCCCGCGGTGTGTGATGATTTGTTACAAGGTGTGTAATGATGTTACAAAGATGTGTGCTTAGTCCTTGTCTCTCTTCAAAAAAATGTATAAAAGATGCTGTACCCCTGAGCTTAGGGCCTGTCAGCGTTACTGGTTGCGGCCGTGTACTTGGGAGACTCAAGCTCGAGCTTGCAATAAATACTCCCTTGCTTTAAAATAAATAAATAAAATAAAATCTGAGTGCCTCAGACAAGAAAGCATAGCGTAGTGACAGAGAGTAGTCATTGTTGCCAAATTCTAATCATTTTAAGAATGTCAATAATTTTATATACAGAAATAGAATAAAAGTTAATCATATCTCCAGGTACCAGTGGCGCATGCCTGTAATCCTAGCTATTTAGAAGGCTGAGAGCATGGTTCAAAGTCAGCCCAGACAGGAAAATCCATGAGATTCTTGTCAATTAACCCCCAGAAAACTGGAAGTGGAACTGTGGCTCCAGGTGGCAGAAAGCTAGCCTCAAAGGAAAATAGCTCAGGCATAGCACCCAGGCCCTTTAAAAAGTCTGAGCTCCATCAAACAAAGATATAAAAATCGGTGCTTCATTATAAATAACATCTACCCCTGATCTAATCTTTTTTTTTGTATTTCATGTATAAAATGAGAACTGTATTTCTTTAGTATCAAAACTCACATGGATCATTTGATTTGGTTGAATAGATCTATCTCACTTTTTAACTTAAAAGTTTGGGAAAACATAACCAAACCAAACAAAACTCGGGGCCCAATCTAGACACATAGGGTCATATAGGTTGAGACTAAATGAAAGGATCTCCAGAATATGGAAATAAGGGCTTTATCTTGTGTGATAGTTGTTCTTAATGTACTATGTTATTTCTCTTCTCTTTTGTTGCCGTTTGGTTAGTCTCTTATTATTACAGTATCTGACTTTGTTACCTGGCATATTATGTATAGGTTTATTTGTTTATTTGAAATAGGAAAGAGAAGGGGAGAAAACAAGATAATTTTTAAATGGAATTGGTGTGAGAGAAATATTTCTACTGAAACAATTAGCAAAAGATATAAAAGTGTACACCCCAAATGACTTCCAAAGGAAACAGAAAAATTCTTATGCAGACATCAGTAAATCTCATAATCGGATGCATCTTAAAATAAAAGTGATAAATAAGCCTGTAGAGCAGTGAGCGATGGTAATAAAAGAAAAATAATAGAGATTGAGACTTATCTTTATGGTCTGTATTGAAGTATGTTAAACAGAAACCCACTCAAAGAGATTCATTCTACTAAAAATTTCAAGGTGACTAAACTATGAAGAGTGATTTAAATTAACTGGTTTTTTATTGGTACAAATTAAAAATATTTACATCATATCTTATTATATATTATCAGTAAGCATAGACAAAACTGGATAGATATTAGTATTATTTAAGAGTTGGACAAAACATGTTAATGATTCATGAAATATATATTGGAGTTTTTTTCCAATTGTTATTTTCTTTAAGTAATAGTACAAAGAGCTTTCAATTCTACATGTGTTTTACTGTATCTAACATAAGCAGATGTCATTCTGGAATTTAAAAAATATGCATATTGTTCTATTATTTATAAAGCATAAGATATCTTAGGATGTATCCTAATGTAGGAACACAAGAGACTGAGTTATTCCCATATTTAGAAGAGGAGATGGAGAATAAAGACAATGTAAGGAAGGAAAAGGAAGAGACTAGTGAATTCTAATGCTTCAAGTCTGATTATTTCTGATTTGGGTCTGTCTTACGATGTTTTAAATATATATCTTCTTCAATCAGCCCCATGAAGATACTGCTTACTACTGTGAATTCAGCCACCAAGAATCAAGTACCATTTGCTGTTTGAACTGTTGGAATTCTAAAGTAGGAAGTGAGAAATTCAGAAATGGTCTAAAGAATACATTTTTCCTATTATCTTGTCTTATTTTAATTGAAATGATTAAAATGTTAACATAATAGAATTTTACATAAATTCAGATTTCTGTTTCTTTTTTCAATAATTCTGAATAGTTCCAATCCACTGTGGGAACATATTTTTGGTAAGAAGGAAAAGCAGAAATCAGTACTTGTTTCTTTTCCATGGGTCATGTTCCTTATAAAGCGAGATTTTTATTTTTAAATAAAGTCTGTTTTATTGTGAGTCATAGTGAGACTCACACCTCTTTCTACTCATTTTTCTTTATATTATTCAAAGGAAAAGAGAGGAAATAAGAAATGTCTCCCAAGTGTATCCCCAAATGAGTTAAGTTTCTAGTGGTCTACAGTGTACCCAGGCCACTATTTTTCACAGTGTTCTTGATATGGAGTTGTGAATCTTTATTTTATTTTATTTTGTTTTTTTGAAGCTTCATTTTTTTCATATATTTTTTATTGTAATTAATAGAAGGGCTACATGATATTTGCCAGATAGATGATGCATTAATTCCCATACATTCATACCCTTACAAATGTCTTGGTCCCCATTTCCCTCCCCCCAACCCTCACCACTCATCTTGTTTTCGCCCCTTCCCAATCCAATTTCAAATAACCAAATACAAATATATCAGATATATCAGGTAACAAAGTGAGATACTGTAACAATATGAGATAACCAAGGGACAGCAAAAGAGATGAGAGATAACATAGTACCTTAAAAACAACAATCATTCATTATATGGCTTATGTCTCTTTATCCTAGAGATCCTTTCATTTATACTCCTACTATATAGCCTTTTGTATCAAGGTTTTGCTCTATTGCAAATCTCTGCTAGGAGAGCCCAAAGTTTCTACTGAGTATGACAAATGAGGGAAGCCATTGAGCCTATGTTCCTTTGAGTCTGGCTTACTTCACTTAATATGATCTTTTCTAAGTATTTCCATTTCCTAACAAATGGGGCAATGTTATTCTTTCTGATAGCAGCATAGAATTCCATTGTGTATAAATACCACATCTTGTTGATCCACTCATCAACTGAAGGACATCTAGGTTGGTACCATATCTTTGCTACGGTAAAGAGTGCTGCAATGAACATCATTGTGCTAGTGGATTTAGTATGTCTTTGTTTCTGGATGATTGGGTAAATGCCAAGTAGTGGAATTGCTGGGTCATAGGGGAGCTCTATGTTTAGTCTTTTGAGGAACTGCCATACTGCTTTCCATACTGGATGAATGAGTTTTCACTCCCAACAACAGTGTAGTAGTGATCCCTCCTGGCCACATCCCCTCCAGCATCTGTTGTCATTAGTTTGCCGGTGATCCTGGCCGTTCTAACTGGAGTGAGGTGGAATCTTAGAGTTGTTTTGATTTGCATTTCTTTTATGAGCAGAGATGTGGAGCATTTCTTCATGTGTCTGCAGGCCATTTTTGTTTCTTCTTCAGAGAAGACTCTCTTTAAGTATTTGGCCCATCTTTTAATGGGATGGTTGTTACTTTGGAGATTAGTTGTATGGTTGGTGAAGATCCTCTCCCACTTTGTAGGCTTCCTAATTAGTTTACTAGCTATGTCCTTTGAGATCCAGAGTATCCTGAGGGAATACTTCTCAAACCTTTACGCCAACAAATTTGAGAATCTAGAAGAAATAGACGAATTCCTAGCCAATTTTAACATGCCCACACTGAACCAAGCAGAACTAACCCAAATAACAGGCCTATTTCAAGTACTGAAATAGAAATGGCAATAAGAGAACTTCCACCTAAAAAAAGCCCAAGGCCAGATGGATTCACATCTGAATTCTTCAAGGTCTTCAAAGCAGAGCTCACACCAATACTCCTCAAGCTCTTCAACGAAATTGAAAATGAAGATTCTTTACCAAACTCATTCTATGAAGCCAGTATAATCCTCATCCCCAAACCAGACAGAGATTCATCAAAGAAAGAGAACTATAGACCTCTTTCTTTGATGAACATCGATGCAAAAATTCTCAACAAAATACTTGGCCAACCGTCTACAACAACTCATCAAAAAAAAATTATACACTATGATCAAACAGGTTTCATCACAGGGAGGCAAAGCTGGTTCAACATACGCAAATCAGTTAATATAATTCAACGCATCAACAGGAGCAGGGACAAAAATCACATGATTGTCTCAATAGATGCAGAAAAGGCATTTGACAAGATTCAACACCCCTTTTTGTTAAAAGCTCTGGCGAATCTTTATTTTAGTTTGTGTAATATATGCTGGTATACTTTTCTTATATAGGGAGTAAGAAGAGCAGAAATAAGGCAGCATTTTGAAACCATCCCAGTGGTTAAATTGCTATTTACATACATTTGGATTTAGCAAAGTATGGATTTTGAAAAAAAGAACTTTAGGGATATCTTAAGGTAATAGCAATTTCAAAACATTTTTTATTGATATTTTTTTCTTTTACATGAAGACCAGTAGAAATAGTTTAATGAGAGGGCAGAAATTTGGCCCAGTGGTAAGAGTTGTTGCATAGGATGCATGAAGACCAGGCTTCAATTCCTTGGTACCACATATATAGAAAAAGCTGGAAGTGGTGCTGTGGCTCAAGTGGTAGAGTGTAAGCCTTGAGAAAGCCCAAGAACAATGCTCAGCCTCTGAGTTAAGACCCAGAACTGGCAAAAAAAGAAGAAATTCCTTAATTATTAGGAGGTAAAAATAGATAAAGTAAGTTAAAAATAGGAAAATGGAACAGGTTTTTGATAAAGATAGGAAAAGTGAGATTCAGAGGACAAATTGATAAGTAGCATATTGGTAGAAGGAAAAAAATACCTGTTGTAAGAACTGTAGTCAAGATCAAGATCATTGATGAAATATGATTGATCTGAATTAGGATTAGGGTTATAGCTCAAGTGCTGATGATTACCTATCATGTATAAGGATCTAGGTTCAGTCCCTAGTACCACAAGTAAATAAGCTGAGTTTATCTTCTTTCATTCATTTAATAAAAGAACTGTATTCGTATTTTGTAATTATGTTTTCTTTCTCAGGGAAAAATGATTTGACTGCTGAATAACAAAGGCTAGTAAAGACTTTTTAAGTTTAAGTTAATAATGAGAATATTATAATTAACTAATACACTAAAATATTTTTAAAGGTTTTTATTGCCTGAAACTACCAATGCATGAGTTATTTGAAGTTTAAATGATGGAATTTCATGACTTTCATGGCAATAATATCAAAGTTTCATTCTTTAGGGTAAATATCACTAAATAAATTAAATGATAAGATATTAGCAATGTGAGTTGTAGTTGAATCTGGAGAGATTAATTTTGTAAATCCAGCAGCCCTGAAAAAAACTCATAGGCAATTATTCATGGAAGAAAAGTTGTGCACCCATCTGAATAAACTTGTTAAAAGATGCATTCATTCAAAACTTCTACTCCATATTTTATTTTATTTCAGAAACAAGCTTTATGGTATGCATATTCTGTATAAAGTTTTTAAGAAATATTGGACTAATAAAATAATATAATTTGATCACTATTGAATATGATTTGTTTCTATTTTTTCCATATATTTTATTGTAATTAATAGAAGAGTTACATTATATTCGCCAGATAGAAGGTGCATTACTTCACATACATTGATACCCTTTTTCATGCCTTGGTCCCCATTTCCTTTCCCTCCACCTCCACCAGTCATCTTGTTGCATTTCTTTTATGACCAGAGATGTCGAGCATTTCTTCATGTCTCTATAGGCCATTTTTATTTCTTCTTCAGAGCAGACTCTAAAATTGATGTCTTTCATTTCTATTACATTATGTTACATATATTAGGAAACATACCATATTTGTAAGATATTTATGACATAATTGTATGTGATAATATATATTAATATATAATCTAGGCATACCACAAAAAAGTCTTTGAGAGAAGAGTCAATTGAGCTTTGTTTAAAACTTGGCATGAATGATTCCAATACATACCACTATCTTAAAAATACAGCCATTTAGTTTGGGCAGCATACTGATAATCTATTAGCATCAAGCTTACAATAGCATTGCAGATGTTCTCTCTGGATTAGACAAAGGAAATCTGGAGGAGTCTTAGAAGATTTTTAGAGCAAACTTGGGATGAACATAACTTTCTCTTGCTAAAACACAGCCCACATAAGCAATCTCAGTCGTAAAGAAGAATGGGTAACGAAGTCACACTGCATGCTTTGGAATTATAAGGTTGTAAGACCACTTAGCCTCTTTGCATAAACTTTTCCTATTCCCTTTCCTGCTACTACTGAACTTTATTCAGATTCTGTTTTCCTCTCTTTCTCCTTGCTGCAAATTCATTACAGTTGCTACTTTTGGTCATACTATGCTTATAAAATCTGCAATGTATCAAAAAGAATTTCCTCATGAAAATAATTAGCCCTTCTCCATGCTCATAATATTGAATAGAACAATTCTCTTTATTAGTTGACATTACATCTTTAAATTTATAAATGTTATATTCTGTGTTGAACTTGCTGGATGTTGTCTATGTCTGCCTCTATTCACTTACTATAACAAAATTTATCTGGTATCTGGTAGTCCACAGTATACATTATTTTTTCTATAAACATTGAAAATAGTTTAAGGATACAGCTTTATATATGCATGTTTCTAGTGATTAATTTTAGTAAAGATCAACTTGCACATCTATAAAGATAGAATGCCTGAGATTATTTTAATGAGAAATATTTAAAAATCTTGATTTCTATGTCGATGATGTATGAAATGCTCTGCTCGTAGAGATAACAGCCATTTTAGTTCCATATCTTTATTCTAATGCTATCTTATATTTTCATTATACTGTCTCTTCTTGAAGTTGTCTTAATAGCAATCTTCCTGTCTGACTTTCATGGTTAGGGAGCAGCTTGTTCAGTACCCGCCACTTTTCTTTCTGTCCACAACCCCTGTTGAGGCGAAGGATAGCTCAAGACAAATCTGATTCACAGTGGGCATATTGAATCCTGATGTGAAGCAAGTACAAGTGAAGGCATATATTAAAAAGGTTTGAAGGCCAATTCTGAATTTGAAATCCTAATTTTTATCCTCTCTCAAGAAGCTTTTCATATCTTGCTTTTAGCCACTGTTTTGCTGAAACTTTATATTTATAAAAATAAATCAGATGAACCATGTCCAACAATAGTCTCCAAAACAAAATTTTGTACTTTTCTGGAAATCTGGTTTGTTTCTAATGTGCTTCTAATGTGCTTCTCAACATTCAGCTGCAATATCTGAACACAAATACAATGTGAAAAGGTCAGATTGGTCGTAGATTCTATTTGTCTGACATCTAAGTCATACCTACTTATTACCTCATTTTATTACAAAGATTATACATGAATTCCAAATGACTAGTAGACATTTCCTATCAAGATTATACTGGAACTAATTAATCCACCATCCTCATAGTAATTTTAAATTTATCATCCTTGATTTTTTTTGATAACCTTCACAGGTATATGTGGAAAGGAGGAAATACTAAATCATATTTATATCCTAACAAACAGCTTTGGAAGAATAAAGAAACTAAAACACAGTCAGTACATTCACTGTTTTTGTAATTATTTTTAGCAAAAATTCCTAAGGTAGTGTGAATTAATGTTTACAGGAAACAAAACCACATGAAATAGGCAGCTGTCCTCAATTGCCTACCTGTTTATGCACCCAACAAATAAATAGCAAATTATAAATTTCTAATTACATATTAACTTAGTCACAGCAACCAAATATTTGACCTATATTGAAAGTGGACACTAGATCTATATTTGTGGTCTCAGCCTATGCCACCAAGAATGAGATGCAAAATTGGATTTTTACTCAGAAAGTCAATCTGCTTAGATAAAGGGGGTGAATTGTTACGAATAGCTACTTGGGCTTAAATAACCACACCTTTATATTGAAGCTCTGTGGAGGTCCTCTCTGAAGTTTTGACTGGACTCAGAGGGTTGGTCTATTTTTTTCCCTCTAGGCTTATCTGAATGTAGAATATTCTGCTGCAATCTTCACACGAAAGCAGTGTTCTGGGAAATACCAAGGGATCCAGTTTTGAGCTGACATTCTGGTAAGCTAATAAAAGGTAAATTTCCCTGAGCTATTCCAGAAAGCAATTCATTATCACAATTGTTCGTTAAACTTAATTTAAATGGTATTTGATATGTCCCTAGTGAATCTCACCTTCATACATTGCACTGTTGTACACTGAAACATGAAAATTGTTTCTATATTTTTTGCTTCATTGTGCAATTTTCTAAATGGATATTTGGTGTCATATCTACAACTTCTTTTTTTACATTAGATTTCTGTGGAATGAGAAAGTAAACGAAACCTAAAATGACAAATGCTTGTTCTCAATCATATGTGAAAAGTAAAATAATTGATGTCACTGTAGAGAGTGGACCACCGGTGACTTTATTTCAGGGAGAGTATGGAGGAAGATGAATAAATGATGTGAGAAAATAGGTACCAAAATGTGGATCAATAGAAAGATTAAAATTTAGTGTTATAATTGCAATTCATAAAAATGAAATTATTATTTCAAAGGTGGCAAAAATGCAGAAACAGAAAGTTAAATAAGCTATACTGGACAGAAAGTCTAGTGAAAATGGAGATAAAGCATCGCAAATGCATTGTTAATGTTTAAGGATTCTGACTAATCTGCAAAACAATGTAAGATACATACATGAATAGTGTGTATTTGAACATGTCTGTTTATATTTGAATCATATTATCTGGAAATATATTTGCTGACCTCAGTGTGCTTATTCACTCAATTATTCATTCAACTGTTCATGCATTACACAAGTACCAATCGCGAAATGATCCTTGATATAGTAAACAGAAAGATATAATATGTTGTTACCATCTGCTATGGTAGTTAAGGTCAAATCAAATGGGCATGCTACTGATGTTTTTCCAACTTTGTCCATTAGTTATTTGATAATTTAGTTTCCACTCAAATTGTGAGACTATTCAACAAATAAAAAAGTCACTTTGAACCACCAAAAATTGTGTGCCCTTATGAATCTCAGAGGAAATAGTCACTTTTCCATTAAATTGATTCACATGGTTAAATTCACATTTCCATGTCCATGAAACAAAAGCCCTTCTACACTTTGGGATGTATTCTGAGGTTATGTTGAACTAACATACCATATTTTGACATATGTAAATGATTATAAAGTGAATAATCAGTACAGAAGTCATAATGTTCACATAAGAAATGATATCTACTTTTAATTATATCATTTTATTTAGCATGCCTCTGTTTCAGTAATACTTCTGCTATTTGAGAATAGAAATGTGCTTTATCTGCTGTCAATATATAAAATGACTTTTTTTACATGTCAGAAGTTGATGCTTTTTTCCTCATTATTAGAAGCCATCTACTGTAATATGAAGCAAAATCTTTAAGCTTTCTAACACTCCTCTGGGCTCACTCCAAAAAGCAATTTGCATCAGCTGGCAAGGTCACTAAAGGAATTGGTCAAAATGCAGGTAGAAATGTAACCCTATTGGGTAGAGTCAGAATGCATCCATTTATCAGATACTCAAGGTCATATCAATAGTGTTGAGAATTAAACTTACTTTGATTCACCTAGAATCTCATGACGATTGCCAGCTTGAGATGCTCCAAAATATATTAGCCACAAAAGTTATAGATCCATTTCTCTTTATCTGCATGTATGAAATAAAACAAAATATTTTTGGTAAAATATTACCACAGCATATTGTAGATGCTTACTCCCCTTGACAAATGACTGAAATACCTTTACCTAGCTTCTTTCTTTAAAGTGATAACTTGACACAATGTGTTCTGTGAATAGAAACCACATCATACACATTCTTTCCTCTATATATATCTGAAAGAGAGAGGGAGGGAATATGAGTATTCTGTTTTGAAAAATATAAGGATTAATAAACTACCATTGTCTTCTTTTTTCTTCTCCCAGAATCCACCTCCTGGAATTCTACAAGATTTTTTCAGGCTATGATTGACTCTAAAAGCTCGTTTACTATGTAAGAGCAATTAATTATTAGGAAGTAGAATTTATTACTTTGTCTAACAAAGTAAAAAAGTAATACTAAATCACTTAAAATAATGAGCCTAGATAAACATTCAGATAAAACTTTCTTAGCTTTCCCAAGTTTCAGTCTTAACACTAATGCTCTATCTAGCATTGTAAGTTGCAGCAAAAATAAAGCTAAAAACATCACAATGTAAGCTGTCTACCTTTTCTTTCTCAATAAAAAAGGTTTGCAGTTGAGCTAATTATGTCATTGGATATGAGTGTTATTACTCTTTTATTTAATATATACTTATTGAAAAATCATTTATACACATAAAACCATCTAAAGTATAGAACCCATGTGTCTCACTATATTTAGAGAATTGTGAAATCATCACCATGAATTTATATTTGTAATGAATATATATATGAATAACACACAAAAGTAATCTTTATTTAACAGTCACTTCCCATTACATTTTCCTTTATCTCATGCCATCACCCCATTTCTCTTAGGTAACTGCTAATGTATTGTTGCCATATTATTTTGACACAATTTAAAAGTTTCATCTATATAGATTGATACAGTATATTTAATCAGTTGTTAAATGGAAGGAAAGTGGATAACTTGGATTTTCCTGGCTGGGTTTTGAGATAGATAGATAGATAGATAGATAGATAGATAGATAGATAGATAGATATAGAGATATAACCAGATGATGTCTATACTGAACACACGATTACCCGTGTAGAACATCTTTGTGCAGAAAAACCCTATCATCTTGGAGAATGCAGTAATTTGTCTTTTGGGGATATATAAATTTATCTTCCTTTTTCTCTTCTACCTATTCTTACTGTGATCACTGTATATTTTTATATCATACAGATTTTTTTAACTAGTAGGTCAGCCTCTGGGATGACATTTGGGTAGGTTCAATCTGACCTCTAGAATGGTAGACTGACTTAACTGATATTATACAATGTATATTCCTGACAGCCTAAAGATTGAAAGTAAAATAGACAATTTTTTTATTCTCTATAACTCTTGAAATTTTCAACATCCTGACCTTGAAATTTGAGGGATTACAGAGTTACAGGACAGATTGTGGAGTGCATAGGGTGAATGAGGGAGTTATAAACCCATCAAGTCAATTAAAACCACCCACTCCTGATAGTATGACTTCCATCTAGTCATTTTAAACTTCTTGCTGAGAAAATGTCAAAAAGGAACAACTATATTAAGATTTTCAGCAGTGATTTATTCCTGGAGCCAAGCGAGTGGATTCACAGCTGGGGAGAGAAGGAGTAAGCACTTCCTCTAGTTCATGGGAATCCTGACTAGATGAGAACCGTGACATTAATTGCAGTCCCCAAATGTTTTACTCAGAAGTAAGAAAAAGACCGACCTTCTAGGTGCACGGTACTGCTAGCCAAGTTTGTGGAAAATAAAGAGTAAGTAGTAACAAAGACAAATGGTTCATGTTCATTATGGCTTCAGAAGCAGCTTAAAAAACACTCACTTATTTCATTAATCTTTCATGTTGTACATTCTGTATCTATTTATTTTGGTGGTTGTGGTTACCATCTCAAAGTTACAGAGTACAGTTGGTCTTCATGAAAGAGATTAAAATGAACCAAGAGGGAGTTGTAGACTTGCACATCCTCTATCTTCTCACACAACTTCTGAATTTACCATATATGTTGTGCACTGTTTGCTGCATGATGATCGTTTTTTACTTCAATCTGTACTCTGTCACAAACAATAGAATGGAATTGTGATTTATGTCAGTTCTCCTGAAGTTAATAATAAACCATCAAGAGGTTAGTCAATAGAAAGCATACAGCAGGTTCTTGGGAAAGTCTGGCCTGTGTTACACAACTGGCAGAATCTTTAAGGTTATAAATGGGCCCAAATCATTTTTAACACTGGTTCCAGTTAGTTAATCCTTTATTAATTCCCTGTATGTTTGCTGTTGCTTTTTTTCATATAGCAAAATTCTATAGCGTCATTTGCTCTTCCTGGACCAGGTACATGAAAACAGTCAGCACAATTTAGTGCCTGATTTTGTGTTGAGAATCAAATGAGGGGACACATCTGTATGAAGTTGTTTACATGATTTGTTTCATCATTTTGTGTGAGATTACATTTTAAGAGTTCCTTCTCCTTTGGGGAAAAGATTTTCATGGAGCTCATAAAGCCATTGTAGCACTTCCAAATTCCAAAATAATATTATTTCAAAGAGAATGGTGCTCCAAATGTCAATATAAAAAACTGATTTTCTGTATTTCATTTAGTAATATGATAGTATAATAGTTTTCTATCCCCAAAGATCCCAGGCACTTGTGAATATGTGACAGTACATGGTAAATAAGAATTAAATAATAGATGAAGCTAAGTTTGATGATTAGGTGATATGAAACTCAGGAGAATATATTGGTTATGCAGACAGGCTGAATATAGTGACGGGACTTCAAAAGTGGAAATGGAGACAGAAAATAGCAACAAAGACAACAACTGCTGTCTTTGAAGAGGGAAAGGTCAGCCACAGACAACGTGATGGTACCCCTGGGGAACAGAAGAAAATTAATAATAATAGAAACAATAATAATAATAATTTGTTTCTCAAAAAATCTTTAAAAAACCATTCCTGAATACATATAAATTTTAGTTTAATAACATCCACATTATAGTTCTGATTTGTAGACAAAGTATAATGGTTTTTTGATTACCAAATACTTATCTAAATAATTGTACAAAATTGAATAGTACTTAAGAAGAAATGATTCTCCACATTTGAAATACACTGATTTACTACAGATATTTGATCTTTAACTCACTATTAGGGATGTACTACCAATATAAAACTGTATTTTCTTATGCTAAAATATGATTAGATATTATCCATCTGTGTGGAAAGTATCCAATCAAACTGTTGTTTACTTATGAATTTATAACCTATGTTAACCATATTATGTCCTGTTTAAATCTTAAAGCACACACATGTGGAACTCACTAATAGCTTATTCTGAAAAGTTTTTTGGCTGGTGTGTATTATTTGACAAACTGAACCTTTCAACAAACTATACTACTTGTAATAACAATTATTAGTAAGTTATTTTATTTTTCCCATATAAATCATTTGATATTTTTGAATATGCTTAGGTGTCAAGTCTTATAGTTATTTTGGAATATTGTGTTCATTTAACATAGAAAGTAATCTGTGCTTTACTGTTTTAATTTGTGCATGAAAAATTAATACACACACATTAGATGCACATATTCAAATTCATATAAATAATTTTCTGGTTGGTTGGTTAACAAGATGTCTTTTATTTTTGAAATATTATATCCTATGAGTTTGAGTTAAGTGTACTCGAGGACAGATAAAAAATTTGAAGGTAGCAATATGTATCTAATGTGTTCAACTAGCATGACTAATCTTGTAATTTCAGTTTGGCTTCTTGCCATCCCTTTAAATTTTATCTTCACTGGTAAGAGTGAGAGACATAATCTCCCTTTTCCCCGTGAAAAAACTAACAGCAAATTTTATCTTTAACTGAGAACCAGGAAGTGACAATATTTTTTAAAGGAAGTGCTAACTTACCCCAATAATCCTAGAACTCTGATTTATCTGTAATTTTAATAATTAATACTACTACTAATGTAATAAGACTGACCATTTATCAAACTAATTTTATGTGTTGGTCACTGTGTTCAGTGATTTAATTACTTTTTTTAACCTTCTCAGTAACCTAGTGAAGTTGAAGCCACAACCATCTTTGATTTACAGAAGAGCATTGGGTCATAAATAAAACATAAATTTTTAAATCACTTGCTCAAGTATGCATCAATGACTAGTAGAGCTGAGTTTAAAATCCAGGAGACATAGTCCTAGCCTATTCCTCCCTCATTAATTCCATTTGGTATTATTTTTAATCCTCAAGAAATTTAGAGACTAGGAATTTTAAAATTCATTAATTTAAGGAAACAGTTACATAGTAAAGTACTGTATTGTGGAAAATATTAACAAGTAATCAGCTTCTGTTTATTTGGTTTTGGGTCACTTTATAAGACTCTCCGAGGTTTAAATTTTGCATAGTGGGCTTTGGATGGCTCTTCTCATTTCAGAGCTGGCTGAAACCATTGCTGATTGGTGCATTCATTCATTATTGTCCTGAGAAGAATGAAGTAAGTTAATTATGACTGTAGCATATAGCATATTGTTGATATAGTTGGAAAGATATCAGTGTATTTCACTGGTTCTAACATTTTGCAATAACTTTTAGGCTTATATTATTGCAATCCTATACAATCCTATATTAAAATGATGAAGAAACAAATTGGTGGGGTATGGATCAAGCATAAGGCCTTGAACTCTCTCAGTACTGCCAAAAATCAAAGACAAAGAAAACAAATTTATTAAGAGCTAGAATTTACAGAACTTGGATTGAAATTGATTAGCGGAGTGGGGGAGGGAAATGGGGACCAAGACATGAGAAAGGTTATCAATGTTTGTGAGGTAATGCACCATCTATCTGGTGAATATAATGCAATCCTTCTATTAATTACAATAAAATATATGAAAAAAGAGCTAGAATGTAACATCTCCACATGACATCTTAACCTTGAAAGGGCACCCTTGCAATATTTCCTCAGCCCACTAATGTCATTGCCATTAGCGGGTAAGTTCTCAAGCAACATAAAAATATTGCTGTAATGCAAAAGAATATCTACAAGGAATATTTATACTCATTTATTCCCCATCCTTCCTCTGATTTTGAGGTTGGAGATTTAAAGATCTCTTTTTACATCTTATTAAAGGAAATCAGCAGTTAAATCCATGCAGGAATACAGCAGTCCCTGCACATTTTGATTAATTATGGACAGGTGCACAAAATAGAATTAAGAACTTTCCATTCATCTTGAAAATTCAGGTAAAAACCAAGCAGGGAAGGACACCCTTCATACTTGGAGTAGAGCCATTCATTCTTCGGGCACTAGAAATATCTGCATTTGAAATGGTATTTATATTAGTCCAAACTAATTCTGTTTTGGCTGTTCTTTCCATTATATCCAAGTGAAGATTTTTGTTGATGGAGCTCTCAGAAGTCTAAACAAAGACAGTCATTGAAATTGAATTTATAGAGAAGAGAAATTGAACTTAATACAAAAGAAGAGTAAAAACACCATTTCCACAACTACAACCATAACCACATCTCCAAAGTATAGAAAATTTATTAAATCAAGAGGGAAGATAGACAAATAAGTGGGTACAAGTGAACACATAGGTAAACCAGATGGGCTGCCTTTTTCATTTTTACAAGCAAAATTATTCTTTAAAAGTCAGTGATCCTTTAGCCTTTCAAATTTATGTGGCTGTTTATCTGAACAGCGAATTCTCTTTTGTGCATAGCTTTAATCTTTTCTAAAAGACAAATCTTTATATATATAATAATTACAAACTTGCAAAATAATCACATATGATTCTTTGGAAGCAACTGTAGTGGTTTTGTATAGTTAATAAAGAGGCTAAAATATAAGTAGAAAAACTAAATTATAGTTTCTTTTTTATGGAATTTAACTGACCCTTGCTCTCAGGAAGAAATTATACTAAGTAGAGACTGGATTTTGATTTTGTTTCGCAGGCAAGAGTATTTGAAATGAGTAATTGTATTGTTTCTTTATGCTCGGTAGGAATTCGTGTAGCAAATGTGCCACACATCCACAGCAATATGTATATAGAAAACGAGTAAAGAAATTATCTAGATTAGTACGAAATGTGCATTGGCTGATGTGAGACCCCCAATTGCACCATTTTAAGCAATTCACAAACAAACTGCCTGAAATTACAATGAGAAATAAAGGCAACCTAAATTCTTTATGGAGATGTTTGTATAAGCCAGGGTGTGTTTACATAAATAGTAAGCAAGTGTCTGACGAAATCTTTGCCCAAAGAAATTATAATAACAACAGCCAACTAGATCCCTGAAATCCTCAATAAGTTTAAGATCATGATTTTACCAATGATAATGTTTTTAAAGCCAAAATAAATGTTTTTAAAATAAGATCTTTAAATAAGGATATTAGACTAAACTAAATATTAGACATACACATATTCCTTTCACTAACCATAATTCCTGATTTCTTTTCTTTCCCCAAATCCCTAACTACTCAAGACCTTCCTCTCTACTATATTTGATAATGTCAAGAACTGTGCATTAGAACTATTGTATGCAATGTCCTTTCCCCTTACCCAGAGATTGAATTTTAATAGAGTTGGGTTTTTTAGTCTTCTAAAATATTGACTGAATTTACCATGAGAAAAAAATACCTCAATTATTTATGGAAAATTGCTGCAATTTGGGGGAAATCTATAGATTGTCATGGTATCTTAACAAGTTCTTTTTCTTTTACATTATACTCTTTCCCTTAGATTTTCCTTAGAATCATTAAGAATTCAAAAGTAAATAAATGCTGAGAGCCAGTGGCTCACACCTGTAATTCTATCTACGCAGGATACTGAGAACTGAAAATTGTGGCTCAAAGCCAGCTCTGGAGAAAAATCACCAAGAGACACTTATCTCCAATTAACTACTGAAAAACCGGAAGTGGCACTGTGGCTGAAAGTGGTAGAATACTAGCCTTGAGCCAAAATGCTCAATGACAGAGCCCAGGGCCTGAGGTCAAGTCCCATGACCCAAAGCACACACAAAAATAAAAATATCTGCATTTCACATTCAAGCAAGTAATAAATATTAAGGTAAACAGACACAGTAAGAGAGAGAGAGACTCTGACTACTTTAAAAACACAAATCCAGGCAATACCATTAAAGTCTACATACTTCTTTCAGTTATCTTTACCTGACATAAATATATTTGCCTTCTGAAAATGATCTCCTTTTTATAGTTCTAATATGAAATATGTTGGTCTGTATTTTAAAATTTCCACAAAGCTAATTGTTCTTAGCTTCAGACAACAACCACTGGGTTTCCTAAAATTTGAATCAATTCTGACACTATTTTCTAGGTAGTGAAATCAGAATCCATAGGTTTAAAGGCTTTGTCACACAGATTTCCCTCACTGCTAAAGCCAATCATGGAGACTAATTTCCCAGAGCATGTCTTTCAGAATCATCTTAAAGGTAGGGATTACCCTATCTTACCTTCTGTTTTTATGGTTTTCAAACAAATCACAAAAATCCTAGAAATTCATACATATATTTCACCAAGTTGTGTTTTTTATTGTGAAGATGTACAGAGGGATTACAGTTACATAAGTAAGGTAATGAGTACGTTTCCTTTGAACAGTGTTAGCCTTCCCTGATTTCCTCATTTTCTCCTGCTTCCCCCCTCTGCCAATTCCACCCCCATGCTTCAACCCCCCATCCCCCACCCAGCAAGTTATAAAGTGTGTAAAGTTGACTTCCACTGTTGCATTGGTTCACCAATTCTCCTTGTCTCTCCATGACTATGATTCAACTTTTCAACCCTAAATCAGATAAACTTATTTACAGAACAAAAGAATGAACTACAAGGTATGGAAACAAGAGTTCTTTGTCTTCCTTAGTATACTGTATGCAATTACTTTTATATTTCTTTTGCTGTTTCTCTTTCCCCCCTTTAGCTTATGCCCCTGTTGTGTTCAACCAACTTATTGTAAAGGACCCAGATGAACAGAAAGAAGGAGTGGTACATAGTGGTCATCCAGAATATTCAGGGTTCAGAACTTCCTGTTCTGATAGAGTACATCATGGCCAGGCACATGCAAGGACTTCTCAACATGAACATTTTTTCTCAGTTTTCACAAAGGGTTTGTCCCATAAACATGGTCATTCTCCAGTCTCTGTCCTCTCTCTAGAGAAAGGAGATAAAACTGTTAACTTATGTAATCATAATTCAGACTTCCTGTTGATCAAACTTATCCGGAAGGTATATGGGAATCCATTGAAAGCCACTAAATTAGAATGAAAGGTGTTCTTATCACTCAGGTGGCAAGAAACTCAAGTGTTTACTATAAAATCTATATTCACTGAAGAAAGTAAGAGTGTTCAGGATGTTGTCAGAAACAAGTAACAAAGACCATGTCTTTCTTTAAATGACACAACTTTTTATGAGATGAAATGCGAGGGAGAGATGAAGTAATTCACATCATTCAATTTTTTTTCAGTCTGACAAATTACCTTAAGGAGATTGTTTTTTCCACTTATTAAACGTCTTAAGATAGGTTTGGAAGTCATGTATTTCAACATAAGCAATGAAGTTGCTGACAGCTACATAAAAATTTCATAGTCAATGAATCTCTTGATGGTGTTTTTTTTCTCAGTGATCTGTAAAACTTGAATTTATATAACAGTTCTAATAGCAATGAAAAAATGTCCAAATTATTTTTGAGCTTGATACAATTTGGGTAAAGTACTTTTCTTTGTAAATTAGCCAACAACTTAAGACTATGTAAGGAAATATTTCAAATATATTATACAATATAATATTACCCTTTCAAAACATCTATTGAAGTCTTAAATCCAATGATAGTATATAATACCCTAGCTTGCCTTACTTCACCTAGCACTTCATAAATACTATGTATTTTTTAATGAACTAGAAAATGGACTATGTTCTTTCTACACAATTCTCAATCTTTCCATACTTTTTTTTTGCTCCAGAGGAAAAAAAGTATTAGAAAAATAAGAAGAAACTGGAAATTTTTATGTGTTGTATATTCATGGTTTCTCATTTAAAATTAAGTTTTCTGTGGATCATTGATATTTTGATTAGCCTTTCATCATCCCTCTTAAATCCTCATCTCCTAATCATGCCATAATGTTCACCTTCATTAAACTGAGGCTATTTCCTTCTTCCTAGAAAAAAAATGGAGATAATCTGTCACTTAATTGGTCTCCATATCTTTTTGTTTCTTTTGTGAAATATAATCTTTTTTCCATTTGTTGCATTTACAAAGACAGCCAAGATTAAAATGGAACAGATTCACCACAGCATGAAATCACACAAAGGAAGTTATTAGCCAACCAGCAATTGAAATTTTTTCATAGGCTATGGAAATGGACAATGGATTGTGAATAAGGTGGATATGTAAAAGAAGATTAGTAAATATGATGTATCAGGTTAGAAGGGAAAGTATCAAGTGAACCATCCACAGAAAAAGCTGCTGTGTATAGTGTAGGTTTTTATTGGCTAATAGTATTAGAGCACAAATTCCTATGAAGGACTTGTGCACTTTACTTACTTCCAATGACAATGCTTAGAAGATGATTCCAAGGCTTCATGAAACCATTGGATGTGTTAAGAAAGAACTGTCTGAATTTTCTGAATTGACAATAAAATACATATAGCATAAAATGAATATCATAGCTATAAACTTTAAGTGTGAAGTTCATATTATTAAATTCAATCATGTTTTGTAACCAGTTTCCAACTCTACAACTCACCTCACTCTGACAAACAGAAATGAAAAATACATAAAACAATAGCTTCCCACTTCTGATTCCTCCAACCTTGCTAGGATTTGACTAGCATTCATTGTCTTCTGCCCATGATTTAAACTATTCTAGGAACCACATGTTTCTTAGCATACAGTATTTGCCTATATTATTTGTCTATATGTGATTGAGTTACTTGCTTAGCATAATGTCCTTAAGTTTATCCCTGCTAAGATTGAGTAGCTTCCATTGTACAAATATATCACACTTTGGTTACTCATTTATATGTCAATGAACATTTTTGTGAACTTCACATTTTAACTGTTATGACTAATGCTGAAATCAATATGAATGTCAAGTCTTAAATTCTCAAATTTAAGACTGACTCTGAGAAAGTGATTTTCCTAATGTCTTTTCTTTCTCAGTGGTAGAGAATAAGAATGCAAATTTTCAGAAGCAATGATACATTGTCATCAAAGAAGGGTTAAAAACAAGCTTTAATAAACGATTGTAATGACTAATAAACTAACTTAGTGTCACAATCTGAGATAAATTGAAGAGGAATAAGAGGAATACAATCTATTTGATTATATATTATATTCATCCAGCATATTTGTCAAAAGTAGGACAGAAGATGCAAAATGGTTTTAAAGGGCTGGAAAGGATTGATTTGGCAATCCATTAAAAGTGAGAAAGGTAGGAGAATACTAGTGGCTCAGTCCTGTAATTCTGGGTATTTAGATGATTGAGATTTGAAAATTTCAGTTCAAAGTCAGCCTAAAAAGAAAAGTCTGTTACATTATTACCCCTAATAAACTAACAAAAATGTAGAAGTGGAGCTATGGATCTGGTAGAGATCTGGTGTTGAATAAACACAAACAAAACAGGATCATTGCCCGTGCCCTGAAGCTGAAATTTCTTAATTCTTAAGGAGAATTACATTATTCCCAAATAGGTCACTATGGTTCTTATTACTCAGTGTAAGACATGTGATTTTTTTTTAGAATTCAGAATGTGAGGACAACATAGAACATTTTTGAAACTAGGTAGATCTGTCTTACATGGAATTTTTTTTTGATATTTTGGTATCACATAGTATATACATGCTAACTATAATAAATATTTCCTATACAAATAGCATCACATTTTTGAATGTCAAATCAAATATTAGGACAATAATTGTAAATAATGGCATGTTAGAACTGTATATCAATTCATTTTTACTACTCATAAAGCTTAAGAAGTGCAGGCAAGAATAAAAATTGCCCAGATGTTTTTTTTTTTTGCCAGTCCTAGGCTTGGGCTCAGGGCATGAGAACTGTCTTTGGACTTTCTCAAGGCTAGAGCTCTACCACTTGAGCCAGAGCACCATTTCTGGCTTTTTTCTATGTATGTAGTACTGAGGAATTGAACCTGGGTCTTCGTGCATGCTAGGCAGTCACTCTACCACTAGGCCAAACTCTTAGCTGGCCCAGGTGTTTTTAAATAATCATTTATTTCTCAATTTTTTAGTACTTTTTCTGATAAAACTAAATTTTCTACTCTAACCATATTTCTTGCTGCAATAGTCAACATAGCCAAGGTAAGGTATCACCTAAGATGCCCCTCAATAGATCAGTCTGTTAATAAAATGTGGCATGCACACACAATGGAATTTTACTCATCTATTTGAAAGAATGGTGTACAGCATAAGGAAATGGAAAAAAAAATGAGGAAAATTAAATTAAGTGAAGTAAACCAGACCCAGAGAAACAAAGGTTTCATGGTTTCCATCATTTGTGGTAGATAGAATGTGCGTATTTATCTATAAATAAAAACAGGTTCTATTCATGTGAATTAAGTATAAAAGACTCTATGAAGTCAAATAGTAATATCTTTTGGAAAGGCTAAGTCAAAACTCAACAAAATAAACACCCAAAAATGAATATATCTAAGAGGAGGGATGGGGCCTAGGAGGATGGCATGGTGGGAGGTGGGAAGAGGAAAGTGCCATCAAAAATTAATTGTGTATAACAAATAAGAGAAGCAATGGAAGGTGTGGCTTGATTCAGGATGGTAAGGATGTTGAAGGGAATGATGGCTCAAGGTATATTATATTCATAAGCTGCTTTGCTTTATGGCACCATCTTTGCACAACTACTCGACAATAATAACAAAATTAAAAAACTAACAGAAACAGGAAACGTTATTCTGTCAAAACAATTCAAATGTAATTTATCTGATGTTTTTTTCTGTTCTCTGTTATTCATGTTGAGTAGAAGGAATTCATATACTTGTTTGTTCACGAAAGATAAAGCCAGGTACCTATGGCTCATGTCTGTAATCCTAGCTACTAAGGAGGCTGAGATCCGAGGATTGTAGTTCAAAACCAACATGGGCAGGAAAGTCATGTGAGACTCATCCTCAAGGAACCACTCAAAACTTGGAAGTGGAGCTGTGGCTCAAAGTGGTAGATTGCTGTCCTTGAGGTAAAAAGTCCAAGGACAGCACTTAGAACCTGAATTCAATCCCCACAAGTGACAAATAAATGAATAACTAAACAAACAGACAAATAAATATGAAAAAACAAAATAAAAGCACATATACTAGAGTCAACTATAAATAAAACTAAGGATCAAACAAACATATGAATGCATACAAAGCAATGGATTTGTATACAATACAGAAAGCTTCTTACTATGCATGCTATTGAGAACTTTAGGTATTATTTCTTCTCTATCCTGGTGAAGTTTCATTAAAGGACAGAAATAGACAATGCTGACATGATTTCTCTTTCCAGCCAGGAAATTTCTTGTCATATTTTACTGCTTATAAATGGCTGTTTTTAGCACTTTAATATGGCAGGGTATACAACACTGAACAGTATGAATTTAGCAATGAAGATTACCAAATGCTGGGCTTTCTATTCACAATCTGGTGTCCCTTTGCTAATGGATTTTCCTAATTTACAGCTCGATGTGAAGTTTTCTGTGAGAAACGTCCGGGAAACTATATATTCCAAAGTTTCAGAATATAATTTCTAGGCAGAGCATTTAACTCTATTCCAGCTCAAATTTAATTTAATTTTACTGTTAATAGAGCCAACTACTTAAATAATTAAAATGAAAAGCTTGCAGTGGAAACGTATTCACTCATTTCTGCATACAATGACCTGTTTTGCTAACAACAAGTTAGAAGATTCTAGAACATTTTTGTTTTAAGACCTAAAGTTTGATTTTTCCTCCATTTCTTTTAAAGAATATGTAATAATATATGCATATTGATAGTTTTTGCAAATTAGGGCACACAATCTATGCCCAATAAAGCTTGTTTACCTTCATACATACATTGGAGACTTCTCCATACAAGAATCAAACTTATGTCCCCATTGTATTTTCCAGATACACAATATTTTGCTGTATATAATGAGTTAATTTGCATAAACAAAATTCAAGCTTTGATCACATATGTGGGGCACGTCACCTCAGGGAAATGGAAACCTATGAAGTAGAAAAAGAGGTCTAACTTGTGGCCCAGTGCTCATTTCCTGGTTTTGGCACAGCACCTGGCTGAGATGTTGCCTGCTGGCAGGTTGGAACACACAGCTGTGGTTTCTGATGTAAAGTAAGGCTACCTCTGATATAGGCCCCGAACTCTTCGGCCCTCTTGGACAGCACATGATTACCCTTCTTTACCTATAGTGAAAGTACCTCCCCTGCTCTGCCTACCTTTGTGCTGATAGGCTACTACATCCTATATTAGCTGAATATATTTCTTCAATAAATGAGTTCCTGTCTTGATGGGTCTCCCTGATGAGTCTGCTTGTCCTCTGGTGAGGGAGGGCTGGGTGTGGGCGCTCAGAGGATTCTTTCCTTTCTTGGCTCGTCCTGGTCTGGACGTGTTCGCTCTATCCCTCCTGTAGGTCTGGAGGGACCAAGGACTAAAAACCCTGACACACACAGTCATTTGCAATTCTTTTTTTTTCCATATCCTAGAGTTCATTTTATTTAGTCTGATCCAATATGACCTTATGGGCATAGCTTTTGAACTGCTATGACTGAGATACTTTCTTTTTTTTTATTTTTTATTGTAATTAGTAAAAGGGTTACATGATATTTGCCAGATAGAAGGTGCATTAATTCACATACATTGATACCCATTCACATGTCTTGGAACCCATTTCCCACCCCCCCACACCCCCCACCCGTCTTGGTTTTCTCCCCTTCCCTATCAAATTTCAAATATCCAAATACAAATAAATTCAATATATCAGATAACAAAGTGAGATACTATACCAATATGAGATAACCAAGGGACAGCAAAGGAGATGAGAGACAACATAGTACATTAAGGACAACAATCATTCATTATATGGCTTTTGTTTCAATATCCTGGAGGTCCTTTCAATTAGCTTCACATTATATGGCCTTATGTATCCAAATTTTGCTCTATTGCAGATCTCTGCTAGTAGAGCCCAAGGTTTCTACTGATTATGACGAATGAGGGAAACCATTGAGCCTAAGTTCCTTTGAGTCTGGCTTACTTCACTTAATATGATTTTTTCTAAGTCTTTCCATTTCCTAACAAATGGGGCGATGTCATTCTTTCTGACAGCAGCATAGAATTCCATTGTGTACAAATACCACAACTTGTTGATCCACTCATCAACTGAGGGACACCTAGGTTGGTTCCATATCTTTGCTATGGTGAATAGTGCTGCGATGAACATTGTTGTGGTAGTGGATTTAGTATGCATTTGTTTCTGGATGGTTGGGTAAATGCCAAGTAGTGGAATTGCTGGGTCATAGGGGAGTTCTATGTTTAGCCTTTTGAGGCACTGCCACACTGCTTTCCATAGTGGTTGAACGAGTTTGCACTCCCACCAACAGTGTAGTAGTGATCCCTCCTGGCCACATCCCCTCCAGCATCTGTTGTTATTCGTTTTCCTGATCCTGGCCATTCTAACTGGAGTGAGGTGGAATCTTAGAGTTGTTTTGATTTGCATTTCTTTTATGACCAGAGATGTTGAGCATTTCTTCATGTGTCTATAGGCCATTTTTGTTTCTTCTTCAGAGAAGACTCCCTTTAAGTCTTTGGCCCATTTTTAATGGGATGGTTGTTACTTTGGAGGTTAGTTTTGGAGTGATTCAATTTTTTGAGCTGTTGATATATTTTAGATATGAGGCCCTTGTCCATTGTTTGGTTGGTGAAGATCTTCTCCCACTCTGTAGGCTTCCTGATTAGTTTACTAGCTATGTCCTTTGCCATACAAAAGCTCTGCAGTTTAATGCAGTCCCACTTATCCAGCCTTTCTCTGATTTGTTGTGATTCTTGGTCCTTATTAAGAAAGTTTCGACCTGTGCCAAGGAGGCCTAGTGTATCTCCTATTCCTTCCTGTAAAGTTTTCAGTGTGTCAGCTTTTACCTCCAGGTCTTTGATCCATTTGGAGTTAATTGTAGTGCAAGTTGACAAAGAAGGATCCAACTTTAGTTTTCTGCAGGTGCTTAACCAGTTTTGCCAGCACAACTTGTTGAAGAGGCTGTCTTTCTTCCATTCTATTTTTTTGGCTCCCTTGTCAAAGATTAGGTGGCCATAGGTCTGTGGTTTAATATCTGGGTCCTCAGTTCTATTCCATTGGTCTTCAGGCCTGTTCCTGTGCCAGTACCAAGCTGTTTTGAGAATTATAGCTCTGTAATAGAGTCTAAAGTTTGGAATTGAAATCCTCCAACGCTGTTCTTTCTGCTAAGAAGTGTTTTTGCTATACGGGGTCTTTTATTATTCCATATGAAATTTTGGATTGCCTCTTCTATTTCTTTAAAGAATGACATTGGGATGTTGATGGGTATTGCATTGAATTTGTAGATAGCTCTTGGCAAGATTGTCAATTTCACAATGTTGATCCTTCCAATCCAGGAGCATGGGAGGTTTTTCCATTTCCTTAGTTCTGCTTTAATATCCTTTTTTAGGGTTTTAAAGTTTTCGTCAAAAAGTTCCTTTACATTCTTAGTTAAGCTAATTCCTAGGTACTTTATTTTCTTTGAGGCTATTGTGAAAGGTGTTTCTTTTCTGATTATTGCCTCGTTCCTCTCACTGTTGGCGTAAAGGAAGGCAGTTGATTTTTGAGGGTTGATTTTATAGCCTGCTACTCTTCCAAAGCTTTGAATCAGCTCAAGGAGCTTGGGAGTAGAGTCTATAGGATTCTTTAAATACAGAATCATGTCATCTGCATCATTTGTAATTCTTTATTAACCCAATCAATGCTACAAGAAGTAATTTACATAAATATCATTTCATAGATGTTACTACCTCTTTCAAGAGACTCCTCAAATATGAAATGCCATATAATATTATATACTATATTGTAAATGTTTTCCTGACCTATGTAGTAGTGAAATTGACTATGTATCTACATATTTTCTTTAAATCAGTGTAACATCATTCCTATGCTATAATGGGAAACTAACCAAAGCAACATTGAAGAAATCGTACTTTCCATATGTACACAGACATGCTTAGACAAGAAGCTGTAGTAGTCCATTGTGGAGAATTCATATTCTGACAGAAATGATTGGATTTTGTAGCTAAAACCCCTCCTGAGAGTGAGCATGCTTACATGATACTAGACAGTATGGACAGTTCATGATAAATCAAACAATGTTAATTATTGATACGTATGGTATTAGAAAGATGAAAATTGTGTTTATCTTTCAGTACTTTTATGGGAATATGTCTATCAGACCATGGTTGACTCTGCTTTTCTAAATGTTTGAATTTCCAAATATGTGAAATGTGAGCAGGATACTAGTATAACTACAGTACTAGTATAACTTCTTCCATTTATACTTTTATATCACTAATTACAGGACATCTGCAGTTTTAATCTCTCTGTTCTAAATTTCTTTCCTTTTTCTTAGAATACTATATCCAATATTATTCAATGATAACTAAAGATTTTGTAATAGATGCCTGCTTCCTTTCCTTACTCTTCTCCACCAAATTTTCTGTTTTTCTCTTCATTCTTTCCCTCCTTTATAAGTTTACAAAGGTATAGTCTTAAATATCTCTATGTCTTTGTACTTATTTGCTCCAATTTTAATTTCCTTAGCCCATTCTTGCTCATTCTCTAGCATTATTTTCTTCCAGCAATTCATTACAATTCTCTGTTTTCATGTGATCTTTTTATTTTCTCTTTTTTCCTCAGGACTTACAGACCATGTATGATATATCCTTGTTATTTCCCTCTCTTCCCTCCCTTTTTCCTCTCAGTTTTGATTTAAAGACTTTATAACTTCAATTTATTGAAGATAGGGCTGTGATTTCTCTCTGCCAAAAGTGCAATATTTTTTCTCATTATAATCTATTCATTTTTTATCTTCGATGTCAAAAATACTTTTGTATTATAGAAAGAAAAAAAACATAGCATCATCCTTTACCTATAATAAAATGATACCTAACATTCTTATATAGGTTAATAAGACAAATGCTTTTGTCTTATTAACCTATATAAGAATGTTAGGTGTCATTTCATTAAACCCTTTTATTAATTACAATAAAAATATTTTTTTAAAAAACAATGCTTTCCTTTCCTTTTTATTGTGCAATTACTGGGACTTGGACTCTCGGTCTCATGATTTACCTCAGTTTTTTTATCTGCCCATAGCTGATATTCTACCACACCTGTCTGGCTTTTTGTTAGGGATGAGTCTTCCAGATTTGTGTTCCTGGACTAATTTTGAACCATAATTTGAAAGTCTGCAGTTTCCTGAGGAATTAGGATTATAGGCACGAATCACTGGCACCTGGCAATAATTCGACTGTAAAGCTGACCAAATTGCTCTGTATAAGTATAGCTGAAGATAAGGTTTGGTGTAAAAATACAAGATAAGAGAAAGAACACAGAGAGTCTTATCTGTTCACATTAATCTTATTCACACTATGTATGTTTTATTCTTCCTAAATCAAGAGTAGTCACCTTTACGGTATGATTTTGAGATTTTTAAAATTATTTTTGGTAATGTTAAGAACTGAGCCTGAAGCCTGAACCTAAGGACTGAATCAGAAACTTTAAAGGATTAAACCACTGAGGTATGTCTCCAACTTTATATACAAAAAAAACAAGGACAGATATTAAAATATTTGCAGGTTTTTGTGAAAAACCTTGAAGGGGAATTCTTGTGTTTATGACCTGCCTTGGGGAAGAAAGTAAAGCAGGATATCATAAGGGAGTAGTTTCTGAGCTCCTTTATTGCCGTTGCAAGTACCCATATACTACATTTATTGAGCTCCAATAGTATCTATGATGTTTAATTTCTGTGTATCACAAAGTTTAATAAACTTGGGTTTCTTGGTTGGCTATTTGCAGAAATTCTTGGCTAATGACTTGAGGATGTATCTGGATGGCTCCCTTTTCTGCTGTCTCAGAGGCTACATGGAGCATTTGTGCATGACATGTTGCCTGTGTTTTCTTAAATACCTCCTTAAAGAATCAGACATTTTTTCACAGCAAAGAAGGTACTCATTTTCAGGTCACCAATTTTTGTACAGCATTTTTGAAGTGGCCTACTATTTGGCTATTTCATTTTCTTCAAAACATCTTTGGATTAAATTCAATGGAATAGAGATGTCCATGCACTAAAATGTTTATAATTATTCTTTCCTAAACTTGTGATGTTTCCATTGTTTATTTTCAGAAGAACAGACAGCGAAATGGTAATTACAGAGTCATGTTTAGAGTGTATTTTAATAGTACGATCTGCAGAAGTAAGTTATTTTCTTTTTCTCTTGAAATAAAATTGCAGTTTTTCATTCTGAAAAACATTTAACAATTTAGTTCACTTGCAATCTGGATCAATTTAATCCAAATTCATGAAAAGAAATTTATGTCATCATTCTAAGTATAATAATGGACATAAATTAGTTATTCCCAAGAACAACTAATCTATAATATGTATTGACACTAATATAAAATATAACAAGAAAATATTCCTAATAAATTTGATTATGTTAGATATTTATTTTCTTAAATGTTGGAAATGGCTACTAGTCTCAATTATCTAAACTATAATAAAAAACAATTATTGACTGATTTATAAATGCATTAGCTATTTGTCCTTCACTGTGCTTGCAAAAATTGTTTCATTCTTTTTCTAAAAACCAAAAAAAATCTAAATTTGAATCACCAATCTCAAAAGACATTTTATTCAGTTAAATAAAATTCACTGAATAAATTAACCTTATCGTAACTGACAGTGCATATCTGATTCAAGTGTGTTCCTATAACACATTCACAATATTCCAAATACATACTACTTATTCACCTTTATAGCTGTTGGTAGATAGGAAATCAATAATCATCGTAATGGGTGTTAAGAGAGATATATGAAATAAAAACAAGAAATCTCACACTGATGTGTATTTGAAAGTAGAATTTGTATCTTTTCCAAACACACCTTTGCAGCATTTCTCTTCATGCAGCAGGCATTTTCATTAAACAGATTCTTCAGTAATAAATTGTATATTTACTAGGGCTTTGTTTGTATTGTCCCTATGAGATGATACATCAAGTTCAAAGGCATCAATAAAAATGACTTTAATATCCAGAAAATACTGATGCAGCTGTTTGTTTTCCACAAGTGCCAGGGACTCATAAATAAAAATGTAAGGCCAGTCACACCTTGGATAAAGTGGCTCTATTATCTTTCCTTGCTTCTCCTATCAGTAAATCAGTTACTGACTTCAGACTGCTTGGAAAACCTTTGCCAGTTTCAAACACTTTCCAATCTAAAAAGTGAAAAAAAAAGAAATAGCAGCAAACGAATGGTATTTCTAAGTAGAATAGAGTTCATTTCTGCCTGGCACCAGTGGCTCAGACCTGTAATCCTACCTATTGAGGAGACTGAGATCTTAGGATCTCAGTTCAAAGCCAGCCCAGATAGGGAATTTCATGACACTCTTATTCCAATTAACCACTAGAAAACTGAAAGTGGTGTTGTGGCTCAAAGAGGTAGATCACTAATCATCAAAGTAAAAGCTCAGGCAGGGACAGCGCTCAGCCCCTGAATTCAAGCCGCAGAAGAACAAAAAAAAATAAAGGTTTATTTCCTAGGAATTGCTATAAATTAAGGATTTAGATAGCATAATTTATTTCATCACACAGAAAAACATATTTTCTTTTCTTTCCTCCGTTCTCACTAGAGGAGATAAAATGAACAAAGAGCCTTGGAAATCAGACTTTAAAGCTAAGTTTCATCTGTCACTAATCAAAAACAAGTTCCTCTAAGCAAAATTGCCTATGCTTTCATACGGTAGGTATTATTGACCATAGAAAATATGGGCACTTTGAGAAATTTCCAGAATTTTGTCATAAGTGGGATCAGAAGGAAAATATAAGAATCTCAGTCATCTTTCTAGCCCTGTGTTAGGAAACATCATTATAATTTTAATTAAGTAAGATGTACTTTCAGTACATCTGATATCCACCTCACCTTGAAGTTACATGAAAAATTTATTATATTATTACTCATGTATTATTACTGTTATTATTACTCATAAGGATATTATCATATAGTTTTGTTCCTTGATTAAATCATCCCAATTTATTCAAGTTACTGTACTTATAGCCTTTCTTCACCAGGGTACTTTTTAGTTTTTTTCTTTAGTTTGTATGGCTTTTACAAATTCTCTTTCTATTGCAATTCCTTTATTATCTTTATGTTTAAATATTACATAATAACTTGCATTGTTCATATCCTTTGGGGAAAATTAACTGTTTATGTGTATACATCTTTTATAATGATAACTTAAAACTCAAGAAGATGTAAGAAAGTAATGAATATTAAATAATGTAGAAGAAAAAGTGAGAAATATGTTTTGTAAACTCATCATCTTTTGTTCTTTCTGCACTTACTTTTCTTTTCACTATGAAGTAATACTTGAGAAAACCAAATGAAGGAAATATTAGTTTTGATCTTTTGGCTCATGATTTCAGACCTTTTCATCTGTCATCACTTCTGTTGTTTTGAGCCTAGACACAGTGCAACATAGGTAAGTGGAAGGACCTTCTGTATTATGGTGGCCAACAGAGAGAGAGAGAGAGAGAGAGAGAGAGAGAGAGAGAGAGAGAGAGAGAGAGAGAGAGAGAGAGAGAAAACTAATGCCCTTCCCACCTTCCCATTGCCCTCACACAGTGCTCTAACTCTCTTACACTATCCAACATCTCCTAATGCTGTCAATGATGTGGACCAAGAATTTAGCACATGAGCTTTTATGGGGACAGTTCAAATCCTTTCTTCAATGGCAGTAACTGTTTGTTTCATTTTCCATTGATAAATTGTTCTCTACTGTTCTCCTTAGCATTGTATTTTCTATGACTACAACAGAGGCCAAAATTATAAATGATATATGAAGAGACTGCGTTAATGTTCATTCTGTGAAGAGATCATAAGAAATTTTTTGAAAATCTCTATGCCCTAAAAGTTGACAACTTAGATGAAATGGATGAATTTCTTGACAGACAAAAACTGCTAACAGGACAGGTATTATAAAGATGTATACTACAAATGGAGTAGGAGATATAAAAATATATAAACCTTATCTCTTGCAGAAATTTACCAAACAAAAACAGGAATTGCTTTTCACATATTGCTTTTCACAGTAAAACATTAGAGACATTTAAATTCAAGAAACTTGATAGCATATTCTCCCCGCAACCAAAACATCCAATATTCTCCCTTGTAATCCTTTCAATATTCTTTGCCTTTTCAACTTGACAACCTATTACCTACAGCACAAAGTATTCCTTTCTTATTCCCAGTATAGCTATTTTTAACTCATTATTCGAATCTCTACTCAACTTTCTGCCTAACATATCTCTGCCTTGGATTATGTCCCCCAATATCTGACCACAGTAAAAACTTCCACACTACTGTTTTCAAAAATTATTAGTGAATTATTACTTTAAATCTTCCTTTCTAATAGATTGTCACTACCATCTGAGCATATATTGAACCTATATTGTTTCATCCTGAATATTTAGCATTATTTCTTGCACCCAATTATTGACAAAAGAACAGATACATGAATAAATGAGTTATCAGATTACAATTATTTTGAGACATCCTTCTCAATATGGACTAGTAGTAATTCTTGTCATTTCTAGATGTTTACATCAAAATATTGTTGGCAATCCCCAGAAAAGCAGGGATATCTGAAAATTTAAAAACAATTTATAAGGTTGTCTCTTACTTGTGGTTTCAGCATTACTTGAAAGTTAAATATGGAAATGTGATTTAAACTTGCAGAGATAACAGCCTATATTTGTTTTGCTTTCATCTGTGGGATGATCATATGCCATTAATCCTGTTTTTATTTGGCAGGCCAAACAAATCTGCATTTATCCTTTGGTACTAGAAGATCTTGTCAGAGCAATCACTATGAAAATATTTTTCTTTGGAAATTTGGAAAATCGCTACCATAGAAATAAAAATGTTTCCTCTATTCTATTTTGTATAAGAAATCAAGAAGTTATTGAAACAAAACAGCCAGCAGAATAAAATCTCAAAAAATTGTAATTCAACCCAGGAGTTTGGCCTACTGGTAGAATGCTTCCTTAGCATGAAAGAAGTCCTACGTTCAATTCCTTGCTACTTCATATATAGAAAAAAACAAAAGTGACTCTGTGGCTCCAGAGGTAAACTCTAGCCTTGAGAAAGCCCAAGGACAGTGCTCAGGCTCTAAGTTCAAGATGCAGGACTGGCAAAAAATAAAAAATAAAAACCCTGCAATTCATAATGAAGGAGCACTGAAGGATGTGGAGATACTGCATTGAGAGACAAGCACAGGATTAATAAATGGGAACACTTAGGACAAGTAAGAGCTGTGAGCATTTTAAATACAATAGCAATATTTTAAAATGTCCATGAAAGGAATAAAATAAAAAGAGATGACAATAATCAGTTTAATTTCTTAACAATGTGTGAGCTAATCAGCACAATTCAACATGTAAAAATGAGAACAAAGACAAAAATAGAAAGGCTGAAACAATGAATTAAAGTGTGAAAAAATGAACATTTCTTACATTTAGAAATCATAAGTGCCCAGTACTGCTAAAATGCTTCAAAACTGACTAAAATATAGCCAGCATAAAAGTTAAATGTACTCGGTTATAGGGGAGCTCTATATTTAGTCTTTTGAGGAACCACCATACTGTTTTCTATAGAGATTGAACAAGTTCGCACTCTCATGAACAGTGTAGTAGTAGTGAACCCTCATGGCCACATGCCCTCCAGCATCTGTTGTTGTTAGATTTCTTGATCGTGGCCATTCTAACTGGAGCGAGGTGGAATCGCAGAGTTGTTTGATTTGCATTTCTTTTATGGCTAGAGATGTCAAGCATTTCTTCATATGTCTATAGGCCATTCTTATTTCTTCTTCAGAAACAAAAGCTATATAATGTGTGATTGTTTTTCTTAATATATTATGTTATTTCTCATCTCTTTTGTTGTCCCTTGGTTATTCTCATATTATTACAATATCTTACCTTGTTATCCAGCATATTGTATATTCATTTATACAAGATGAGGGGAGGGGTTGAGAGGAGGGAGATGGGGACAGAAACATGAGAAGAGGGATATCAATGTTTGTGAAATAATGCACCTTCTATCTGGTGGATATAATGGTAAACCTTGTATTAATTACAATGAAAAGTATATGAGGAAAAAATTAAATGTACTCAAACTATCAAGCATCTATAAACACAAAATTATATTAGTATATTCAAATTGTCAAAAGAAAGAAATGTTCCTATCCCTAAGAAAACAGCAATAGAAAGATACTTTTCAAAAAGAAAGACAGGGTCTCTGGGAGTTTGGCTTAGTGGTAAGAGTGCTTGCCTAGCATGCGAAGACCTGGGTTCAAATCCTCAGCACCACATTTATAGAAAAAAACTGAATATGGTGTTGTGGCTCAAGTCTTAGAGCTCTAGCCTTGAGAAAGGTCCAGCCCTGAGTTAAAGGCCCAGGACTGAAAAAAAAAAGACCGAGAAGGAAAAAAGCCTGAGAAAGAGACAAAGAAAGAGGAAGAAAGAAAATGGTGAAGAAAAGAGGGGGAAGAGAAGAATAGGAGGGAGCATATAAAATTGAAGAAAGAGGAAGTTAAAAAAGAGGCCTGAAGAAAATTCCAGAATATGGACAAATATAAAAAAGAATTCTCAGAATGATGCATATATATGTAAATATACATACAATATATACATACACATATATACACATGTGTATATATCTGATTACAAAGCTAGCCCATCATATCACACCAAAATATGTTGAATTATACTTACTCCTCCAGTTATTCTTTTATGATTGTTAGCCTAAACCAATTCAGCCAGTTGACTTTTGCTTATTTCGGGGAAATATAAACACTGTATACCAAACAAATGTCAAATTTTTCTCACCTATTATTGGATTTACTATTCCAATAAACTATACATTTTTATGCACCTAACAATTGTTCAGGTTATTTATAAATATTAACCATATCTTCAAATTATCAAATAAACTTTAGATAACAGAATTTGGCATTTGATAAAATTCATGATTATCATTGCTTTATAAGGAATGCATAGGTAGATACCCTCAAGTTCCTTCCCATTTTTTAGCATTTGAACATGAAAATTTTATTTTATTAATTAGAAAAGTTTTCACATATAGATCAATGGTCTTCTAGAGCAAGGTAACAGATGTTTGCTGTTTATTAAAAAAATAAGTATCTACTCTCATTAGTTCTGCATATATTCATATATTTTCATTGTAACTCATGTAACAATAGTGAATCATATACACACATATGAAGAAATGCACATTTATTTTTGTCAAGATGGATGTGTGTCTTAAGTCTATATCTCTACATACATAAGGAAATACTCTACCTTCAGCTATCTTGATTCTAAAATATATTTAACCACCCATTCTACATTTTATTTGTACAATTAAGCCTAGAAAAATGGTTGAAACATTATAGAAGTCAGATTCTGTAATTAAATTTTCCTACAAATACTAAAATTCTATGTTTATGTCTTATGGACATTTTCTTCTTGAAGCAGTATCACACACACACATACACACACACACACACATACACACAGTGTATCTATTTCAGTTCTTTCCTAAGCAATGAAAAAATAGCATTTTTATCCTTTTAGAATAATTTAAGGCATAATTAATTTCCTATGTAGCCTTTGTAAATATTACAAAGCGGAGAAATTGTGCATGTGGCTAATTGTGACAGGTGTGTTTACACAAATACAACACAAACAGCTTTAGGAAATCATTTCTTTCTATTAAAGTTGGATGCATCAGAGAAGAAAATGCAATATCTAAATCAATCTCTTTCCTCCTGATTAGTGAACCCAGCTCAGTCTCTCATGAAGTACCATCTGTTCTCTCAAGTACAATCAGAGTTAATCCTTATCAAGACTGGAAGGGATTATGTTGAAGCAAGAAGAAACAACAAAAGAGTAACAGCGAAATTCTGAGTCAAGCCAGAAAGGAAGACCACATCATCTTTCAACATAAATCTCTGTGCTTCTGTAGACAAAACCAATAATTTGTTTAAAAATGCTTATTTCTCCCATGTATATAACCACAATTACAGAATCATTGATGTAAACTTGAATTTTACACAAGGTATTATTTCTCTGAAATATGAAAAAGGACATCTAACCAGCTGGTACTTAATGGTATAAAAAACATGAAGCTTCTGAAAATTAGGAACATAAGTCAACTTATTGAAGCTTTAAGAATAATTCCCTATCCATTTTGCAGTGCAAATACATAGAGATCCCGTCTGTGAACAGAAATGGTATGTCATCCCATGTGATGCAGAGAGAAAGAGAGGAAGAGAGAGAGAGAGAGAGAGAGAGAGAGAGAGAGAGAGAGAGAGAGAGAGAGAGAGAGAGAGAGAGAGAGTTCCTGCAGGATTGTCCTGTTCTCTCACCCTGGGTGATTATGGGAGTATTGGGTCAATTTCCTAGGAAGCCTGGGAAATCTGATGCCTAGTAATCATGAGAATCCCCCTGGGTTAACAAAAGATGAGCTGACAAGAGCAAGAAGCAAGCTATGTTACCTTTGAGCCCGTAGGATACTTCTCTTTGCATTGTTTTCACATATTGGCATTGGAACTTTCTTAATTGATAGAAGAACTGAGCCTCCTGCAGAAACACTTCATAACAGTTCCAAGCAAGTGACACTTCCAACATTGCTCACTCAGTGAGACTTCCACTGAGCCTTTGTCACAGATTTAGGAATATTGGGTTTAATTGCATTTACCTCAGGAACTAAAAGTTGCTGTAACTTTGTCTAGATGTCCTTGCTCATTCTTTCATCAAAATTCTGTGTTCAGAGAACACATCAGGAGGGTGGATCTTGGACTGATGTATTAAAATAAACTAATAAAAACAACAACAATAACAGCAAAGTCCATGAGGGGCTGGGATTTTGGCCTAGTGGTAGAGTGCTTGCCTAGCATGTATGAAGACCCGGGTTCAATTCCTTGGTACCATATACATAGAAAAAGCTGGAAGTGGTGCTGTGGCTAAAGTGGCAGAGTGCTAGCCTTGAGAAAAACCCAAGGACAACGCTCAGGCCCTGAGACAAGAAGTAATGTGAAAACCTTTCAGTTCAAATACTTATATTAGGGGAAATATAACAACATAATATAGCATATACAATTACATTTGTATATGTTTTACATATAAACACTTATGAATGCACATTGTGTGCATATGTATTTTCTGTGTGTAATATACATGTGTGTAGTAGGACAATAGGCGTGTTAATACACATGTACTTCTTATCTTAAAATATTTTAAATACTACAATCATTTTTGAAGGTCAGGCAATTAATATATTGAGATATATTTGTTTTACATAAAATTTCTCCAATATTATTATCACAAGGGGATATTGATTTTTATTGAATGAATTTTCCGTATCTTTTAAGATATTCCTAGGACTTTATAATACTGATTCAGTATCTTTACTCATTTTGATCAGTTCGACTTCTGTTTGTTTCTCTACATTTTTCTTTTTCTCTTTCTCTCTCTTCTTTCTAATACTGGCAATACGACTTTCCATTTGTTAGGGAAGTATGCCACAATTTGAACTGATCCCAAATACAGCTTTTTGTTGTTAAGATTAAAGTGTCACTAACATTGTCCACACCTGCTTTAAAATCATTACTTTCCTATGGAGCAACTGAGGTTATATGTGTGTCACACAAGCTCATTTTGTTCAGGTTTTCTGTTTTTCCATGATTTGATATTACTACGGTGTATTGGGAAATTATTTTTCTATGTCA
The DNA here is from genome assembly GCF_031878675.1 of Megascapheus bottae. Taxonomy (NCBI): domain Eukaryota; kingdom Metazoa; phylum Chordata; class Mammalia; order Rodentia; family Geomyidae; genus Megascapheus; species Megascapheus bottae. The sequence goes on along the minus strand of NW_028327392.1, from coordinate 2,583,574 downwards.
TCAAATTACTTGGCACTAAATTATTCTTTCCAATAATTTCTAATGACACCTTGAAATATTTTATAATTAAATTTATTTTTGACATATCCACATATTAATACTGTTAAAGAACAAAATGATGTTGACATTGTATTATCATTTTATAGAGTTACAAGCTGGTCTCTTCCTCTCAGGTCATGCACTGCTTCAACCTAAATTCACCCCACTACTCCAAAAAGCATATAAGTATTTATGTTTCTCTATCAAAAACATTGCTTCTTTAATTTTTGCAGAGTTGAGTTAATCATTATGTAATGATAAACTTTACAGAGGTAGCTTACATTTACTAATTATTAATTATATGTCAGAGGTACCAAGTATCAATTTTACCATGCTACAAGCAGTAATTTAACCTGAATTCTAAACCAAACTTACTAAATCACTCTCATAATATTTGAGACCCCCCCCCAATCTGTGTTTAATAAACTTATCGGTTAATGGTATGGGATACTAAAGTTGGAGAAGCACAATATTATAGCAACAAATCCTAATATTTCCAATTATATTAAACTAAAAATATTAGTCCATAAATGACTAACCATTTGACAAAAATTAAATTTTATTCATATAATAGGTATCACAAATATAAGCACACAAATGTATGAAAGCACTATGCTTAGTATAATGGGTTAAGGATTCTAAATTAAGTTTGTAGCAACTCAGTACATTTAAAGAAGAATTAAATGACATTTTATATCTTCTGAAACTATGCAGGGAGTCTTGATGGAGTGAAAGAACCAACAGTTAGAAGAATTGTGCTACTGGAGGTAATTTACCATCAAAATGCAGCATTAAAAGCCAGCAGGAATTATAGAGAGCTTGTTGTATTTAAAATTTCCTACATTAGACCTACTGAGAAAATGCTAGTCTTTAGCTTACAGCTTGATTGCATGCTGGAGAGAAACAGCTTAATTGGACTTTTAAAGTACCAGAACAGGTAATACATTAATTTGAGATCGTCAAACAAGGTGCCAATTAGCTTGTATTGTTCACTTTTAATTGTAAACAAGAAATCTTGGTCTGTTCAATGGACATGCAATCTTAATTGCCATTTAAAAAAATACAGTTCCAAACTCAGGCCTAAGATACAGATTTGGTGTCCGTGTGAGAAATTTGATAACTTTTATCTGTTAAATACAACTTTTTGTTTCAAGCACACTCCAAATAACCCCAATTATCAATCAGTATACAGATAAGAAAAGCATATTACAGACCCATATTTTAGAGCTAGAAATCTAGTAACAGTCCCAGCTCTTCTGATCATAAATGTTTACAGCATCCTGAGCATCCTATTCTAGTATTTATTATTTTTCTTATCATTGTGCATGTTTCTATACGAGTGTATAATGCTTCAAGGAAGACTGCAAAATAAAATTAGATTAAAAAGTGCATCAAACAAAAGAGTTTCTTCATGACAAAGAACATAGATAGCAAGATAAATAGAAAACCTACAGAAGAAAATCTTTACTGTGAATTTTACAAAGGCTTCATATCTAAAATATACTCAGAGCTTAAAAAATTAACCTCCCTAAAAACAAAGACACATAAAGACACAACAATCCAATTAATAAACAGGCTAAAGACTTAAAGAAAGACTTCTTAGAAGAAGTAAGAGTATCCAATGAAGAAATCACATGGAGAAATATTCAACATTTGTGAACATAAAAGAAATGCAAATCAAAACAACCTTGAGATTCTACCATGTCCCAGTTAGAATGGCATTTATCAAGCAAATTAACAATAACAGGTCCTGGCAGGGATGTGGCCTAAAGAGACAGCTGTTGGTAGAATGTAAAGGTCTTCAACAACTCTGGAAAGCAGTATGATGGTTCCTCAAAAGGCTAAATATAGAGCTTCCCAATGACCAATCACCCACACACCTGGGCATCTATCCAACAGATCACAAACCATGCTACACTAAAGCCACCAGCGTGACCATGTTTATTGCGGCATTGTGTACCATAGCTAAGATGTGTTATCAACCCGATTGCCCCTCCATGGATGAATGGAGGGACACACACACACACACACACACACACACACACACACACCCTCACACACTCACACACTGGAATTCTATGCTTCCATCGGAAAGAATGATATTGCCCCCATTTGAAGATGTGATATTTATACACAATGGAATTCTATGCTGCCATCAGAAAAAATGACATCATCCCATTTGTAAGGAGATGAAAAGACTTAGAAAAAAATCATATTAAATGAAGTAAGCCATACCCAAAGGGATAGGCTCAATGGCTTCCCTCATCTGTCATAATTAGTACAAAACTTGGACTCTCCTAGCATGGGACTATAGCTCAAAACCTAGATACATAAAGCCATATATGATGAGGCTAACTGAAAGGATCTTCAGGATGTGTAGTTTTTTGTTGTTTTTTTTTTTTTTGGTCAGTCATGGGGCTTGGACTCTGGGTCAGGGTGCTGTCGTGGAGCTTTTCATCTCAATGCTACCACTCTGCTTCTTGAGCCAAACGCCACTTCCAATCTTCAGGATGTGGAAACAACAGATGTGTATTATGTGATTGTTGTTCTTAATGTACTATGTTATTTTCCTTCTCTTTTGTTGCCCTTTGGTTATTCTCATATTGTTACAGTATCTGATTTTGTTACTTGGTATATTTGTGTATACCTTTATTTGTTTATTTGAAATAGGAGAGGAATGGGGGGAAACAAGATGACTGGGAGGGGGTTGGAGGAGGGAAATGGAGAAAAAACATGAGAAGGGATATCAACGTGTGAGAAGTGATGCACCCTCTGTCTGGTAAATGTAACCATGGCCCCTCTATACATTACAATAAAAAAAGAAATAAAAAAAAGAAATGGAAAGACTGGGAAAATTTTTTTACTAAATGATGTAATCCAGACCCAGAGAAACATAGGCTGCATGGTTTTCTTCATATATATTTGTAAACATTTATGAGCTATTACTTGGCAAAATATATGAGAAAATTTTCCATTCATTAACAAGGAAACAAGAACCTTTAGTTGCCTTGCAATCTAAATTTGCCAGGCAAAAATAAGAAACAAAATGTTTTATAGCCTGAACCTAATAACTGAGCAGCTGAATACTGAATTTTTATTTTACCATCTTATTGTTTTAAGTGATAAATTAAAGTATTATTACTGAAAATAAATATTTTAAAGTATCGTTTATTTTGTTTACCTCTATATCTCTTGTAAATCAATGACTTAATCCATTTATCTTTTCTCATCTTTGATAAATGTAGGTTTGTGCCAACATTCTCAGTATCTGATTAAGGTATATGTTTTACTCATCATTGAAACCAAGAAATGGTGTCTGATGTATAATGATTTTGGCTAGAATTCCTTTCCCAATCATAAGACATGGATAAACTAAGTTCTGTATTTTTCTATTGGAATTTCATCTTGATTCAATTGCAAATAAACAACATAAAAATAGTCTTCCCTTCTAAAGCCTCAGTTTTCCATACTGTTGAGACCATGTGGTAAAAGAATACTTCTTTTGAGAATTGTATAACATTTTAGGGGGAAAAAAAGATGCTGTTGAGGTTTGGATAGGCTTTGTCTTTCAGCGTTCATGTTGGGATCTTGAGTTTTCATTTGTTGGAAACTTGATCCTTGCTGTAGTAATTGAAAGACAGTGGAACTTGAAGAGCCAGGAGAGGAGCTCATAAAACCAATCTTCTTCCCTCCTGTACAATGATAATGTATAATCATTTTTTTTCTGGCCAGTCCTGGGCTTGAGCTCCGGGCCTGAGCATTGTCCTTGGACTTTCTCAAGGTTAGAACCCTACCACTTGAACCTCAGTACCACTTCCAGCTTTTCTCTATGTATGTGGTACCAAATAATCAAACCCAGGTTTTTGTGCATGCTAGGCAAGCACTCTACCACTAGGCCAAACTCCCAGATCCATATAATCATTGTTTAGGTCACCTTTCTTGTCTCCCTTGTTAGAGCTGAGCCAAGGCTTTCAAGACTCTCCAGAATTGTAAGCTACAGAAACCTTATCTCATTGTAAGATTCTCAGAGACTCTGTTGTAGTAGGAGAGACTGTACAAATGTAAGCAATCAAATATACATAGATATCTAGAAGAAAGGAGAGCCCAGAGGCTGAATCCTAACTCTAACCTCAGTGCTAACTGTAACCCTAACTACGCAAATGTTTTTAGCTTGGAGGAAGTGGTTAAAGAGAGATAGATAAAGGAAATACAAACTGAGGCAGTAGGAAAGTTGTCTAAGAGGATGAGAAGGCAATACATTCAAGGAAAGATGAGAAATGTTGAATTACCTTAACTGAGAACCCAATGATGAAATGCCATGGTGGCTTACTAAAACAAAAGTGGAGGTGTTACCACAGTCTGGATGAAATGCAGAGTGAACATGATAGGATTAGGGAGAAAATGAGAGAAGGCTGAGCACAATATACTCTGAAGCATTTTTAAAAGTAGTTGAGATTTGTCGCAGACCACATGAAGAATATTTGGTTAGGAAAGCCAGATATGATAAGAAGAGTAATTGCGTGATTCAAGCCATAGGATCTATCAACTGGCGAGCAAAGTTAATTTTTATGCAGAATAGGAAGAATTTATAAAATGTCAGTGTAGAATAATAAAGAACTTCCAAGACAATTGTAGATATGAAGAGGTTCATTTGTTGTTTTTTCTTCTTTTTAAATATCTTGACAAGACAGAAGAGCATCTGAAAGGAAACTTCTTTTTCTCCCACACAAATAAAGTGCTTCCTCAAAATAATTGTCCATCAGGATCTTTTGTCTCCCTATTTATTTAGTTTAGTGTTCCATTAGCACAGCTAATGGAAACACTGTCAGTTCATGCCATTCTTATCCAAGAGTCTCTTGATTCTTTATAAAAAGGCTATAGCAAGACTATTTCTGTGATATGAACTTTATGCTATTGATATATTTGAGGCTATTACCCAGATGAAAGGATACATAGAATATTGCAAAAAATAGTTTCTACTGACATGTTGGTGATAGAAGCTTTCCCTGCCTCTGTTTTTGTTTCAGCTGCTGAGTTTATGTTGCAAATCAAAATTAGAATGTAACTATTGAGTTTTCAAGAAATAACAGCCCAGAAACATGTTGTATTTTTTCAAGGCACAGTAGGCAAAATTAGTAAGCAACATTAGACAAATAGGATTACATTGAACTTAAAGCATTTGCAAAACAAGGAAACAATTAGCAGAAAACACTGGGGAGTACAGGATAAATATTGCAAAGTAGACATCTTACGAAGGGTATATTCTGGAACTCCCAAGCTATCAGTGAAAAAATGATGACGATGATGATAATGATGATGATAATGATAACTACTTGAGGAAGTAATAGCCAATAAATATCAATAGACAATTGCAGACTTGTAAATGATTATCAGATATATGGAAAGGTGTTCTAGATCACTAATTACTAGGGAACTGCAAATTAAATTGATTCCCTCTCAGGAAGAATGGTTTTATCTAAAACATAAAAGAGAGAAAATTATGAGATGAATGGGAAAGAAAATACATTTTTATATGCTGGAAGTGGAAATATACATTAGTATAGCTGTAGTGTAAATCCCTCAAAAAACTGAAAAATTGCACTAACATATGGCCCAGCCTTCCTTTTCTGGGTCTAGATCCAAAGGAAATGAGATCTGTATTTGGAAGAGAAATCTGTACTTCTGAACTTATTACACCACTATTCACAATAGCCCAAAATTAAAAACAACTTTAATGTCTAGCATCTGATGAATAGATGAAGAAAATCCAACATATGTACACTTTAAAACTGTCCTCTGTCTTAAAAGTTAGGGAAGTGTCAAGCTATGGTGAGGCAGTATTAGCTTGCTTGTATATCATGTTCAAGGCCTTGATGGGAGGGGGGAAAAGAATCTCATCATTTGCAGAAACATGCATAGAACTAAGTAGGTTAAGCTAGTAATAGAAAAGAAGTGCAGGATCACACTTAGACATTGAATATAACATGTTCACTTTGTAACCTGATGCATGGAGGGTAGAAGATGGGAGAGGGGCATCAATTGAGGCTATTTACTTTATAAACTTTACCAATTTAAGTTTACCAACTTAAATGGTAATCTCCAAATTATAGTCATAGAAATATCCATGAAAATGCATGGCTCTCTATATAGACACAATAGTCCATCAAACTTGTCACAAAAAATAAAATCATCATGTATGTTGTGCAAAAATAATCCTAGAAATTAGATTTCACTAGATTTATGGTAAGTCAGGTATTTCTGTAATATACATTTCACAGTAGTGTTTCATGGGGGAAAATAAAAGAAGTCAGAAAATAAACCAAGAATCATTTTCTGAATTCTATTCCTTTTATGTTTGTGCAGTTCTGATCTTCTGAAGAAAAGTGAACAAGATATAATATCTTGGTGCAAGAAGAAAAATCTTAAATTATGAGTCTTCAAAATACTCCCCAAAGTGCTTCTCTTTATCTATTTGATAGTCTGAAGATTTTTAAGTAATTCCTCTTCAAGACACTCATTTTAATAGCATATCTGCTGCCTTGCATCTCATTTATAGAGACAATATTTTCCTTCAAATATTAGTCCCTTCTCTTTTACAATGACCTAAGACTAGCTCTAACCAGGTATGGGTGGCTCCACCTATAATCCTACTTAGTCAGGAAGGTGAAATCTGAAGATCAAGATTTCAAAGCCAGTCAGAACAGAAAAATTTCCATGAGACACATCGCCAGTTAACAAACAAAATTGTGAAAATATACGTGTGGGTCAAGTATTAGAACACCAGGTTTGAACAATAAAAGCTGGGGACAGTACCCATGTCCTGATATTAAAAACGATAATTTGAGAGAAAAAAAACAAATCAAGTATATGGACATCTGACATGCCCTGATTTATTTTTTTACAATAGTAAGAAAAACTTTCTTTTACTAAAAGCCAGGTTCCACACTGACATTGACTCCTGCCTTTACAAAGATTTGCCTTTGAACTTCTTTCTTTAAACTTCAATGTCCCGACCATATTAGTTAGTCTCTGAAGCATGTTGTTGGGCCTTGCTTAGTTAAAAATATAACTGCCACTAGACATCTTGCTGACACTGCTTCATTTCTAAAATGAATATAACCCAACCTAGGAAAACAAAAATTCAATTCTCAATGAGATGTACTAATTTTCTCTCCTACCTTTTCCTTTCTGAAAGGGAATAAACTTTAAAAAATTCCTTATTTTTTATTTTAATTTTATTATCAGGGTAATATACAGGGGTCACAGTTACATTAGAAGGTAGTGAGTACATTATTTTTGGAACATTGTTACCCCTTCCCACCTTTTCTTTTTTAATATTAATAATATAAGACATATGTTTCTCTACTGTGGTCTGCTAAAGATTTGCTTATTATTGTAAACGATAGCCTACTATTCTCAGAAGTACTAACAGTCTTAGAGACATGGTTAGGCCACATATTTCTAAATAATCAGTTATTTTTCCAATCAAGAAAATGAAAAAAAATTCCTTATTATCTGTATTAGTAATATCAATATTTTGGACTCTATTCAAAGAGTGAAATAACACTGTACAAAGGAAAAACAAAGATTTTACATCCATATATACATATATTTAAAGCAAAAGTGAAAAATGACTATCAGCCTTAGTATAGTCAGTAATAAAAGGTCTTCAGCCTCTCACAAAAATAAATAAGGTGGGGGGGAGGGAAATGGGGACCAAGACATGTGAAAGGGTATCAATGTATGGGAATTAATGCACCACCTATCTGGCAAATATTATCTAACCCTTCTATTAATTACAATAAAATATATGAAAAAAAATAAATAAGTAAAAACACAACTATCTCTTTGTACACATGCTCATCGTTTTTTTCTCCAATTTAATCCTAAAATGACCTGGTAAATTCTATGCCATGGCTTTCCTCTCTCCTTCCTACCATCCTATCTTAATATCACTAGCCATTCCACTTTACATGTCTTCTAATATGCCCTGTGTATGCTTTAAAATAAGCTTTATCAAACTAAACAAGTCCAATAACCTTCTAAAAAATTATTCTTCCCTTCTGCTTCTTAACTCAGTAAAAGGCATCACCATTTCCTAGAGTTATTGTCTTTTCTTTCTGAGCCTCACACTAAGCCTGGCTCTGTATCCTATTGATTTTGTCGACTAAATATGTCTGCCTTAGTCCTCATGGTAACCTCTTAATCCACCTTCTCTTGGCTGGACCACTGAATTATTTCCTAAATGACCCTACCATGTAAGAGTCTAATTATTGAAGAAAAAGAACATTATTTCTTTCTAATTTCTTCTTCACAGTACATTTCCAAGAAACACTTTTCAGGCAAAGAATAGATATAAAGGAATGAAATGATCTTTTTTCACAACACCCTTCTCCTTCATGTTTATCAAAGAAAAGTATTCTAGTGCAATGTATAATTTCATTTAATGTTCCTTGCAACGTAAGAAGAATTATCACTGGGCTTCTGTTCTGGGCATTATAACTCCATGTCTCCAATCAGTTTTGTATAAGCATCAGGGATGAGATCAGTTAAAGAAAGTGTAAATCATTGCTAAGATCATTTCCAGACTAAAGTTACCAAACTGGTTAACTCAGAATAATTAAATGGTGAAAATGCTGGTTCTTTACTTATATTTAATGTTTTTCTTTTGGTAGGTGGAAAGGAAGAACTGAACTGAACTGTGTAGCCTTTTTTCTGGCCCCAAACTAATGATCTTCAATCTTAGCCACCAAATTTTTGGGATCATAGGCATGTACCTGGAGCCCAGTTCTCTCAATTTTATATATTCCCCATTTAAAATCATTGTATACTTAATGTGTTATAATGTCCTATAAACCACTTGGAAAATCTTACCTTGTGATGATTTCTTATAAATCAATTGGAAAATCAGGAAATTGGTGCTTAACTTCAATAATGATAACTGGACATTCTAAATTATTTCCAAATTTGAAAGTTTTGGAGTATGAAAAATGGAGAATTCCACACCATGAAATTTTGATTCATGTCTAAAATAGTTTAAAATTGCTGTAGGCCATGTGATGACATGAATACATAATAAAACGAATTTCACTTTGATTGGTCTTCCCTAAGACACTGCAATATGTGTATGTGTACATGGAAATCATCTTTCTAATGGTATATTCTACATAGAACACTGGAACAGGTTTTTTTTGCTTTCTTTCATATGTTCTTGGCATAAAGAATTCAATTTTTTTATAACACTCATTCAATGTGTTCCCATATTCATAGTTGATTTCAAGGACTCCTTTGGAGGCAAGTGTTCTGCCATTTCAGTCACAGCCCTAGCTCTTTTGTTTTTCACTTGTGCTTTTGATATAGGGTGCTACAAACATTGGAATAGCTTTGAACCACTATCCTTCTTCCTCTGTTTCCAGGGTAGCTATAATTTACAGTCATGTGCCACCATGCCCAGTTAATTTATTATTTTTTAAATTGATTTTGTGTCTTAATTGTGCCAGCAGCTATCTGTGTAAAGTAGGCATTCCTGCAGCCATCAGTCCTCTTGTCTGTACCTCCTCAGTGTTGGGATTTCAGGCAGTGTTGGGATTTCAGACAGACTGGCTAACATAAATCCCTTACATCTCTCTTTAAATAACTAGCAGCAGATGTCCTTGCTTAAAGTACTACATTTTTGAGGTGTAATTTTAATGTAATTCATGTAAGTGGGTATGCTTGCATTATATGTGGTCTAAAAAGACTATCACATCACTGTAAATTGTTCCTGTCATCCCTCATTATCTTCAACCTGATTTTCCCACCACCTAAGCCTAGTCTCAGTGACAGAAGATATTACAGCTCTACCTTAACCTCCAGCACTTGATAAGTTGACTTGTTATTATACATCGAATTCCAAACACATTTAATTTCCATTAGATAGAAATTAACAATTATTATTTTTAATTTGTTAGTATCAATATTAGTCATATTGGCATGCTGATTTCATGTGATTCTTTTTTGTTATTCATTAACAGTGCCCCATGCCTCTGAGTAGTGGGTGGCCTTTCGACAGAAAACTTTTATTTTGCTTGGTCATGATATCCACAACGCATGATCAAATGTCGGACCTTGAGTGTCTAGTCTATACCTCTTAAGTGAATAATATTATTAAAATATAAAACATGAAAATAGGTCAATCATGAGAGAACAGGGAGAATATGAATACTTTTTCCTGTCTTTACCTTGAAAATACTGTATTTCATTTTATTTGTTCTGACATAATAAATCTTGTACACTGACATTTCCCTTTCTTGTGCATACTTTTCTTTTCCCCTGCTGTCTAGGATCCAGTAGGACCAGTACATTCAAATTTAATTCTTGAGGTACCTCATCTCCATATGCTCAGACAGTCCATGAAATATGACTTGTTTAGTTTACACAGACACTCTGATAAACTAATCTGACTAAAAGACCAAAATAAAATCTTAGTACAAGTCTACAAGGTAAGATGAAATAATTCAAAATATAAAAATACTTAATGTCTGCTTTTTGAATCTCAGCATAAATTATTTCTAGGAAAAAATATATTTGCCTTACTACTCTAAATAATGCCCTATGCTTTCTAATGTATTTAAAAATGGAAAGGACTCATAAACACTAACTTATCAATTAAAATGCTAACTCTGGAGTGATGTTCTCATATATTTTGAAGAGTTCGTCTAAAATATCCATAGAGTTTCAAGAGATTCTATGATGAAACTGAAAATTCTTCCAATTTGGAACCAACTGAAAGATCATTTAATTTGAGACATATTTATTATTCAATTTTATTTATTTCAAATTTTATTTATTTCAATTCTATTATTCAATAAATTGTACAATTTGTTAAATTTTTACTTTAAAAATATGGGTTAGGGGAGAGCAACCCTACAAAAATAGTGGCCTGTGATGTCTATGTAAGAAATATTTATTACTTGCTTCTTAATCAACTATGCAGATTATATACTTCTCTCTCCTATTAGCACAAGTGTAATATTTTCTTAAAGGCCACTGGTGCAGGTACATATTTTGAAGCACCCATGTTTTTTCTTTTATTTTGTCATTTTTATATTATATATGTTTATCAATGCCAGATCCATAGTCAGAAGTCTTATGGCTTATTGTTCACTGGTTGCACTTAACAAAATCTCTAGGAAAATTGCACACTTGAAATCTTGCCTCACCTGACAGACTGTATTCCATCTGGTTTACAAAGAAGGAGTTGTGGAAAAATGCCAGGGCTCACTGCTTCTGTCCAAGCAACTCATGGATTTCTTTCATCATCAGCTAGTTTGGGTAACGTTTTAAGAGCCCCTGGAAATGCATTGTTATCCTTAGAATTCCCCAAGTGATTCTAGTGGAGTGGAAAGCCTGTTAGTCCCTATAACAAGCCTATTAAATTAATTAAGGTAATAAGTGTCAAGCCATCTGCACCTTTCATGTGAAGGAGATTAATCAGTGTGACCTCCCAGCTGGAAGTATCTTTAGTGTGAAGCCACCTGGAACACAAAGAATGTCTTGGATCAATGGAGGCACTAAACAGTCAGAGCAAAGGTAAGTATGCTAGCAGTCATACATTTAGATACCTGCTATGCATTGGTGTCCTTTTCTTGCTAGCCTAAATACTTATAAAAGGCTTATATTAAATAACTAGCAGATGTTGTTCTGAACACTTTCCAACTAACAGTACAGCAAGTGAATATAAAAATATAAGCAAGGAAAAGAAAAAGTAAATTGTCAAAATGAACTCACAGAAAGCTATGGTTATTATTTCGAGCAACCTGGCTAGCTCTCCTGAGCAACTGTTCTACTGAGAACAGCTGAAATTTCTAATATACGCATCTACTGCTATAAATTGCCATATTAGTACTGTTTTAGCTGCACATGATGACATTTTAAATTTCTGTATGTTTTCATAATTATTCAAGTCAGTGAATTTCTTCAGCTCCCCTTAAGAAATTTCTTTCTGAGTCTTGAGTTATTCCAAAGTATATTTTTTTCATCTTCTAAGACTTTAGAAATTTTTGAATGATAAAATTTTTAAATTGTTTCATTCATTTTAATAAGGTGTCAGAAATTATGCAAAGTAAGATAGATTAAATAAAATGAAGGAAAAAATCTTTACCACAAGGAGGGTATATTTAAATATTAAAGACATGTATGTGGTAGACTTTGAGCTCTTTTTAGAACTTGAATTTTCTTACTAGAGTTACTGTGTGAAAGTGATTAGTTGCTAAATAGTCTTGATAGCATTTTCTTGGTTTTTTTTGGGGGGGGGCTTGTTTTGTTTTTGTTTTTCATAGCTAGATAACAGGCATTAGCCATCACACCTGGCTACTGAATTTCTTGTAGGAACTAATGACATGCAGATTTTGGAGGAAATTTTGGTTGATAAAATTTTCTCCAAAATATCATTTATAATGTGTGTTCACATCTATGGAAACCCTGGCCTATCTAAGTTGGTATATAGAGTTAACCATCACACTGTCATGCTAATACAAGCAGTTGCACTCCTGTGAGAATAATGATATGGCTTCTACATAGTCACAAGAGCTAAAATTTCCATCCTAGAAAAACTTTTTTTTGCTAAGACAAATGAAAAACATGGAACAGAAATAGAAATCTGTAGACTGTATAAAACTATTACTTTAATTCAAGAGAAGAGGGATAAATAATTGAAGGAGAGTTGATAAAAGAATAAACGCAGAGGTAGTGAAACACAGCAGGGATGGGAGGTTGTTCTTTTGTTTTGTTTTGTTTTGCCAGTCCGGGGCTTGAATTCAGGGCCTGAGCACTGTCCTGTCCTTGGGCTTTTTCCTCAAAGCTAGCACACTGCCGTAAGCCTCAGCACCACTTCTGGCATTTTCTATGTGTGTGGTACTGAGGAATCAAACCCAGGTCTTTGTGCATGCTAAGCAAACACTCTACCACTCGGCCAAACTCCCAGCCAGAATAGCAGTTTATTATCATGTTTTGTATAACATATTAAGAGTGGTGAATAATTGGAATGATTTGAAATTTCATTTCATGTAGGTGATGTAAAGTATTTGTCATGCAGATAAATAAGAGAAGCAGATTTTACAACCCATTCTGAGCTCAGTGTCACTTATTTTTAAATCTTGGCAATATTTTTTAACATGATCTGACATAAGAAAAAGAAGAAAAATAAATTTGACCAGGAGTAAACCAGGTGGTTGGGTACAATAGCTAGAAATAAAAACTAATCACTAAAAAATTAGCCACTTAAAATACGTAGACAACTTATATTCCTCTCAAAGATTAAAATTAACTAATTACAGCAAATTTTCCTCCATTATTTTTGAAATGAAAGGGTCTTTGTTCTGATCCTTCAAAAGATAATACAGTCTAGCCTTTATAGCTGTCTAAAATATAGTTGAGGGTTATTATTAGTCAACACATTAGACACATTGCTGCAGTCTGCATTTCTCATCAGAGACTATGAATAGTCTGTAAATGCAAAGTACAAAATTGTCATGAAAAAGAAGATTAATAAGGAAGGAGTGTCATTTACTTTCAAATCCACATGGCTCATCTTAAATTGAGCTCAAAAGTACAGGCTTCACAGTATTTTAACAATGAAATGCATATTATTAATGGTGCCCTTTTTGAAAACCCTTTTCTACTTGGTCATATATTTTATTTTAATCCAATATTTGTGTTTAATAAAAAGCATATAAATATAAGCTCTAATAAGCATTTTTGATGGACTCAGCCTGAAATTTCTATAGTGAAAGGTACCTGAAATTATTTTCAACAGTGTTTACTAGTGAAAGATTGAATAGCCTCATATCCTTATTTTGTGATTTTTTTAAAGTAGATTTTGAAGTTTCTGGTTTAATTCATCTACTGAATTTCTTGTAGGCATCAATAACTTGCAGAATTTGGAGGAAGTTTGGGTTGACTAACCGGAAACATAGTCCACTAAAAATTGATCCTAAATGGACTGAGAGAGTGTCATGGTAATTCTATTTATCCCAAACTCACACACAGTTATGTACAATTCAATATTCAATAAAGAGAATCCTTTGAAAGTTTAGTTGCTATTGTGTCCCCAATCATATCAATTTTAGTTTTCTTTAAATCCATAGCAAGAGATTTACTTTGATACACAGCTGCATAGGAACATTTATTTGGATGTATGAGTTCTTAAAAATGAGGACAAAAACATGACAGTGGGTATCACCCACTCCTTGACAAATGTAACTGAAACCATCCCTATATATTACCCCAACAATAAAAAAATAAAATGTGTACTGTCCATATCACTCTCTACAAGCTTAGTTTTTTGGCTGTTTCTTTTTTCCCACACATCTGCTCCCTTGCTTTGCTTTCTGGACAGAGTAACCTTAGCTAAGGTGAAATTATTTTTTTGTCAGTGGGACAAGGTTATCATTTGTGCTGTCTCTGTGGTGAAGACTGCACCTCCTCAGAGATGACATTGACCTGTCAATAAGCCTGCATGCTCTTCCTGATTTCCTGGGACTTTAGAGACGCTAAGAGATGGAGTGGGCTTGTGGTCAGGTAAGAACAGTCCATGTTAAGCTGGGAGAGCACAAGGAGGAATTCTTCATTTCCTTCCATTTGACTGCTCTGAAACACAGTAGTTCACACACCCCTATTGTGATTCATCCCAACGAGAACAACAGTTATACTAGCTATAAATCTTCAGTGGACACATTCTTTTTTTTACCCTATTTCCTGCCCCACTTCCTCCCTGGGAACCTGTGGACTTTTAATACATATACTTTGCTTCAAGTTCTGTTTTCTAAGAAACTCTGACAAGGACAAAGAGGGTGAGCAATTCAAACACCTTGGAGTGTGCTGGTTGTTTCTAATGTTATGTACAGGTGAGCTAGGATCTTTGTTCAACCCTTTCTGAGTTGAAATGTGCTCCGATAGCTAAAAGGCTTAGAAGAATTGAAAACACAAATCTTTGAGAATGTCAGATTTCAACATTACTTGACTTCACAGCCTCTCCAAGTCTCATGTAAAATTTAAAATATCGATTCCGAGTGAAGGAGAAATTGAAGGTGTGTGCGTGTAGAAATCGCTGAAAGGTTCACAGAACATTGAACTGACTCCCTTCAAGCACAAGAGCATTTGGCCACCTGAAGCAGCCTGTCCACATGGTCTAGAGAAGCTGTCACTCTTCCACATTAATCATCCTTAGTGACTTCACACATGGCAATTGGTGGGATTTCCTTGCATGCAACAAGCAGAATGTAAGGTTCTGTGGGACCCATGTGAATATTCATCCAAACTCCTTCACTACTCAGTTCCCACAGGAACTGTTCCTTGCTCTTCCATCGAAGTAAAACCAGCCTGTGAATAAAGAGTTGGAGCACAGTGAAAGTAACAGATCCAATGCCTACAAGAAAAATTATCCCATCTTTCAAAATGATGTCTTTAAAGAGAATGGGAAGCTAGCTAAAAAGAAAAAAGAACCAAAGGATATCTCTTCTAAAATACTTGTTAGTTGAAATTTACCTTCTATTACTAGACTTAATGGAAACAGATTATATAAAATAATCAATTATAAAATGCTATTTAAGAACAATATGCATTCACATACCAATTCAGGCATATTAAAAGAATTTTTAAAACTATATAATGTGTGAATGTGTGAAATTTAAAATAAGGTTTTTGAGGCTAGGCTTAGTGGATCACAACTGTGTTCTAAGCTACTCAAGAGTCAGAGATTGCAAGGAAGATCAGGGTTATAGTTAGCCCAAGGGGAAAAGAAGTGACTGTGACCCTATCTGAGAAGAAAGCTTTGTGTGGCAAACTCAGTCAAATTGCAAAGGGACTTCAGAAGAGAGGGTTCAGTGAAGAAGTAGAGCACTTGTCTAGCAATTCTGAGGTTTGCAATTCCATCTTAGTACTGACCCACAAACAGCAATTTTGTACCAATCAAAGATATCTGGATAATTCAATAAATACTGATTTGTATATGACGAATTCATCATGGTACATGGACAGTGTCTAAAGTTAGTTCCTTTGATACAGTAATTCTTAACTATATTACTTAAATTTCCAGAAATCTACTCATTTGGCAAACTGAAAAGTTACTCAGCTCTCACACATGTACTATAATATTTATAAGAAGAAACAATGCTCCTTTGAATGTTGCTGACACAAAGCCAATTTATCCAGAGGATTCCATGTTTTTTTTATATATTTTTATTTATTTTTTTTGTAATTAGTAAAAGGGTTACATGATATTTGCCAGATAGAAGGTGCATTAATTCGCATACATTGATACCCTTTCACATGACTTGGTATCCATTTCCCTCCCCCCCCTACACCCCCCACCCGTCTTGGTTTTCCCCCCTTCCCTATCAAATTTCAAATATCCAAAAGAAATAAATTCAATATATCAGATAACAAAGTGAAATTCCATGTTTTCTTAAGAGGAAATCTTTTAAAGTCATTCTGTTCACAATCTGTGTTTCCTTAATTTAGCACGATTAAAATTTCAAAAATTCAACAATAGAAATGTTCCACTGGATTTTTAAAATTTTGATTGAAAAATTATATGATGCTTCAAAATTAATAGCAAAGCTGGGTACAATGCCTATAATCATACCTATAATCCTAGCTACTCAGGTGGCTGAGATTTAAGGGTGATAGGTATAAGCCAGCCTGGGCAGGAAAATCCATGGGACTCATTTCCACTAAACTACCAAAAAATCTGGAATTTTACATATGGCTCAATTGGCAAAGCACTAGTTTTGAGCAAAAATAGAAACTTGGGGACAATGTACAGGCTCTAAATTAAAGCCTCAGGAAGGGCACTAAATCAACAAAACAAAATAAGACAACGAAAATGGTGGCAAGTATGACGGAATTGGAAAAGCTTTCAGTGATATTATAGAACTCTTAATTTGACATGTTGGAAAAATATCCTTAATATTCTCAAACATATGCTAAAGCTCATCAATACCATGTAGAAAATTTATCATGAATATTTCTATGATTTATTTCCATCACTAGAATTCTGAAATAGGATGAAAGAAGCTGTAGCTTGGCTTGTAACCAGATGTGAAAATGGCAATTAACCACTGTATTTTACATATATCGATATAATTATGTTCATACATTCCCTATGATTCCAGCCTATTAGAGTGTCTTAGCAGGAGCTCATTTTTTATGTACATGTTGTAAGTAATAATAAAGACAGAAGGAAAGAATGGATGTGATGTGACAATACATTTATTCTTTGGTCACTGAAAATTCTCATAATTTTGGTTTTTGTTGGAATAATTTCAAACTCATGAGATTAGAAAGTTAGGCAATCATTAAACTTGCCACTGAAGTGGCAATATGCTGAAAAGTAGCAAATTTTGCTTTTCCAAGCTTCCTGATGGCAGCATGCCTGTATATATCTCATGGTTCATTAACCAGATATACCCATCTGGATTTTAAAACACTATTTAGTGTTTTAAAGATATTCAAAAAAGAAAGATATCTCCCTTGCACCAGTGGTTCTTGAAGGCTGAATTTCTGGATGAATGTTGGCCAGATCCAAGGCTGCTGGATTAGATGGAGTAGATGACATTCAATGAAAATTGTGGCTGTCTCCTGCATCTACTGGCCTTGCACTAATCTTTGAATACAGGTTCTCTGACCAAATGGCTATAAATGAAATGGTACATTTTTTTTCCTTTTGACTAAAAAATAATTGGATTACTTTGGCAGCTTATCAGGAATTTATGCATTTTGTACTCTTCTTCTTTTTCCTATGATAAGACTAGGGAATTTATAAGCTATTTGTGTCTTAAGTACAAAATGATATAATATCCTTTTCTCCTTAAATTATTGTTGTGTGGGCCGGGAGTTTGGCCTAGTGGTTAAAGTGCTTGCCTAGCATGCATGAAGACCCGGGATCGATTCCTCGGTACCACATACATAGAAAAAAAAAGCCAGAAGTGGTGCTGAGCCTCAAGTGGTAGAGCTCTAGCCTTGAGAAAGTCCAAGGACAGTGCTCAGACCCTGAGCTCAAGCCCAGGACTGACAAAAAAATATTGTTGTTGTTGCTACTGTTTCTGATTTTTGGGTTTGGGTTTTGTTTTTGATTGTTATTTTGGTTTTTCAGTGGTAAATATTGAGGATAGGGCCTTGAATATGCTATAGAAGCAATATACTACCCTGCTCTTTGTTTGCTCTTTGTTTGGTACATTCTTTTTGAGACAGGCTCAATCCCTCTTTCCCAAGAGGTCTTCAAACTGATTATCATCTTGCTTTCACCTCCCAAATAGTTGGGTTATAGGTTTGCACTACCACTTCTCATGATACTTACATTATGTTGCTGCTGCTGTTGTTGCTTTATTAATAACATTCCCTTCTCATCAATTCTGAAGACAAAAAGTAATATTTCTTACTTGCTATATTCAATTATTTCATTGAACACGGTCTTATTAATTCTCAGTAGACGAGGCACTGTAGTTCTATTGTCAGTGGGAATCTAAATTTCAAATTTTCACTCTACTTACCCCAGATTTTTTTCATATATTTTTATTGTAATTAATAGAAGGATTACATTATATTCACCAGATAGAAGGTATATTACTTCACATACATTGATACCCTTTCTCATGTCTTGGTCCCCATTTTATCAGAGATCTTCCTTAGACATTGCTTTATTTCTCTAATATTTTACATTTGAAGCACTATCAGAAATCTCACATCAACATTCTCATTTTCTGTGGAAATAGAGGACAACTTTTTCATAAACGTATATTAAAAGGGCTTTTCTCTTCCTGGATTATGTAGTGTTCACTTTACAATTGCTCATAAAGCATGCTTACATTGAATGAATGTTGCCTAGCAAGAATAGACACTTGAATCAAGGTCAAGGTGGAGGCATTTCAATTTGCAAGTTAACGAGAGGGCTTGAATGTCAGCCTTGCATGTCTGAGGCAACCAAGGTTTATGTTAATCCTTCAAAACTGCAGAGGATTGAAAGCAAAATTGCTTGATATTTAAAAATTCTCAATAGAATTATAATATCTACTGTCAGTGGGGTGTTCCTCATTTACTCAGATTGATACATAATGTTCTGTATAGTCTGCCTTTGTCACAGCAAGGCAAAATTCTGGTTAAGAATTTTCATAGTCCATCCTGTGAGTCCAATGAGAAATCACACTAAAAATCTGTCATTTCCTTGTACTGTCCATGAGATTGGTTTAAAGTATGTTAAAAGCACCACACGATTTCCACAGGTGTGTCAGGGTCACTGTGTATTTCCTTTTCCCTTTATTGTCTTTAAATCAGTCATGAGAATATTTGCTAACCATATCCTCTCCAGGCAGCTTACTCTTTGCATTCAACATAATGTTCCCAAGTCGTACGGACAGATGTCATTTTCAGATATTTTGAATTAGAATTCAAAATAGATTGGAGTATTAGTAAATTTGTATCTAAATTATCATTAGCCCATTAACAGTTTGACTGCATGAATTTGTGTGACATTTTGCAAAACAACTGTTAGGAAATGTCCAGTTCAGTCTACTTCAGAGAATCACCTTTTATAAGTATGAACTACAGTTATGGATTTATTAAGAACTCGATAACAAGGCCAACTATGGTGATGCCCCTCTGTATAACATACTTGTAAAACAGACATAAGAAGCCCAAACGTCTGAGGTCAGGCTGGGTCAATTCATTAATAATATATGTCTCAAGCCAAAAGTGCTCAAGCATGCCCACCATCCTAGTTGAGAAAGGTAAGAGGACTTTTGTTCAAGGCCAGCTCTGGAAAATATACAGAAACCTACACAAGAATACTAGTTTTCATCAGTACCATAAACTGGTCAACAAACAAAGAAGGTTTCATTGCTAACATAAAACGTCCTCTTTAGGTTTAGATATAATTTGTTGACTTTAAAGTACCCATGTCAGGAAATAATTGCTTATATTACAAAATAAAGTAAAGGAAGAAATATATCTATAAAGACTGTTTATAATAAAGTATGCTGCAAATGCTTTACATAGACTTTCAAAATTTTGCTCCAGAAAGTGCTTCACGGGGTTTGGATTTCATGATCAAGTAGGTCTGAGCTATGTCAGAGAATTCCTCTCAGATATTTAATGATCAAAATCTGACATTTGACAGCAATGATAAGTTCTGTATAAAGACATTTCCTGAGCTTAACCCGGCAATACCCAACTTTTTTTCTTGCTAGTCCTGAGGCTTGACTCAGAGATAGGCACAGTGCTTAAGCTTTCTCAAGGCTTTTTCTGTGTATGTAGTGCCAAGGAATCAAACCCAGAGCTTCATGTATGCTAGGCAAGAACTCTACCTCTAATCCACATTCCCAGCTTCTTCCCCAAACTTTTTTTTAACAGAATCTTAATTAGTGATTGACTCAACAGAAATTACTTTTTTTATACATGCCTTTACCAATCTTGTATCATATTTTGGTTAACTTTTCTTCTACTTAATTCAATTGTGTTCTACATAAAGATGGTAGTAAAAGTCTGTAGCATCCATTGTTGAATGTAGAATAAGCCAATTTAACTTCTGTGAGACAGGAAGTGATGATCGTGAATAAAATTTAAAAAATCAAACTATTTTATCTGTCATCCTAACTATGCAAGTGGAAGAAACAGAAAACTCATGATCCAGACAAAGTATAAGGAGGTCTAAACCAAATACAAACCACAGCAGTGGTATATGCTGATATTCTTACCTATATGGGTTGTAGATATAGGAAAATCATTGCAGTACAACGGTTGCTTGTGTAAATAGAATAAGACTCAATTTCAAAACACAAAAGAGCTGAGGAATAGCTTTCTAGGTGAGTCTGAGTTCAATTCTCAGTAAAAATATAACAAAATAAAACAACCCCAAACCCTCATTTTGATAGAAATAATGTATAAGACACATAGGATCCTTAAAATTTTGATAAACATGACACAGAGCAACCTTTAAGAGATTAAAAAAAATCTTTCACCAAGATGACGTTCTTGCTTTCAGTCTGTCTAAGATAGCTCTTTCCACAGGAAGCACTAAATTAGAAAAGAATCTTCTGAATAGTATGAATTTTTAAGAATTAAATAAGATACCTTGCTTTCAAATTAAGCATTGGAATTTCATGTTATGCTCTTAGACTGAAAATATTACTTTGAAAAACTGTGAGATTCTCACTATTTCCTAGAAAACAGAGTGCATATAACATTCCATCAGTCAATTATTTGAAATAAAACCTAGAATGGAAAGGCAAAGGAAAAAAAGCTTTTCAACTTTTGATAAAAGAGGAGAGAACTTATGGGAAAATAAAAGTCTGGTTTTACCTGTCACTAATAGAAAAACAAAAGGCAGAGTAAAAATGGAGAAATTCAGTTTCAGTGTAAGAGAGCTTTGTAACTTTTTGAATTATGAGAAATAAAGCAGCTTTAAGAGTTTATCTCTGCTTTCATCTCTTTGCTCCTTTTAGTTTTATTTTGCTTTTGTTCCTGGTATTGCACCCTGCAAAGAACTGAAGCTCTGTCCAGAGTGTTGAATTAGGGATCTCAAAAGCAGGAGCATGATTCTACAAAAACAGCCCTTTAGACATGTCAGTTTTATTAGGGCAAGCCTATTTGCAGGTAACAGAGCTAGCACCAAAAAATCAGGAGTGCCACATAGCTCCGCAATGAGGGAAAATAAAATTGTAGGAGATTAAGATTTATAGACAAACAATTTTCTCCCCGATTTGTGTTGTATTTCTTGAGCTCTACTATTGTCTGTGTAGTTGCAGGTAATTTCAGCCACAGATTTATGTCTTCATCTAATTTAAACTTATGCCTTCATAAAATGTCCACTGGCTTCATCTCCACTTCTTTAAGAACAAGTAGATTAAAAATAGTTTCTTTCTCAAAATTCATATGTATTTATGACTCCTGTCATCCACAGGGAGAAAAGTATTCTTAACTAAACTCACTGGGATAATATATAATCAATCCTTGAACAGGAATTCTATTTTTCCCTTTGGATTATTTGAAACCATATGGGACAACTGAAATAGGTTTTTGAGTAAGAAAAATCCTGGACATGGGTAGGCTCTGTCTCATCTTTTAGCCTTCCTTGTCCTTTGTAAAATGGCTGGAGCTGAGGGTTGTATGGCCCTCTCTATCTCTGATATACCATGGCATCTAAAATGATGCTTGACAGAACAAGTCCTCAGCCAAGCGATATTATACTCAAGATACATGTGCCTAAAACATCACTGAGATCTCAACAAAACAAATTTTTCAAATGAATTGTAACTCAGGAATATCATTCTCCTCTGAGTCAAACCCTTCATGTGTGGGAATGCACGCGCATGTGCATGTGTGTGCGCGAGCACACACACAAACACACGTACACATACAAACACACACAGAGGCACACACACATCACAGACAGAAAAAACAATGACACAAAGAACCACAAGGAGTGAAAGCTAGATAACGCAAACTGGACACTTAAAGATCATGATTATCACATGGGGAGAGGGAACTGGGAAAGAAGAAACGAAACAAGGTGACTTTTACCAGTGTGGATTTTTCTGGAAGCTATCCCAAAGTACCTTAAACTCTTAAAAGCTTATTATGATTTCCTATCATTCTCAATTCCACAGGTCAAACTCAACAACCCGTGCTCCTCTTACAGAAAATATTTCCATGTCTTTTTCATTTGCACAAGAGCCACACTTATCCATTTATATTTTATAATGGATATCCCAAACTTTAGCACATGTAAACTGTTTAGTTGTCTGGACCTGAATAGCACTTGATGAAACAAATCTGACAGATGTCTGCAAAATATTGTTGCATCCACTTTTTCATGAGCGTATATGCAAAGAGAGAAATGTAAGCCTACATATCCATTGTAAGGCCCACCAACAAAATAGATTTTCAAATGATTTGATTGAAATGACATTTTATATTATTGATGTTATTATGTAATGCAATTATCATTCAATATGTATGTGATAATATTCTAAACTTTGTATATTTATGCATTTGTTTTCCTTATACCTTTGATTGTTTACTTATATGTTAATTCCCTGGCTCGAATTATTCATTTATCAATGATAAAATGAAAGCATAACAACCTGAAATAATTTGCATGAAATTGTCTCTACATAGCCAGACTATATGAATTTTAGATAATATCATTATATGCACTATTACCTATTTAATTACAAAAGTGCAACATAGTAAAATAAGATTTGTGAAAGATACTCAATTAAGATTTCCAAGTGAATCAAGCTGACTGTAATATGAAGAGAAAATAGGCCATCTTCCATAATGATATTGATTAATGAGGCCTTCTTTGGTTCTTTTTCAGGCTACTTCTATGGTATCAGGAGAAAAACTAGTTTCACAGTTTGGGTTTTTCTTTCCCGATAATCAGTGTGATTAGTGTTTATCAATGTTATAAGGCCAATGTTTGGGGGGAAATTATACTATGAATTTCATAGCTATCTATGGACATAAAATGTTAGTTTACCTCTATTTATCACTGGCTATTTCAGCCTATTTTTTCATTTATTAGTAGTCTACATTGTACTTTTTTGTTTCATCAAAATAGCTATCTTGGGTCAAATTATTGCTTGTTATTAATTTATTTGATCATGCATAGGTCTAAGAATATATCAAACAAAATTTGGAATGAGTAAATATCTTTTCCAGGTCAAAACACCTATGTGATCTTACATCAAGATAGCCATTTGTATGCAATGTTCAGCAATTCTGTGGTGGTCAACCTCTCTTTATCACATCATTGGTTTATGTCTATCATCTCTTTTCTTTCCAAAATAAATTATCTCAACTGCTGCAATTTTATATGCCTTCAAACTCTATGCCAAATATTGATAATAACTAAAATTTATCTTTACTTAATTCATGAGTTTACCCATTCACTCATTCAATTATTTCTTTATGGCATTATTTCTCACTGTAATTGTTGTTCTTTAACCTTCTTATTGTCTATTCATTCCTATATAAAATTTCATTTCTCCGCTTTGAGAACATCCCATTTTTCCTCTTTTGAATCTGTTATAGTTCATTAATATACATATCGATAGATGCTCATACATATGGAGAATTGAGAGAAGCTTTATGACTTTCTGCTAAATTCCTTTTCTTTTATTAATTTTTTGACTTTTGATTGTAAGTTACTGAAATACAGTTCATAGTTCTTATCTCTATGCTACCTTCAGGCCCAAATTATCAGTTATTCATTGACCATGTAATCAAATAAATCAATGCTAGGCCAGTCAAAAATAAAGTCAGTGCAATGGTCCAGAAAAAAGTAGGCATGACACAACTTGTATTAAATTTATTCACTAACCCATAACATTGTGAACACTAATCAGACACAATTATCAACCTTAAGAATTGTAGTTTCAGTGAAAGCATGACTAAAAGAAACAACCTAACCCCTTTGACCCAAGACCATCATTGCTACAGAGAAGTAATATGAAAACAAATATTACTTCTGGAAAAGATGATCGATCCTCATTCTTTTTCCACTCCCATGCCATGTACAAAGGATAATGATTGACATTGACCTTCATTTCGGTATATGCATGGAATTCTAACTGACAAACAGGAAATGTACAGAGAGGTGACTGATGCTAAAGCCCCTTATCCATCATAACTCTTTGGTACAGAGAATGAATGTAAGCTTCAGATAGCATGAGGAAAACAAGGCATGAGATGCTGACCTGAAACATTCCCAATTTTTGAGCTCAGTCGAATTTTAAGATTGTAAGGCAGCATTGATTTTCCATGTTAACCCTCTGCCTTTGCAGAATAATTTAATACATTAATATAGAAATCTGACTAATAAATATATTTGTAATTTAATTTTTTATTCACTGGTAAATCATCTATCAGAAACTCATTCTTCGCTGGAAAAACATCAATTTCCTCTCAGAAAAAGCTCCAAGAGCAATGTAAATGCATCTTCTACCAAATTATGTGTGCAGAGAGACTGAATGCCATGAGAAGCAATCAGCCAGTAGACAGAGAATCTTACATAATTGTACCTAATTCGAAAAGTAGCAGCAAGATCAATGACATTATACAAAATCTACCCATTATAATCACTCAATTCAGTTAGCTTCTACAGATGTGTACAATCATGTTCAGATTAGCACAAAGGATTTTTTCCTTCGTTCACCCAGTTATATTTGTTACTGCCCCCTCATATCCTACAAAATCTAGTCCTACATAATAAACGTGTCTTTTTTTCCTGTTTCAAATGTAAGGTTTGATTCTCTATGATTCATATTAAATGAACAATTAAATTTGTACTTCTATTTTTGCCTGAATTAATTCTTCCAGCATATTGTTGAGCTTTCTCCATGCTAATTTGTCAGTATTATTCCCTTTTTATTTCTGAAGACCAAACCAAGAAATGAGTAGAATTTGGTATCTTATTTCATTGCCTGGTTTATTTTTCCAGGATTTTGTGAGTGAAGTCCGAACATAAATTCATAAAGGAGTAGCTATGAGTTCAAATGCTTTTATTTCTCTTGAGCAACCACCAGGAAGTGAACGTGGGGCCCTATGGTAACAGCGTGTTTAGTATGAAATTAAAAATCTACTACATTATTCTAAAGTAGCTCTAATATTTTATATATCCGTCCATAGCATATGAAATTTGTAACTGCTTCAAAATTTTGCAAATATTTAATATAGTGCAAGTACACATTCTCTTTTAATTATTATTTACATTTTGTGCTAACTAAACAAAGGAGAGACATGTGTATGTACATTCCTATTGTCCTCATTCACATTCTTTTGCATAGTCTCTCTTTAAATTTACATGTAGATAATGTACTTGCTCCCTTTATCAGTGCCAGAATTCTGTAGGAAGCTTTCAATATAAGATCCTACTCATATTTTCTGTAAGTTTTATGACACATACTCTTCGTCCTGAAGGTATTGATCAATTCAAGATAATAAAATATTCTACTTCTAATGCTTTTCTAATTTTTTAAATAGATGTATTTTTATGTGTTGGTCAATGGTAGTTTTTAACGTTTAATATAGTACAGAAAAGACTGAAGTTCACTTTAAAATAGCATAGAGATAAAAGCTTTAAAACAAATACTTTTACAATGATTATTCATTGCAACATAAATTATTTTGCTAAGGAAATATACATTTGTGTATGACAGAAAGTGAATGTGTCCTAATCAGTTTCTTCTTAATGATATGTCTCTTCTAAAATAACTCATTGGCTACCAGCTCATACTTGAAATTATGAATTAAACAGTTGTCTAATCAAAATGACGTTAAGTTTTTGAGAAGCCTTATGAATCTACATAATCTTAACAATGCTATACATACCTTTGAAAAATGGTACTCATGTTTTTGCCGCATTCTTCTGAGTGTAGAGAGAAAATTACCAAGTATTGATTTTTCTAATAATATTTAGTGAATTTCAATGGACAGAGACAGTTTCTCTTTTTACATTTATTTACTTTTATTTTATCTTAGCAAGCTTTCTAGTTTGGGGGGGATTGTTTTGTGTTGGTTTCGTTATTTGCCAGTCTTGGGATTGAACTCAGGATCTGAGGAATGTCCTTGGGCTTTCTCAAGGCTAGGGTCTACCAGTCAAGCCACAGTATCACTTCTGGCTTTTTCTGTGCATGTAGACTAAGGAATTGAACCCAGGGCTTCCTGCATGCTAGGCAAGCACTCGATCACTAGGCTAGAGTCCTGGAACTGAAGTTGTTAGTATTTAATATATAGTTTTTTGTTGGTTTTAAAAAAAATTGGGAGAGGGGCTAGGCACTGTGACTGAGCTCTTCAGCTCAAGGCTACCCCATTTCCCAAGTCCCATTTCCTGTGTTTTTTTCTAAAGGTTAATTGGAGATAAGAGTTGAAGGTCTTACATGAAGAAATGCTCCACATCTCTGGTCATAAAAGAAATGCAAATCAAAACAACTCTAAGATTCCGCCTCACTCCAGTTAGAATGGCCAGGATCAGGAAAATGAATAATAACAGATGCTGGAGGGAAAGTGGCCAGGAGGGATCACTACTACACTGTTGGTGGGAGTGCAAACTCATTCAACCACTATGGAAAGCAGTGTGGCAGTGCCTCAAAAGGCTAAACATAGAACTCCCCTATGACCCAGCAATTCCACTACTTGGCATTTACCCAACCATCCAGAAACAAGGGCATACTAAATCCACTAGCACAACAATGTTCATTGCAGCATTATTCACCATAGCAAAGATATGGAACGAACCTAGATGTCCCTCAGTTGATGAGTGGATCAACAAGTTATGGTGTTTGTACACAATGGAATTCTATGCTGCTGTCAGAAAGAATGACATCGACCCATTTGTTAGGAAATGGAAAGACTTAGAAGAAATCATATTAAGTGAAGTAAGCCCAACTCAAAGGAACTTAGGCTCAATGGTTTCCCTCATTCGTCATAATCAGTAGAAACCTTGGGCTCTACTAGCAGAGCTCTGCAATAGAGCAAAACCTTGATACATAAGGCCATATAGTATGAAGCTAATTGAAAGAACCTCCAGGATATTGAAACAAAAGCCATATAATGAATGATTGTTGTCCTTAATGTACTATGTTATCCCTCATCTCCTTTGCTGTCCCTTGGGTATCTCATATTGTTACAGTATCTCACTTTGCTATCTGATATTTTGAATTTGTTTGTATTTGGTTATTTGAAACTTGATAGGGAAGGGGGAAAAACCAATACAGGGAGTGGGTGGTGGGTGTGGGGGGAGGGTAATGGGTACCAAGACATGTGAAAGGGTATCAATGTCTGTGAATTAATGCACCTTCTATCTGGCAAATATCATGTAACCCTTTTATTAATTACAATAAAAATATATTTTAAAAAAAGAGTTGAAGGTCTTTTGGTGCCTGGGCTGGCTTTGAACCTTGGTCCTGAGATTTCAGTTTCCTGAGTAGCTAGGATTGAAGGCATGAGTCACAGCACCTGGCTTTAATTTATAGTTTTGCAACTGGTAATCAAGCGTCTTGGGATGTAGAGATAAGAAGGATCATGATAAACATTGATATGGTCAAATAAAAAGAAGTGTGTGACTCTAGCCAAAATATACATGGAAAGGAGGGCATTCAAGTGGTAGAGCGCTTCCAGGACAACCTCCAGGAGGAAGAAAATAATACATTGTGCATATACATTGGGAAATTCTAGATATCTCATAGATTTATGATAATGTAATAGTGAATTCAAAAATTTTAATACTATTTTTGGAATATAAAATAAAATTATATAAATGACTGTTTTGTTCATATTCAATAAAATTGTTTTTTGTTTTAGTGGTTTCTATGTGTAAAAACTCGCATTTCTTTCTTTTAAATCTCAATTTCTATTTCACTTTACCAGTCATATTGTATAAAACATTCAATACAATATAGAATTAAAGTCGTGAAGGTGAACAGATTTTTTTTCTGAGTTTAGGCATCGTATGCATTAATGGTTAGCCTAAAGCACAGTATTATTTGAACTTGAAATAGAATGCTAATAGTCCATTGTTTGCAAGAACAAGAAATGGGAAGCATTCCAATATCCATCAATACTAGTATGAAAGGTAATTTTTGTAAAATTCAGAACTGACCATAAATCGAATATAATTATAAACAGTAGATGAAATATATCACTGAAAGAAGAATATAGAATATTTATCTTATTATTTGACTTACAAATAAATCCAATGGGGTACCAATGCACCTACTACCTGACAAATGTGACTGTAACCCTTCTATATATTATCCCAACAATAAAATTTTTAGAAGAGAATACATCTAGACAAGGTGTTCTTCAGGTGAAGTTACAAGAATCAATAGAAAGAAGAAAAGAAAATATATGTTTATTATTTAACCATGGTAGAAATTATGGGGAAAGGAGACTAGCACCAAAATAAGGGGTATCTGCATAAAATTATGTATCTTATGTTAGATGATTTGTCCCTTGATGATTCTTTTATTGTTATCTACACATATCTCAGTCTTATATAGTTACTTTGGGTGAGGAGAAGAGTTTATCATTATAAAGTACTTAAATGAGTTAATATGAGTATTTCCCAAAATAATTTGACTGAATTTATTCTCTATTTTACTAACACAAGTTGTTATTTGAAAGCATATAATTCATAATTAAATTACATTCTGTATCTCTTTATGAAGGTACAGCAAAAGGCTAAATTTAAGTTTACTTTTTCTTTGTGTTTCTTTGATGATTTATAGGCAGGACTTGGACCTAATAACTTGCAGGGTGGATAAACATGATTTGACAAATATAGCATCTACTCAAGTATCAGAGGTCTGGAGTTTGAAATTTAACTTTCATATTTCAAATTCTAAGTTTAATTTCTTTCCATCGAGAATGAACTTCAGTTTTGAAAGAAAAGACATGTATTTCTAAATGTTCAGAAACATTTATCACATTCTAGATGAAAAAATATTTAAATAAATGTGCAAGGCGTGGTGATTCTAAAGCCAAGTTTATGTTTTACAAAAAGTATATTTGATTGTAAAGTATTTCAGCTATAACTTAAAATATATATCCTAATTTTTAAATGGCTGACATTCTTTTACTAGATGATTTGTTTGGAGTCAAGCATCTAACTATAACTGGATTAAAACTGTTAATATTGGAGAAATCAGTGGACTCTTAGATTGCCATTTGTATTTCTAAAAATCTATCATTTAAATCATCAAGTCATACTATAGTATAATACATGTGAAAAATACCATATTTTCCAAAACACTACTTATAATTTAATAACCAAAATATTCACGCACTTGAATACTCAATTGTACAGAGAAATTGATTTATATTAATAACTAAATTTGAAAAAGAACTATGGAATGACAACTCATCCCCAAACAATGTGCAACAACAAAGAAATTGTTTCATTTCCCATTAAAAAAACTATGTGGATACGATAGTTATCTTGACTTCCCAACATATTACTAAATATATTACAATATTTTCAATATGCAATTTAAAAATATAATTCCAATAAAAAACTTTTATGCTTATAAACCAAAGCTGTCTGTGTTCTTTTTTTGCCAATTATAGAGGTATTTTACTGCAAGAAAATCCATGACTATAACCTAAGAACTCAGAGGGAAAAATATAACCCAGGAGGGAAAACAAAGAAACTGGTAAACATCAGCAAAAGAAAAAAAATTAAACAATAGATTCAAACTGAAAATTCAATTTCTAAAGCAAGAAGTTGGAAAACTAATCTTGAAAACATCTATTAAGGTATAAAGTCTTAAAAGTTAAGACTGAAAGAAAGTTAAATTTACCTAAAGCTGGGCACCTAAATCAAGAATTAGCCAGATGAGTATTACACAACATGGTATGGGTAATAATTACAAGTTTAAATTAGGACAGAATTCTCAATTAGCAGCCATTTATTGATTTGTGGGGCAAAGGAGCAGTCTGTTTTCAAAGCAAACTACAAATATCTTTGTCCTGGAGGGGGTGGGATTGGATTGGCTGGTAAATTTCAGTTATTCTCAATGTAATAACTAATAGTAACTACTAGTACCTTTAAAAATATAAAGCAATGCTTCATTTTGAGATCAAGGATAAAAGACAAAACCATGGGGCCGGGACTTTGGCCTAGTGGTTAAAGTGCTTGCCTAGCATGCACGAAGACCCGGGTTCGATTCCTTGCTACTACATACGTAGAAAAAAGCCAGAAGTGGTGCTGAGGCTCAAGTGGTAGAACTCTAGCCTTGAGAAAGTCCATGGACAGTGCTCAAGCCCTGAGCTCAAGCCCAGGACTGGTAAAAAAAAGACAAAACCATGGACCACAAAGCAAAATCATGACACTGTTCCCAGGTAAGGATTTAGGCAGTGTTACTAGTGATAGGTTGTAAAAAGATAGGAAGGATGACATGTTCTCTGGGGTGGATCATGAGAAGAAATAGAGAACTAGCTGGAAATATGCAAAAGACAAAGTGGAGAAAATAAACCAAGTGTATAGAGATTTCTGTTTGAAACAATAATGGCAATAAATTTCTATAAGACAGTAAAATAATTAATTTATCATATCAAAAAAGACTACAATATTAATGAATTGGAGAAAACATTTACCTGTGCTCTTAACAAGAAACAACCTGGCCTTCAAAAAGGATAAAAATAATTCTGTCTTTTTTTAAAATTGCATTTTATGTTTGGGGTAACAGATAAAGGGGTTACCCTTACACATTCATCAGGGAGGGATACATAACTTCTTGAACATTGTTAATACCTTCTCATGTTTTCTCCCAGTTTCCATCCCCTGAACTCTTCCCAAACATCTTGTTTTCCCCCTTCCCTTCCCTATTTCAAATAAACAAATAAATGTATATACAATATACCAGGCAACAAAGTCAGATACATTAACAACATGAGATAAACCAGAAGGGGTAGAAAAAGAGAAAAGAAATAACTTGTATTAAGAACAACAATTACAAAATTAAATCTCCTGTTTCCACATTCTAGAGTTCATTTCATTTAGCCTCATCCTATATGGACATATGTACATAGCTTTTGATCTATTGAGAATCCTAAATATGTACTAATTATTACAAATCAGATAAAAATGGAGTCTATGTTTCTTTGGGTCTGGCTTACTTCACTTAGTATGATTTTTTTCCTATGAATGGAGCAATGTCATTCTTTCTGATGGCAGCATAGAATTCCATTTTGTATAAATAGCACATCATCTTGATCCATTCACCTACTGAGGAGCATCTGGGCTTGTTCCTTATCTTAGAGATGGTAAATAATGCTGCAATGAACATCATTGTACTAGGAGCTTTAGAATGGCCTTGTTTCAGCTCAAGAAATTGAATCTCTCAGAAACAAATACTCAAAGAAACAACCATCCCATTAAAAGGTGGGCTAAAAACTTAGAGACTTCTCTGAAGAAGAAATAATGGCCTATGGACATATGAAGAAATGCTCCACATCTCCAGCAATAAAAG
This sequence comes from Megascapheus bottae, assembly GCF_031878675.1. Taxonomy (NCBI): domain Eukaryota; kingdom Metazoa; phylum Chordata; class Mammalia; order Rodentia; family Geomyidae; genus Megascapheus; species Megascapheus bottae. The sequence goes on along the minus strand of NW_028327392.1, from coordinate 2,551,529 downwards.
AAATTCAAATCAAAACACCTTTGAGATTCCACCTCACTACAGTTAGAATGGCCATTATCAAGAAATCTAACAACAGATCTTGGGGGTGGGATGTGGCCAAAAGGTAACAGTACTAGACTATTGGTGACAGTGTAAGCTTGTTCAACTACTCTGGAAAGCAGTGTGCAGCTTCCTCAAAAGACTAAACTTAGAGCTCCTTAATGAGCCAGAAATTCCACTCCTTGGCATTTACCCAAATATATATCTTAAAATGTATATGAAAGGCAATTTAGTAGAACCTATAATAATTAGTTTTAAATTAAAGAGAAAAGAATGTGAGGTGCGATTTCAATATTTTTATGTGAAAAGAAAGCTAAGCACATTTTTCTCTACTTTGCCCATTGACTATAGTGTACTAGGGAAGTGTAAGACATACTTCCATTGAGGAGTTAGGGACATAGTTTCATAGATGAATGAGATTACAACTTTCAAATGGGTCAGCATATTCTGTGGCCCAGTGTAGGACATCACTTGTCATATCATGTTACAACATTTGAGGAAACTGGTGTTAATATGGTATGCATAGGTGTAGAGGCAAAATTTTCTAGTGACCTTCTGCATGATACAAATGCTGCTAGTATATTTTACTTACTGCCACACAAAATTTTCATATCAAATACATCTAGACTTCTATAATCAGTATTCTTATCCTACTTGAGAAATGATGTATCAGGTGATGCTCATAGGATTCTTCATACCTAGGCATTGTAGGTGAGCAGTTTTTTGACAAGGTAAATTTCTACAAGAATGAATGATTCATTTATTAAAAACAAATGGAAAGCTTTATGATTCCTGAACCCATAGAAGATTTACTGACTGCGGAAAAAATGACTCTAGCTAGTAGATGAAACTGTTGGTGATCTACAACGTGCTGCATGTCTTTCTTTAATATAAAAAGTAAACTCATACAAGCAGTGCCTAGTACACCTTGGGTGAAACCTTAAGGAAACATTGATGAAATGATACAAAAAGATTAATTCAGAAGATTGTACAACACAGTAATTATAGTTCACATCAATGCTATTTCATTTGCAATTGCTAAGGGGGGGTAAACATTAAATGTTCTCGCTACAGAACAAAAGTAAATGAAAGATACTTTAATACACCAGTTGTCTTTCTTCAACTTAGAAAATTCTGTGCTCTTTCTAACTAAAAATGAACTTCTAGAAAAAAGATAATCAAGAAATTTGAAGTTGAGCACAGCTTTCTTATTGTAAACTGAAAGAACGGATAGAAAACATGATTCATTTTTAAAGATAAAAAAAGCTGGTGCAAATTGGAAAAATCAATAATTGCTAGATGCTGCAAAAGTACCCAAATGTAAGTGACTTTCACACCATGGAAATCCATTTTTCCAGTAGGTGACAAAGTGGTTCTCTAGTGGTTCTATTTGTATAGAATCAAAATCCAGTAGCAATTGACAACCCTAGGGAGACATGAATATATCTTTTTGTTTTTTCAACAGGGACATCATGAATTGCTTGTACTTCATCTAAATTGAAGTGAATTTCTGCAGTCTTAGTGCAGCAATCTTAGAATATGTGCAGATTTATTCCAATTACATCCATACCCCATAGTGGGAAGATGTCATAGAAAAGAAAGGGAAATGCTATGATGGGAAATTTGACATTGGTTTGAGGGGTCTTTAGAAACCTGATTCTTTTCCACCTTCTGCTTTTGCAATAGCAATCCACAGGCCTCCTGTCTGAATTTCAGGCTTAGAAATCATCTATCATTCAGCTTTTGGCAGTTCTTACACAGGAATAAAGTGTTAATAAATCACTAGGAACTACTTTCAAATGAATGCTGAAAAACACATCTACTTTGCTTCCCACTTTGTGATGGAGTCTTCTTAAGTGATCTAGTTCCATTATTGAAAAGACATAAGTATTCATCTACTTCTGAAAAGAAAGGAAATATTGATGTAATAAAAAACTGGGGGGAGCCATTTATGCTACCAGTGTTTCCTGTACCCTGCAATTGAAGTCAGTTTCTTAAGTAACTCTGAAGCATTAAGAAGGCTGATTCTGAATTTTCTTCTGAAAACATATACTCAGATATTTGCTTTAATATCCTTAAAGAAAATTGTGTCTTTTGAAGGCTCATTGCATCCTCAGGTAGATTGGAAATCACCCAAATTAGAAGCAGCCACATGTCTCACCGACAGTGTTCTGTAAATGACTGCCATAACAAACATGAAGCACAATTTTGTTTATTTCTTCTAGCAACTTATTTTTCATTTTGTTACAATGCAGTTTTCTGTTGGCTTTATTTTTTTGCGAATCAACATTATTTTTACAAATCATTTTGGAATCCCTGAGATACCTGTAAAGTATGACAGCCACTAGCTTCAAGATACACTTTCTTCTTTCCACAATTATGCATTACCTACATAATATCACATTAAAGGGTTCATCACACATTTCCTGAATACAGTTCAATAACTAATTCTGATGTGCATTTCATTGACCAAGCAACATTCCTCAACAGCTGTATTTCTTTCTCCTCCTCCACATTCAGCTGCACATTATGGTTCTCAAGATCTATGTTCCATGTAAGGGTGATTCCAGTTCAAAACTGAATCAATCATAGGAGCAGTATTAAAAGATGACTTCGAGGCACTGTTAACAGAACTTGATCCAATACATGACATTTTATGTTGCATAGAAATAAAAATCAATGAACATTTCCAGACATTCAGTTTATAAGAGGATTTGTGATTCTTACAAAATAAAATAACATAACCTGTCTTTAATTAATATAGAGAGAATTACCTTATAGATTAGTTCAAGGATACCTAACTAGGTATATCACAGAATAACATCTATGTATCAAGATGATTGGGTAAACACAAAATTATGATTAATAATACCATATTAAAATCTTCCTTTAAAAAGAATACATCAGAAAGTAGAATATGCAAATGAATTTAGGAAATAACTGAAGGTTTTCTCAATGTCTCAAAAAAGAAGGGCAGCTCTAGTGCTTTCCCAAAGGAAATGGCTTTATGGAGTTTGTCTCTCAGAATTCATGGAAGGACATTCTAGGCCACAGCAGAAAGTTAAAAGAGAACTTTATTTACTATATATATATTTAATATACATATAATATATATGATGTACATATATACCCATATACATTTCTACATATATATATATAAAGTGAAGTTAGATAAAAGTTATTCAATTAAGATTAATTTGGGAAATATACAAATAGTATTAGATTTTTAAAAAAACATGAATATATTGATAAAATAATTCTGTTGCAATTCTGTTCTAGTGATTTTAATAATAAATGTAGGATTCCAAAATAAAGGACAAAAGAAATAGCAAGAAGGAAAAAGTGATGATTTTATTATAAGAAAATAAAGATTATGTGTCAGTTCTTAAATATTGAACACATTATTTTCTTTTGCTTTCCATATATTTTATTGCATTTAATAGAAGGGTTATATTATATTCACCAGATAGAGGTGCATGAATTCACAAACATTGATATCCTTTCTCATGTCTTGGTCCCCATTTCCCTCCCCCTACCCTCACCCCTCATCTTGTTTTCCCCCTTCCCTAACCTATTTCAAATAACCAAATAAACATATATACAATATAACAGATAACAAGGTAAAATACTGTAACCATATGAGATAACCAAGGGACAGCAAAAGAGATGAGAGATAACATAGTACATTAAGGACAACAATCACTCATTATATGGCTTTTGTTTCTAGATCCTGGAGCCCTGACCACAATTTAACAACTATGAAAGTTAGAAATGTATGTGTAATGATACATAAAATGAAATTGGTGCAAAGAGAGAATTAGAAACAGTGCTGTCTATAAAATTGTGTTGTTAATTATTTCTCTTCTCCATCACTGATGCTATGAGCTTCTTGACAAATTCATTAGCATTAGCATATAGCAATGAATGTATATGCGCTAAAGAATAATTTACAAAAAACAGAAACCTTCCTTATGAATTAGCCACATCTACTGTGTCCATTCTGAAAATCATTAGATGTCAAATGCTAGAGAAAGAGCTGACTTTCCTCAAGTCAGCAGATAACACTGGAATCAGAACATTGACATTGCCTGATGAATAACATCCATGGCTGCTATGCTACCACATTTAACATCTATTTTCAAACAGTAGAAAGAAGAATCATTGGCACTCACAAATGAGATGTCTGCTAGTGTTTTTTTTTTAGTTACAATTCTTTGGTGGCCTTCCATAATAAGATCAGTGATCTAAGTTCTGACCTTCAAATTCAGACAAACTAGTAGAATGAAGGCAGGGTCAAAATACACCTAATACTTCCCAGAAAAGAAATTAGTTTCACCTTGAATTAATAGTGGAGAGAAGATATTAACCACTGTGTGACCCTGAGTCAATAATTTTATATCACTTATCCTCGGCTTTATGAAAACATATGAAGAGACAGCTGAGACACCTTATCGTCTCCGGGCAAGGAAAGAGAAGGTTCTTGGTAAGAGTTTCTCAACCTAGTGTTGAAAAGCAATTTAAGGTTAATCACCCAATCTTGAGGCACTTACCAGCTAACCAGTCTCCAGGGCAGAAGTTGAATCTGAATGGAGAGAAGATATTATTCCAGGAGGAAGTATAATGACTCTATTTGGTAAGTCTGCGATTGCAGAAGCAATGATCTGTTAAATGACGCATAATTCTCTAGAGAGGAACTCCCTGATCCAGAACTTAGTAATGAAAGTTAGATCACTAACAGAACCATCTAATTGTCCTCTTCTACTAAAATCCTGTAACAAGCTCAAGAGATACAGAAGTTAGTGGTCTGTGAGGAGAACTGGACACAGAAGTGAACTTCAATCCCACACAGCCATGACATAATAGGCTTAGAGGAAGAAGGAATTATCCACAGCATGCTCTCAAGAAATGTATCCATATGTATGCATATGTGCAGATATTTATATTACATACAATATGTATTTAGAATTATACTTCTGCATCTGCCCAACTCTGGACACTATTGATCTTTTAACTGTCTTCAGAACACTATTTTCCAATGCCATACACTTGGAACCATGCATTAAGTGTCCTTTTTTTCACAATTATATGAATTTAAATTTCTTCTCCATCTTTCACCATTCTGTTGCAGCATTGCATGATACTCTTAGCTAGATACATCACAATTTGCTTATGTGCACATTCGTCTACTGATGTCAACTTTTGCCAAGTATAAATAAGGCTGCTTTCAATATCAATGGGCAGAGTTCTGTGGACATGTAAGTTTATTACTTTTTTGGATAAGTGCTGAAAATGATAATTGCTTTACTGGGTACTTAGAGTGGTTTTTTTAGAATAATTTTGCATACCTATTACCAATCAATGAAAATAATTGTTGCATTGTAATGTCACTAATTGACTTTTTGGGCATTTAGAATTTATGTTTGCAATTCTAATTATTGTAATGATATCACATAATTGTGTGTGCGTGAGTGTGTGTGTGTGTGTGTGTGATTATGTGTGTGTAGATGCACATGCCCACTTATCCTCAGGCTTGAACTCAGGGGCCAAGTACAGTTTTGAGCTTTTGTGCTCAAGGCTAGTGTTCTACCACTTTGAACCTCAGGGTCTTTTCTGGAAATAGGTAATTGGAGGTAAGAGTCTCATGGACCTTCCTGCCAAGGTTGGCTTTGAACTTCAATTGCACGTCTCAGCCTTTTGAGTAGCTGGGATTACAGTCATAGGCTATAGACACCTCTCATAGCGATTTCAATTTATATTTCCTTGATGATATATGATGCAGAACATGTAATCACTTATCATTTCTGTCAAGAATCATATCTTTAGTGCTGTATCTGGTAAGTAATTCTAACCTAAGGATATCTAGATTTTTTGCATGTAGTCTTCTAGCAGAAGTATGTTTGTGAATTTTATACATACTATTACAATCCATTTTGAGTCAATTTTATGTAAGTTATAAAGTCTATGCCAAGGTTGATAGACTGATTAGTTTGCCTATGGGTGTGTAGTTGTTCAACACCATTTGCTGAAAAGACTATTTACTTCACTGTATTGTTTTGCTGTTTGCCTGACACTAATAATTACATTACTGTGGACTACTGTGAGCCTATTAATACAATATCATTAATGCTGTTATTATTGTTACGTTCTTTCATGAATACCATGTATTCTTTCTAATTGTAGCTTTATTATTACAATTATTAAAAAGTTGACAGAACTCTGTGCACTAACAACGATTAACATTACAGTAGGAGTCTGTACTCAAACTGAAAGCCTAAATAAAACAGTATTTTATACTCAGAAACATAAAACACAGTAGATAAGACCAGAATCAATCAACAAACCAAATCTTTGAAACTTTAGAACTACCTTAGTAGTAGAATTTTAGACCAAAATACTCCCCTAGTCCAAAAAGCAAAGAAAAAGTGGTGGGAGCTGAGAAAGAGGAAAATTGTTTGTAGAAATGCATCAGATATCACATTTTCATTGAGAACTAAATAAGCTGCCAAATCAAAGAAAAGATGGTGAAGAAAACACAGCTATAAGTCCTTAGAAATTTCTTGTAATGTGAACTATGGGGATTTTGACTAACTCACTGGACAATGAAATTGACTCTGAATTCTTGAATTTATTCCAGGAACTGTGATAGGTTATAGAAAGAAGGTGCCTCCATGATCAGCTTCCCTAAATAAAAACTTGGGATGTCAGATTTTTTGTGTGTCTGTCATTGTTTGCTTTTATTTCTTCTTGGAGCCTTGCTCTGTAGTTCATTTTTTTTCTTTTTTTTGGCTTTTAGTCTTGGGTCTGTGCCATGGTCAATTGGAGAGACTGGCTTTTTATTCCTAGTTGCCAGCAAACCTACTTCAGCCTCTGAGTAGCTGGGGTTAAGGTCAAGCACCAAGTATTAAGTAAATGATTGGAGTAGACAATGTGTCATATATTTTGTTACAACATTTTGTAAATTGCATATCCAGGAAACCTTATAGCTGTTTTTTTCCAGATTTTTTTCTCCTGTGCTTATTCATTGCTTTATGTCCTTTTCATGTAATAAACATTAAATATGAGTATGACTAAATAATGAGCTTTATGAAGCTCTGAACTTTGGGTTAGTTTTGGGAGATCTTGAAGTATCAATTTATTTTAACACTTACCTCTTTTAAGAAATCTGGAAAACTATCTCTCATTAATTTTGCTAATGACAAGTCTAGCTTCTAAATATATGATGTGATATTCAAAAAATTAGTAAGTAGCACTAGACATTTTATATTTTCTTATACAAAAATACATTATCTGAGCCAGAAGTGGACTAGTGGTACAGTGCTTGCTTGGCACTCATGAACCCTGAGTTCAATTCTTCAGTAGCACCTATGGAAAAGCCATAGTGCTAGCCTTGAGAAAGCTCAAGGACAGTGCCTATGCCTAGAGTTTAGGATACCATGGAGTCACTTTTCAAACTCTACATTTGTGTAAAGCCATAAATGATATTGTATTTTTATATCCAGAGGCAGATACAAAATTCATAATTTTTCTATTATATAAATAAGCAAAAAGGAAAGAAAATTATGCTTATTGTTATTAAAGTAAGGTGAATTTTGTCATTGTTCTTTATTCCAAATATGTAAATATTTTTATCAAACCTGGGAGCTTGAATTCAGGGCCTGAGCACTATCCTTGGGCTTTGTCAAGTCTAGAACTCTACCATTTGAGCAACAGCACCACTTTCATCCTTTAATATATATGTGGTACAAAGGAATCCAACCTGAGTATTCCTGCATGCTAAGCAAGCACTATACCATTAGGCCAAACTCTCAGTCCCCAAATGCATAAATTTTAAAGCTGTCAGTTTCTAAAATAACTATATATATTATTGCAGGAAGGAAAAGAATGAAGAAATATTTACCCCAGTCCTTGTGGATTAATATTTTTCTATATTCACTTATTGGCTTAGGTGTTTTATTTTTTTGTTTTTAGAAACATCAGTGATAGGTAGTAGTCATTACATAATTATAAATTATAATTAAATTCTACAAAGATCTAACATGTGGCTATTTTTTTCTATAGGTGGGAAGATAAGTTTTCCTCACTTGATTATTTTTTTGTTGGTTGTGGGACTTGAAAGTTTTTTTCACTTGATATAGCTAAGAATTGACTGGTCATAAAATGACATTAACTAAGTGGATGAATTTGGGTAACATTTCTGTTGTAAGTGGTCAGAAATCATACGTTTTAGAAATGTCACCAATCAGAAGATGTGTTAAGGTTCATAAAAGATCAGAGTAGTAGAGTTCAGAAAAAAATTATTTTCTTAATGCATGATGCACATAACTTTCGATTCCTTTAAATAGGCTATAAAACCTTTCTTCTATTTTCTTGTCAATCTTTATACCTCAATTGATGTTGTGTCTCAAAATAAGAGGGAAAGAAATGGGATGCTAGAAATATGGACATTAATAAATTAAAATAAGTTATCTTAATATTCCCTTTATAGAATATCATTAGCACTTACATTATTATGTAATGAAAATGTATTATAAACATCATATGTTTAGAATAATAATTAAAACTAATGATGTGAGGAATTTATTATAGACTTGCGTCTCATTTCTGTGTAATGTAATTCAGTTTTCCAAGTAATTTTATTAAAGATTACTATTGCAAATTTAATTTAATCAAATCACTGAAACAGTTGTTTACTATATGTGTAAAAGCATTTTCACAGATCTATATTTTTATTTTAAATATCAATGTTCATATATATAATTTACAAGAAAAAAATAAGAGTTAAATTATATAAAAATAAATTATAAATTATAGTAGTTCTAGTCTTCTAATCACATTCATATAAATAAGAATAAGAAGAGCAAAACAAAAATTCAAAATAATACATCAAAATACAAATAAAAAATAAAACAAAGTAAGTAGTAAATTTTTACTTCAGAATCAACTTCTAATATTATGTATTTTACTAAAAAGGAGGTCAACATCAGAGTTTCCAGATTACTTATTACTTAATAATTGACAAGATAGTGAAGGTATCTTGATATTGAAAATCTCAAGAAATTGAACATACGTTCCTAGTATAGCTAAATAAATACATATGTCAGTTATTGGGATTGAACTGGAGTTGATATGGCATTGTTTGTCTTCTTTGCTCTGAATATACTAAATAATTTAAAGACTAATGGGTCATGCATCTTACTTAAGCTACTTGGATGCCAATTGAAAAACATATCAAGAACTATCTAAGGAAAAACAAAATTTATTTTCTTATACATTCCAAGGAGCATATAAACACAAATTCTAAATATGTCAGAACTGAAATGTGTTTAGGAACAACTAAACCAAGAATGGCAATGAATACAGGGTACCTTCATACTAATGGCTTTTTTTCTTCCAATATGGTACCTTGCTTTCAAACAACTTTTCTTCTAATCATCAAAAAAATATAACTCCATGTTTTTATAACTTACTGCTCTCAACCATTTGAAGAAATTGTATTTATTCCAGAATAAAAAAATCTCAACCAACATGATTTTTTAATTTTTTATCTTTTTTCATATATTTATTATAATTAATAGAAGGGTTATATTATATTCACCAGATAGAAGGTGCATTACTTGACAAACATTACTTCACATACCCTTTCTCATGTCTTGGTCCCCATTTCACTTCCCTTACTCCGCCCCTCACCTTGTTTTCCCCCTTCCCTAACCTATTTCAAATAACCAACATACATACCATATATCAGATAACAAGGTAAAATACTGTAACCATATGAGATAACCAAGGGACAGCAAAAGAAATGAGAGATAACATAGTACATTAAGGACAACAATCACTCATTATGTGGCCTTTGTTTCTATATCCTGGAGGTCCTTTCATTTAGAATCATACTATATGCATCTAAGTTTTGCTCTATTGTAAATCTCTGCTAGGAGAACTCAAGGTTTCTACTGATTATGACAAATAAGGGAAACCATTGAGCCTATGTTCCTTTGAGTCTGGCTTACTTCACTTAATATGATTTTTTTTCAAAGTCTTTACATTTCCTTACAAATGGGGTGATGTCATTCTTTCTGACAGCAGCGTAGGATTCCATTGTGTTCAAATACCACATCTTGTTGATCCATTCATCAACTGAGGGACATCTAGGTTGGTTCCATATCTTTGCTATGGTAAGTAGTGCTGCAATGAACATTGTGGTGCTAGTGGATTTAGTATGTCCTAGTTTCTGGATAATTGGGTAAATGCCAAATAGTGGAATTGCTGGGTCATAGGGGAGCTCTATGTTTAGTCTTTTGAGGAACCACCATACTGCTTTCCATAGTGGTTGAACCAATTTGCACTCCCACCAACATAGCTAGCAAACTAACTAGAAAGCCTACAGGGTAGGAGATCTTCGCTAAGCATACAACAGAAAAAAAGGCCTCATATGTAAAATATATGAACAGCTCAAAAAAATTGAATCACTCCAAAACTAATCTCCAAAGACACAACCATCCCATTAAAAGGTGGGCCAAAGACTTATCTTTGGCCATAAAAGAAATGCAAATCAAAACAACTCTAACATGAGAAAGGGTATCAATGTTTGTGAAGTAATGCACCTTCTATCTGGTGAATATAATGTAACCCTTCTATCAATTACAATTACAATAAAAATATATGGAAATAAAACAACTCTAAGATTCCACCTCACGCCAGTTAGAATGGCCATGATCAAGGAATCTAATAACAAAAGATGCTGGCGGGATATGGCCAGTAGGGATCACAATTCAACCACCTTGTTTGATTAAATTAATTTGACCAGTTACTTGCTTTAAAATTGCTCCAATCTAATGTGGCATTCTTTTATGGGATCATAGACTAAAGAACCCATTTACTTATATATCAATTTTGGCCCCCAGAAGCAGGGTCTGTGAAAGACATCCACTTTTAAGAGGTCAGAAGATTTTTCTGGAAACTAGTAGAAAACAATTCCAGAAGCTTCATACCTTTCAGAAAAAACAACCCACCTAAATATTTACCTGTGCTTTTATGACTTGTTATTTAGATGCTCATATCATTTAGAAAACAATATCTCAAGAGGTTTTCTTCAAGCCAAAAATCTGAATCATGTGCACTTAGGGATCTAATTTATTCTTTCCTCACTTTAAACATTGAAATCTCCTTTCTGGGACTATGCCAAATTCGGAAATGCATAATATAGAAATGGGGGATTTGGGCATAGTTATCTATTAAAACCCACTCTCCTGCCCGGATGTTACTAATATACCAGGGGTTTTGTAAACAGTGTTTCTGGAACTTCCCAACATTGAATAGACTGCAGTGTTTGCATCAAGGCATCACATCTTCCATCTAAAGCAAGGCTATTTACATTAGAGCCAATGATAGCCATTTATTCAATAGCTAGGACATAGCAGTAGAAGAACACTATGTTTGGCATTATTAACTAGGTCACCAGGACATAGTGATGAAGGAACAAGTAGGTCCAACCTCACTCCAGTTCTATTTGACCCCACCATATCCTTTAAAGCAGATTAGACTTTATCCTAGTGCAAAAGGAAAAGAAAAAGCCCATAAGGAAAATATAAATATTGCCATCAAAAAAACCTGAATTTACAACATAAAACATAATTTTGACCGATCTGGGCAGAAGTTTACCAACCTGGCCAACTGTGTCAGTCAACAAAATAGCATGATGGTAAGATGTGAACACCTAGACCAATTCTCACCAAGCCCATCCCACTCCAAGGATCAACCAATGAGAGTAAAACAACAGAAGAGAAATGACAGAGGATAGACAATTTGCACAAATGCCTTTAGTAAAATTATAAAATTGGTGCTTTAAGTATCAGGGAGCACAGAAGACAGCTGACATATCAGCAAAATAAACAACAGGAAGACTAGGAACAAGATTATATTTTAGATAAGTAAGCTAGGAGAAAGTAGGAGAGCTGCAAGTTTATAGAACAGAAGAGAATTTTAACCAGAAATGCAAATCAAACTTGTGGGATAATGTCTCAATTAATACCACAGTAGGACTCAATGAACACTTCTACTAACAAATGCTAACAAATGGATACCCTTACAAGAGGGAGGAAAAAGATTGATGCAATAAATTCATTATGGATATTTTACTCAGAAGACAAATAAAATAAAAAACCTGGCCAACACTGAGTAAATAAAGGAATGTTTGATTAAAATATTCCTGATAACAAAAGAGATCATTTTTCACACTGGAAGCATTCACATATACCCTGCCTGAAGGAATGAATCAATACTTGGAATCATTACTTGAAGCATGTTATAACCATAAATGTAAGGCGGTAGGTAATGCTATTTGATTTCTAATACAAATCATAATGATATGGGTTGTAAATAGAATAGAAAGAGTCTTCCTGGTATATTAATTACCTAAAAATCAAAAGGAAAAGAAAAAGTAGTATAGGAATAAGACTATTTTGCCTTTTATATAAATCCATGTGTCCATAGAAGTACTTAAGTTAATTTCTCTAACAGACTCATTTATGGCAATAAGCACAACAAAGCAATCAAAATGTTCTTTTCTCTTTTTCACCCCTTATGTTGTTACTGTATCTGAATTTTTTACCTGGTATATTGTATGTATATTTATTTACTTATTTGAAATAGGGATTTGAAGGGAGAAAGCAAGATGACTGGGAAGGGTGTATGGGGGGGGGGAAATGGGGACAAAAACATTCTAAGGGGTATCAATGTGTGAGAAGTAATGTACCCACTACCTAACTAATGTAACTGTAATGCCTCTAAATGTTACTCCCACATTTTTTTAAAACTTGAAATATGTTTTTTAAATTTCTTATTGTAGTTAATGGAAGGGTTACAGTTATATTTGCCTCCCCCACCCCTCCCCTCATCTTGTTTTCCCTTCTTCCCCTTCCTAATTCAAATAAACAAATAAACATATGAATAATATACCAGATAACAAGGTAAGATACTGTTACAGTATGAGAATAACCAAGGAACAACAAAAGAAATAAGAAATAACATAGTACATTAAGAACAGCAATCACATATTATATAGCTCTTGTTTCTTCATCCTGGAGGTCCTTTCATTTAGACTCATCCTTCCTATCTGGACATAGGTATCTAGGTTGTGAGCTATTGTAATCCTCTGCTAGGAGGACTAATTATTATGAATGAGGGTAACCATTCAGCCTATGTTTCTTTGAGCCTGGCTTACTTCATTTAATGTGATATTTTTCCAAGTCTTTCCATTTCCACACAAATACCCCTACATGTTTTTATGAATATTATTTTATCTGTTTCTTCAAAAATAACTGAAATCAAATGTAAATATACTGTATCCCCTTCTACGCTTGTGTCCTCAAAATATCTATACAGATATATCAATCTAATTTTCTAGATAATATTTGGAAACAAATATACAGATGATTGTATATCATCACTTCAAATGAGTAAATCTTAGCTTCATCTTTTATTTCTCCCTACCATTTGTCTTCAGTTTCTTTTTTTTAATTGTAATTAGTAAAAGGGTTACATGGTATTTGCCAGATAGAAGGTGCATTAATTCACATACATTGATACCCTTTCACATGTCTTGGTACCCACTTCCACCCCCACACACACCCCACCCGTCTTGGTTTTCCCCCCTTCCCTATCAAATTTCAAATATCCAAATACAAATAAATTGAATATATCAAATAACAAAGTGAGATACTATACCAATATAGGATAACCAAGGGACAGCAAAGGAGATGAGAGACAACATAGTACATTAAGGACAACAATCATTAATTATATAGCTTTTGTTTCACTATCCTGGAGGTCCTTTCAATTAGCTTCACATTATATGGCCTTATATATGGCCTTTTGCTCTATTGCAGATCTCTGCTAGTAGAGCCCAAGGTTTCTACTGATTATGACGAATGAGGGAAACCACTGAGCCTAAGTTCCTTTGAGTCTGGCTTACTTCACTTAATATGATTTTTTCTAAGTCTTTCCATTTCCTAACAAATGGGGCGATGTCATTCTTTCTGACAGCAGCATAGAATTCCATTGTGTACAAATACCACAACTTGTTGATCCACTCATCAACTGAGGGACATCTGGGTTGGTTCCATATCTTTGCTATGGTGAATAGTGCTGGAATGAACATTGTTGTGAGTGTGGGTTTAGTATGTCCTTGTTTCTGGATGGTTGGGTGAATGCCAAGTAGTGGAATTGCTGGGTCATAGAGGAGTTTTATGTTTAGCCTTTTGAAGCAATGCCACACTGCTTTCCATAGTGGTTGAACGAGTTTGCACTCCCACCAACAGTGTAGTAGTGATCCCTCCTGGCCACATCCCCTCCAGCATCTGGTGTCATTCGTTTTCCTGATCCTGGCCATTCTAACTGGAGTGAGGTGGAATCTTAGAGTTGTTTTGATTTGCATTTCTTTTATGACCAGAGATGTTGAGCATTTCTTCATGTGTCTATACGCAATTTTAGTTTCTTCTTCAGAGAAGACTCTCTTTAAGTCTTTGGCCCATTTTTTAATGGGATGGTTGTTACTTTGGAGGTTAGTTTTGGAGTGATTCAATTTTTTGAGTTGTTGATATATTTTAGATATGAGGCCTTTGTCCGTTGTTTGTTGGTGAAGAGCTTCTCCCACTCTGTAGGCTTCCTGATTAGTTTACTAGCTATGTCCTTTGCCATACAAAAGCGCTGCAGTTTAATGCAGTCCCACTTATCCAGCCTTTCCCTGATTTGTTGTGATTCTTGGTCCTTATTAAGAAAGTTTCGACCTCTGCCAAGGAGGCCTAGTGTATCTCCTATTCCTTCCTGTAAAGTTTTCAGTGTGTCAGCTTTTACCTCCAGGTCTTTGATCCATTTGGAGTTAATTCTAGTGCAAGGTGACAAAGAAGGATCCAACTTTAGTTTTCTGCAGGTGCTTAACCAGTTCTGACAGCACAACTTGTTGAAGAGGCTGTCTTTCTTCCATTCTATTTTTTTGGCTCCCTTGTCAAAGATTAGGTGGCCATAGGTCTGTGGTTTAATATCTGGGTCCTCAGTTCTATTCCATTGGTCTTCAGGCCTGTTCCTGTGCCACTACCAAGCTGTTTTGAGAATTATAGCTCTGTAATAGAGTCTAAAGTTTGGAATTGAAATTCCTCCAGCGCTGTTCTTTCTGCTAAGAAGTGTTTTTGCTATACAGGGTCTTTTATTATTCCATATGAAATTTTGGATTGCCTCTTTTATTTCTTTAAAGAATGACATTGGGATCTTGATGGATATTGCATTGAATTTGTAGATAGCTCTTGACAAGATTGTCATTTTCATAATGTTGATTCTTCCAATCCAGGAGCATTGGAGGTTTTTCCATTTCCTTAGTTCTGCTTTAATTTCCTTTTTTAGGGTTTTAAAGTTTTCATCAAAAATGTCCTTTACATTCTTAGTTAAGCTAATTCCTAGGTACTTTATTTTCTTTGAGGCTATTGTGAAAGGAGTTTATTTCCTGATTATTGCCTCATTCCTCTCACTTTTGGTGTAAAGGAAGGCAGTTGATTTTTGAGGGTTGATTTTATAGCCTGCTACTCTTCCAAAGCTTTGAATCAGCTCAAGGAGCTTGGGAGTAGAGTCTATAGGATTCTTTAAATACAGAATTGTGTCATCTGCAAAGAGGGATAGTTTTATTTCTTCTTTCCCTACTTGGATCCCCTTTATGCTTGGTTCTTGCCTTATTGCACTGGCTAGAAATTCTAATACTATGTTAAAGAGGAGTCGAGAGAGTGGGCATCCTTGTCTCGTTCCTGATATTAGAGGGAATGGCTTTAGATTTTCACCATTAAGTGTAATACTAGCAGTAGGTGTCTCACACACAGCCTTTATTACATTGAGGAATGTTCCATGGATAACCAGTTTCTCCAGAGCTTTTAACATAAACGGGTGTTGGATCTTGTCAAATGCCTTTTCCGCGTCTATTGAAACAATCATGTGATTTTTGTCCTTGCTCCTGTTGATGTGTTGAATTATATTAATTGATTTGCGTATGTTGAACCAGCTTTGCCTCCCTGTGATGAATCCAGTTTGATCATAGTATAAAATTTTTTTGATGAGTTGTTGTAGACGGTTGGCCAGTATTTTGTTGAGAAGTTTTGCATCGATGTTCATCAAAGATATAGGTCTATAGTTCTCTTTCTTTGATGAATCTCTGTCTGGTTTGGGGATGAGGGTTATACTGGCTTCATAGAATGAGTTTGGTAAGGAACCTTCCTTTTCAATTTCTTTGAAGGTCTTGAGGAGTATTGGTGTGAACTCTGCTTTGAAGACCTTGTAGAATTCAGCTGTGAATCCATCTGGCCCTGGGCTTTTCGTAGGTGGAAGTTCTCTAATTGCCATTTGTATTTCAGAGCTTGAAATAGGCCTGTTGAGTTGGCTTAGTTCTTCTTATTTCAGTGTGGGTATGTTAATATTGGCTAGGAATTCATCCATTTCATCTAGATTATCAAATTTGTTGGCATAAAGGTTTGAGAAGTATTCCCTCATGATATTCTGGATCTTGGTAATTTCTGTCGTGATATTACCATTTTCATCTGTGATTTTGTTTATTTCGATATGCTCTCTTCTTTTTTGGTAAGATTTGCTAAGGGCTTTTCAAATTTGTTAATTCTTTCAAAGAACCAACTCCTTGTTTTTTTGATTCTTTCTATAGTTCTTTTGGATTCCAAATCATTTAACTCTCCTTTGATTTTAATTATTTGCTTTCATCTACTGGGATTAGGGTTGGTTTGTTGCTCTTTTTACAGGAGCTTAAGGTGAGACATTAACTTGTTGGTTTTCAATTTTTCCAACTTGTTGTTGTAGGCACTCAGCCCTATAAATTTTCCTCTGAGTACTGCCTTTGCTGTGTCCCAAAGGAGTTGGTATTTTGTGTGCTCCTTACTGTTAAATTTCATAAAGTGTTGAATTTCTGTTCTGATCTCTTCGATGATCCATTGCTGATTCAACAATGTGTTGTTCAGTCTCCATGAGTTACAGGGTTTTCGTTGGTGGAGATGTGTGTTCAGTTCCAGTTTGATGCCTTTGTGGTCTGAGAGTGTGCATGGAATAATTTTAGTGTTTCTGCATCTGTCCAGGTTTGTTTTATGGCCTAAGATGTGATCTATTTTGGAAAATATTCCATGTGCTGCTGAGAAAAACGTATATTGTGTTTTTGCTGGGTGGAACATTCTGCAGATGTTTGTTAGATCTAGTTGGTCTATGTAGTTGTTCAGTTCTAAGGTTTCTCTGTTGAGTTTTTGCCTTGTTGATCTGGCCATAGGTGAGAGTGCTGTGTTAAAGTCACCGACAATCACTGTATTTCGATCTATGTATGGTTTCAGTGTAAGTAAAGTTTGCTTGATGAAGTTTGGAGCTCCGGGATTGGGTGTGTAAATATATAGGATCGTTACATCTTCCTGGAGGAAAGATCCCTTTAGTAGTATGTAGTAACCTTCTTGTCTTTTCTTACTAATTTCGGTTTGAAGTCTATTTTATCTGATATGAGGATGGCAACTCCAGCCTGTTTATAGGGTCCGTTAGCTTGATAGAGTTTATTCTAACCTCTCACTTTCAAAAGATGATTGTTTTTTTGGGTAAGATGTGTCTCTTGAAGACAGCAGAACTATGGCTCTTGCTTTTTGATTCAACTAGACAGCCTATGCCGTTTAATTGGAGAGTTAATTCCATTGATATTGAGAGTTAGGATTGAAAGATATTTATTAGGTCCTACCATTTTTAAAAGCTTTTATTTGGGCCTGTGTTGACAGTTCTTGTAGTCCTTATATGGTATGCGGTTTACGTGCCATTGATTTCACTATATTGCATTTATTTTGATTTTCTATGTGTAGAACATCTTTCAGAATTCTCTGTAGTGTTGGTTTTGTTGTGACATATTGTTGCAGCTTTTCCCTGGAATGGAATGTTTTTATTGTTCCCTCAGTTATGAATGAGAGCTTAGCTGGGTACAGTATTCTTGGTTGGAAGTTCTTTGACTTAAGGGCGTGGCATATATGCTTCCAGTCACTTCTTGCTTGCATGGTCTCTGCTGATTAATCTGGGGTTATTCTGATTGGTTTTCCTTTATAGGTTACTGAACCCTTTTCCCTGGCTGCCTTTAGGATCCTTTTTTTGTTTTCTATTGATACAGTTCAGATTATGATGTGGCGGTGGGATGTTCTTTTCTGGTCAGGTCTGTTTGGGGTTCTAAAAGCTTCTTGTATCTGGATGGGTCTGCCCTTCTGCTTATTTGGGAAATTCTCTGAGATGATTCCCTGAAGTATATTTCCAATACCATTGACCTCTTTCTCCACGCCCTCCTCAATACAATTAGCCTTAAATTAGGCTTCCTGATTGTATCTTGGACCTCCTGGAGTGCTCTCTCATTTTTCCGAGATTTGGATTGACTCATTTTCTGTTCTTTCTCTATAATAACTAAATTATCTTCAGCCCCGGAAATTCTCTCCTCTGCATTGTCTAACCTGCTATCAAAGCTATCTACTTTAGTTTTCATCTCCCTTGCTACTTATTGCTCATTTTTGATGCCTTGCATCTCTTCTTTTAGATCATGTATGGATTTCTTTAGCTCCTTGATTTCTATTTGAGTGGTTAGCTCAGTAGCTTTATTTTCTTTGAACATTTGCTGGAGTTTGGTCACCTTTTTATTTGTGGATTCTATGAATTCATCCATCTTTCTTTGAAAAACCTTTATTATGGCCTCCTTTATGGCTTCTTCTTTTTCACTTATCACCTTGTTTATGGTTTCCTCTTGTTCAGCTATGGCTTCCTCCCTTATCTCTTTCTTTATATTTTCACATTTTTCATTCATGATGTTTATCAATTGCATTTGTGTAGCACTTGGAAGACTCTCCTCTAGGTTTGCCAGTGACTGTTCCATTGGCTGTTTACATTGGGTGGGGTGGGTGGGGGTTGTTGTTTCTTGATTTGACATTTTTCCTGAGTTTCTTGTTCTGCCCATTTGAAAATGGGAGCAAGATTAATACTAAACACGATTATAGTTTTTCAGATATAACCAACCTAGACCTCTGTAGCTGGCATATTCTAGATGTTCACAAGTTTTGATTGGTGTTATCACTCTTCTTTTTGTGCAGTTACTGACTAGTCTAATTATTCACTGATAAGTGATTTATATCCAAAACAATAAGCCTCTCAATCCAATCTCTATTGTCTTTAAGTCCCTCTGAGCCTAGAGAATAATTAAACACCTAAATATACAGTGTTGCTCAACAGCCATCAAGTGTAGATCCATGCAGTATAAGGGTTGGAAGATGAGCAGATGTCCAGAGATAGAAAAATTGAATGAGAGAGGTCAGGGGGTAAGTAGGTAGCTTATTTGAGTAGAAAGTTTGGAAAGTATTAGAATAAAACTTATGTGTTGCTGCGCGACTAGCTCTTAGCCCAACCAGTGGCCTCACAGTGGACCATGGGTTGGATCTGCGAGCTTCCGTCTCAGCGTGGTTGGCCGATGTTTTCCTGTGCTGCTTCCAGGGGCTTCCCCAAGCCAAGGGTCTGGGGATTGAGAGTTTCAGGTGCTTTCAGCAGGACCAGCAGGAGACCCCTCTGTTCCCAGGGGCGGGGCCCAGCTGGGAAGGTGTTCTCCAAGGGCGGAGCCTCGCCTTTTTGGTTCTCAAAAGGGGAGCTTGGCTGCTGGTTGGCCCTTCAGATCCCTGCTGTGTTTCCACTGCTTTGGCCGAGTCTGTGACTGTGGGGGGCCCGTCTGTGCTTTCTTTCTCAGGACTCCCAGCTGGAGGATGCCATGGTCAAGAATTGAGGCGGGGCAGATGCAGGATCCTATTTACCCGCACCCTCTACCCACTGTTGTAAGGCTGAGTCCCAATGCCCTCCACTCTCCAGATCCAGTGGTCTGGGAGAGGAGCCTCGTGGGCGGGTGGGAGCTGGGACAGCTCCGCCTCCCCTGGTCGGGTGCTGAGTCTCAGGGTCCACCTGCTTGTCAGTCTCCAGTCAGAGGGCTGGGGGTTGAGCCCGTTGGGCGGTTGGGAGTTTGGACAGCCCCGCCTCCCTTGGTGGGGTTCTGGGTCTTATGGGTAGCCCGCCTGTCAATCTCCAGTCAATGGTCTGGGGGAGGGGGCTGTTGAGGGAAGGGACAGGATTCTAAATTCCTTGCCCCCCTGCTCCCGCCAGTCTTTCTCGGGCGGGGTGTTGGGGTCTGAGTTAAGTTCTATTGCCTGACACCCACTCCTCTTTCCCGATGTGTTTGGGGACGCACTGTATTACTCATGCCTCTGCGTCTGTCTGCGGGTGTTCCACGGTGGTGGGGAGTCTTTCACTCCTCTCTGGTCTCCGCGCCACCTTTGTTCTGTGTCTGGGCTCCGCTGCTTGCTGTTCTGGTTCCGTGTCTGGGTTCTGCTGCTTCCGCCGTTCTATGGCCCCTCCACTGCCCCCGCTTTTCGTGGATTAGAGCCAGTGCCCGCCACCGGTTTCCCTGCGTGGAGCTGGCACCCTCTCAAGCCGCTTTTCGCGGCTTGGTCTGGCGCCAGCAGCTGCTTTCTGGGGCTTTCTGCGGATTTGGGCGAGAGAAGGGGGAGGGGTTCTCGCGTTCCGAATTCTTTGAGAAAGTTGGATGTGAGCTTTATCTGGATTTCTTTTCCAGTTTGAGTCCTTCTCCGTTGCTTTTTGAGTTTGTTGTTGTGGATTTCTTTAGGTAGTTGGCTCGTGGGACTCCCTGGTTCTCTCTTTTTGTCAGTGAAAGCTAGGCAGCATCCCTATTTTCTCGGCGCCATCTTCCTTCTTCCTTCAGTTTCTTTTGATTATATAATTTTTACATATTTCTTGTTTAAAATTTAATGTTTATAAACTTTCTGGTATGATTTGAATATGAGACATATGATTCACTTATTAGGATTATGTAAATACAATTCTCTTCTGAATCAGGAATGTATTAATTACTGATGTTGCATACCATGAATACCACCTGTTCATATACATGTTATCAAATTTGTTTTGTATTTGTCAGTTTTTAAATATTTGCCACAAATATATTGCCATTATTGACAGAATAATGTGATCTTAGTTTATTGAGATCATATATTTTTCTAATTATCATTTTCTTGAAGTTACTTCAATCGTTCTTGTTTCTTTCCCTTATAAAGCCCAATTAATTTTACTTATACTAAAATAATTTTTCATTTCTTTTGTTAGATTTAGGAGTAAGCCAAATTTTTCAATGAATCTGATTGTTTTATTTGCATCAAAAGCATCTCTCAGTAATTTGCACATGACAGAATAAAATTTAGCTTGTGAACATGATGTGAAAATATCACATAAAATACCAAAATTATGATTCCATCCCTCTTTCTCAAATGTCCTCTTTAGTCCTTTCTTTTCCTTTTGTAAATCTTTTCTGCCTCCCCCATTCTCTTCCCAGGTTCTCATGTCTCACTCCCCTAAAACTGATGACGTTCTATCATTGTGCATTTGTTTGTATTTTCTACAGTTTTGTAAAAATAAAAGAGTGTATGAGCTAATTCCTTCTAGTACATTGTAGCCAACATAGTTATTTTAACATGTCTTTCATTCATTCTTTAAAAAATATATAGCTTCAAAACTATTATCTATTTTTATTATGTTCTATTGACTGGGTAATGTATAAAAGGGTTCCAAATTTTTTTTGCCAGTCCTGGGCCTTGAGCTCAGGGCCAGAGCACTGTTCTTGGACTTTCTCAAGGCTAGAACTTTACCACTTGAGCCATAGCACCACTTCTGGCTTAAAATTTTCTATGTATGTGGTACCAAGGAATCGAATGCAGGCCTTTGTGCATGCTAGGAAAACACTCTACCACTAGGCCAAGCTCCTAGCCCAAAGGGGTTCCAAGTATATTGGCTGGGTAGTGGGTACATTACTTCTCAAACACTGATACCCCTTCTCATGTTTTTGTCCCGATTTCCCTCCCCCAAGCCCCCCTGGGATAAAATCAGCCAGGTGACTTGTACCAGCATTCTAGACACAGGAGTGTTTTGACAAATTTCAAGGAAACATAAGGATCACAGTGAACTCAACAGCTGTGGGCTGAAGTGTCAGCAAGTGAGTGGAAGAGCCATGAGTACAAGTTATTTTGGAGCCTTTTTTTCTTTTAATCTCCTCCCCTCCAATTTCTGACAAGGGAAGCACATACAGATACACCAGGGCCATTTATGCTGCCTCTGGAGCTCTAATGATTGCTCTGTAAAGGCTTCCTACTGAACTGGAGGTAGAAAAATAATCACTATTGGACAGGAGATGTCATCCAGAAGGTCAGAGAGCGAGACTTGCAATGCTTCTGCTCAGGAATGAAATGCTGTCTGCTTTAGCCGCAGAGGCAGATTCAGTCTAGCACTGGAGCAATTTGTCTCAGTGTAGTTTCTGCCCTAGTGAAGGTAGGTATCTTACAACACTTACCACTAAGATAGGGACAATGGATAGTGATCAAATTTCTGTTACAAAATTCCCTTGGATTCTTAGGACTGACTTGAAGTCAAACCTCAAGACCATGCATGGCTAGTTTATTCTAAACTCAGAGTCATAAAATATTTTACGTATAACTTCAAGTTAGTATATCCATATTGTTGAAATTGTAACGTCTCCAACACTTTGAAGTCCTGAAATTTAAATCTGAAAGAAAGGATGCTACACCAAAGGAATCTTAATAAATGGGTTGTGTACTCAGATGGCTGGTTAGATTTTTTGTGCATGATTTTATGTGATTTTTTCTCTAAGTAGTGATTCTTACAATGCTTAAGGTTTCCTCATCTAGACATCTTAAATGAGAATTAATAGATTATTTTCATGATGGAGAAGAGATAATCTTCCTTAAACAGATACATAGAGATAAAAAGCATGGAAAATACATAACAGGTAACATGTGGCACATATGGCCTTTCATGTTCCCATAATTCCATAGGTTCTTGCTGGACCAGTGAGAAGAGTTGTTCAAGGGACACATGCACCAATCTTCAAACAAGCAGTGATTTAAATCCCCAAGGAGGAAGTAAGGGCAGAGACACAAATTGTAGTCAATGACCCTCTGAGATAATTTCACTGGACTCCTAGATCTAGGACCCCTTTCCTGATGGAGAATCTGTTTGTTTTCCTTTTGCTTTCACAGAAACTTGGTCTTTCTGCTTCAAACGCTTGTTTTACCTTCTGGTTGTTTAATCTGTACAGAAAAAAAGACAAACCCTGGAGGGTATCAATGGCAGCTTAATCATTAGTTTATGAAAACACTACACTCAATTTGACTTCCTCTTTGAGCCATCAGGGCATTGAACTCTCAGGAGTAAAGAAAGTTTGTCAATGTGCCATTTATCTCCTTCATTCAGAGAAACAAATATGTTTTGGTTTAAATTTTAGCCACCAAGTGCTGTTTTATATAAAAAGAACTTTTATATCAAAGACAGGACAAAGTTGAAGAGTTAAAGGGGAAAGGAAAAGATGATGTCTGGGTCTCTCTGAAGATGAACAATGCCCCAGGAGACCGTTTTTTCCTAAATGCTGTTAGTAAAAGAGAAGAGAAATTATGATAGCTGATAAACAGAAATACTTTTTATTCCAATGATATGTCTGTGTTACATTGTTGAAATATAATGCCTGCAAGCTTGTAATGAAACTGTTTAGAAATGTAACTAAATGGTGAAATAATACAGAGAGACTCATCCATATTGTTTACACTTTTAAGTGAATTAGCACTGACTTCTACCAGGGATTCTCTGAGGTAATTATGTTTACTTTTACTTGAGAACGTTGGGGCTTAAATAATTTGTAAATGGCCTCTCAGCTTTAAATATTATTATGTAAAGCTAGAAAAAATAATTACCAAATAAAATATCACACAATAACACCTTTCTATTTCACAAAAATCAATGCATATCATTTTTGAACATATGTGAAAATTATGAAAATATGATAGACTTACTAAATTCTCATTGATTCCTTTCGACTGTTTACTTTTTAATCTTTTGCTCCCCATCCAAGGTTTAATATTTAACAATCTATGTACATACATATTGATATCGTTACAGATTCATTTACACATGAATCACTCCCTTGCAGTTAAGTTTAGGCATTTTATTCATGTCCTTCAAAACATGATTACTGTATTTTCTTTAATCGGTAATATTTATAGTTGCTATTATTTAATCATTTCTTAGAATCTTTTCATTCAAATCACTTATCTTTATGATTGGTAACAATGAAATTCTCTTTTACTTCTACAGCAAATGAAACATTTTATAAGTCTTGTCGCTATCCCCTCGGCCGGCAAGGAAGATGCAACAAGTGAGACTTCTTCTCGAGCAGCAGTTTATTCAGCAAGCGTACAGCTATGCTGGGTCGACCCCGACTTCCTCAAAACCCTGGGCTTTTATAGGCCCATCATCCAATCACATTTGCTTTCTTACAATTCTATAGCCAATAATATAAGTACACCTCTATAGCACATTCTAAACAAGTAGCAATATGGCATTACACATACTTCCAATCATGCATAAAGCTTATGAACAATCACATCTTTTCCTGGAAACTTTCAGACAAACAACTCAGTGGCGCAACCACAAAGGCGGATGCCAGCGCCATCTTGTAATGGCAAATGTAATAGCTCTCTACAAAGTCTTATTGCATTTAAGGACTTTATGTAGAGATAGGGTCTTTAAAGTGTGAGCAAAAGCTGATCCTATATGTGGAGCCCAACAAAAGAAAAAGATATCAGGACATACAGTATTTTCATAAGAGAAAAATCTAATTAAGAGACAGTCCTTATCTGCAAACAAAAGATGGATTCCTTCCTTATCAGAAACCCATCTTGTCATCAGCTTCCTTATGGACCCTTAATGTATAGAATTGTGAGAGAATATGTTCTTGTTGTTTGATTTATCCAGTCTATATTTAAATATATATATGTATTCATATACAAATATATTTAAATACAA
Source organism: Megascapheus bottae (assembly GCF_031878675.1). Taxonomy (NCBI): domain Eukaryota; kingdom Metazoa; phylum Chordata; class Mammalia; order Rodentia; family Geomyidae; genus Megascapheus; species Megascapheus bottae. Next base: position 2,526,533 of record NW_028327392.1, on the reverse strand, counting down.
ACATATACACTATAGCAGTTCTTATGTCTTTCCATTCAATATTTTATTTAATATACAAATTCTCCATTTACTTTCTTAAAAGTAAACAGATATATTGCAGTACAGAAATTGAGAACTAATGTGATTTTTTCCCTGAAAGGAAATAATGGGGTCTATGTCCTGGTGCGTCTTTGATCTCTATTCCTGGTAGAATGTACTCCTTTCACTGCTACTTGCTGAGGTTTAGTGGCTGCCTTTTCTCATTAGAGGATGCAACTAGATAGCTGACATTCCACTGGCTTTGGTGACACTCTAGGTTGTTTTCTATGTTAACTGTACCTCTAGTCACCTGAATACCAAGTATGATAATGTCTAGATATCTCATGGTAGAGGTAGACCTGTTGCCATTGGCTATTATATATGATCTCCTGTTAGCCATTTTCTATTGCTTTGGGGCAATATTGTTATGGTTATGACTCTCTCTAAAGAGGTAAGCAGTGCTGTGGATATTCACATGATCCTTCTGGTCATCTTGATTATTATATTGCAGTTCTACCTATTGGTGGGCTAGGCCTAAATTTGCAACTTCTCTTCCTTTCTTTCACTCTTGTGCATAAAGAGTAAATCAGACAAATCTTTCTGCATAGCTGAAAAAACTCTATGCAATTTTGGGTATCTACTTTAACTTATGGCTTATAATAAAACATAATTCTGTCATTCAGTCTTTGTCCTATTTTGCATTTTTATTGTAATTAGTAAAAGGGTTACATGATGTTTGCCAGATAGAAGGTGCATTAATTCACATACATTGATACCCTTACACATGTCTTGGTACCCATTTCCCCCCCAAACCCCACACCCGTCTTGGTTTTCCCCCCTTCCCTATCAAATTTCAAATATCCAAATGCAAATTACTTCAATATATCAGATAACAAAGTGAGATACTATACCAATATGAGATAACCAAGGGACAGCAAAGGAGATGAGAGACAACATAGTACATTAAGGACAATAATCATTCATTATATGGCTTTTGTTTCAATATCCTGGAGGTCTTTTCAATTAGCTTAACATTATATGGGCTTATGTATCAAGATTTTGCTCTATTGCAGATCTCTGCTAGAAGAGCCCAAGGTTTCTACTGATTATGACAAATGAGCGAAACCATTGAGCCTAAGTTCCTTTGAGTCTGGCTTACTTCACTTAATATGATTTTTTCTAAGTCTTTCCATTTCCTAACAAATGGGGCGATGTCTTCTTTCTGACAGCAGCATAGAATTCCATTGTGTACAAATACCACAACTTGTTGATCCACTCATCAACTGAGGGACACCTAGGTTGGTTCCATATCTTTGCTATGGTCAATAGTGCTGCAATGAACATTGTTGTGCAGGTGGATTTAGTATGTCCTAGTTTCTGGATGGTTGGGTAAATGCCAAGTAGTGGAATTGCTGGGTCATAGGGCAGTTCTACGTTTAGCATTCTGAGGCACTGCCACACTGCTTTCCATAGTGGTTGAAGGAGTTTGCACTCCCACCAACAGGGTAGTAGTGATCCCTCCTGGCTACATCCCCTCCAGCATCTGTTGTTATTCGTTTTCCTGATCCTGGCCATTCTAATTGGAGTGAGGTGGAATCTTAGAGTTGTTTGATTTGCATTTCTTTTATGACCAGAGATGTTGAGCATTTCTTCATGTGTCTATAGGCCATTTTTGTTTCTTCTTCAGAGAAAACTCTCTTTAAGTCTTTGGCCCATTTTTAATGGGATGCTTGTTACTTTGAAGGTTAGTTTTGGAGTGATTCAATTTTTTGAGTTGTTGATATACTTTAGATATGAGGCCTTTGTCCGTTGCTTGGTTGGTGAAGATCTTCTCCCACTCTGTAGGCTTCCTGATTAGTTTACTAGCTATGTCCTTTGCCATACAAAAGCTCTGCAGTTTAATGCAGTCCTTTGCCATACAAAAGCTCTGCAGTTTAATGCAGTCCCACTTATCCAGCCTTTCCCTGATTTGTTGTGATTCTTGGTCCTTATTAAGAAAGTTTCGACCTGTGCCAAGGAGGCCTAGTGTATCTCCTATTCCTTCCTGTAAAGTTTTCAGTGTGTCAGCTTTTACCTCCAGGTCTTTGATCCATTTGGAGTTAATTCTAGTGCAAGGTGACAAAGAAGGATCCAACTTTAGTTTTCTGCAGGTGCTTAACCAGTTCTGACAGCACAACTTGTTGAAGAGGCTGTCTTTCTTCCATTCTATTGTTTTGGCTCCCTTGTCAAAGATTAGGTGGCCATAGGTCTGTGGTTTAATATCTGGGTCCTCAGTTCTATTCCATTGGTCTTCAGGCCTGTTCCTGTGCCAGTACCAAGCTGTTTTGAGAATTATAGCTCTGTAAGAGAGTCTAAAGTTTGGAATTGAAATTCCTCCAGCGCTGTTCTTTCTGCTAAGAAGTGTTTTTGCTATACGGGGTCTTTTATTATTCCATATGAAATTTTGGATTGCCTCTGCCTCTTCTATTTCTTTAAAGAATGACATTGGGATGTTGATGGGTATTGCATTGAATTTGTAGGTAGCTCTTGGCAAGATTGTCACTTTCACAATGTTGATTCTTCCAATCCAGGAGCATGGGAGGTTTTTCCATTTCCTTAGTTCTACTTTAATTTCCTTTTTTTAGGGTTTTAAACTTTTCGTCAAAAAGGTCCTTTACATTCTTAGTTAAGCTAATTCCTAGGTACTTTATTTTCTTTGAGGCTTTTGTGAAAGAAGTTTCTTTCCTGATTATTGCCTCGTTCCTCTCACTGTTGGCGTAAAGGAAGGTAGTTGATTTTTGTGGGTTGATTTTATAGTCTGCTACTCTTCCAAAGCTTTGAATCAGCTCAAGGACCTTGGGAGTAGTGTCTACAGGATTCTTTAAATACAGAATCATGTCGTCTTCAAAGGGGGATAGTTTTATTTCCCCTTTCCCTACTTGGATCCCCTTTATGCTTGCTTCTTGCCTTATTGCACTGGCTAGGAATTCTAGTACTATGTTAAAGAGTAGTGGAGAGAGTGGGCATCCTTGTCTCATTCCTGATTTTAGAGGGAATGGCTTTAGATTTTCACCATTAAGTATAATACTAGCAGTAGGTTTCTCATACACAGCCTTTATTACATTGAGGAATATTCGATGGACTCCTAGTTTCTCCAGAGCTTTTCACATAAAGGGGTGTTGGATCTTCTCAAATGCGTTTTCCACCTCTATTGAGAAAATCATGTGATTTTTGTCCTTGCTCCTGTTGATGTGTTGAATTATATTAATTGATTTCCATATGTTGAATCAGCTTTGCCTCCCCGTGATGAATCCAGTTTGATCATAGTGTATAATTTTTTTGATGAGTTGTTGTAGACGGTTGGCCAGTATTTTGTTGAGAAGTTTTGCATCGATGTTCATCAAAGAGATAGATCTGTAGTTCTCTTTCTTTGATGAATCTCTGTCTGGTTTGGGGATGAGGGTTATACTGTGTCCCAAAGGGGGTGGTATTTTGTGTGCTCCTTACTGTTAAATTTCATGAACTGTTGGATTTCTGTTCTGATCTCTTCGATGACCCATTGGTAATTCAACAATGAGTTGTTCAGTATCCATGAGTTACAGGGTTTTCGTCGGTGGAGATGTGTGTTCAGTTCCACTTTGATGCCTTTGTGGTCTGAGAGTGTGTATGGAATAATTTCAGTGTTTCTGAATCTGACCATGTTTGTTTTATGGCCTGAGATGTGATCTGTTTTGGAAAATGTTCCATGTGCTGGTGACAAAAACGTATATTGTGTTGTTGCTGGGTGGAACATTCTGCAGATGTCTGTTAGATCTAGTTGGTCTATATAGTTGTTCAGTTCTAAGGTTTCTCTGTTGAGTTTTTGCCTTTTTGATCTGTCCATAGGTGAGAGTGGTGTGTTAAAGTCACCGACAATCAGTGTATTTCGATCTATGTATGGTTCCAGTGTAAGTAAAGTTTGCTTGATGAAGTTTGGAGCTCCGGGATTGGGTGTGTAAATATTTAGGATCATTATGTCTTCCTGGAGGAAAGATCCCTTTAGTAGTATGTAGTAACCTTCTTTGTCTTTTCTTAGAATTTGAGTTTGAAGTCTATTCTATCTGATGTGAGGATGGCAACTCCAGCCTGTTTATAGGGGTCGTTAGCTTGATAGAGTTTATTCCAACATCTGACTTTCAAAAGATGATTTTTTTTGGGTAAGATGTGTCTATTGAAGACAGCAGAACGATGGCTCTTGCTTTTTGATCCACTAGACAGCCTATGCCATTTAATTGGAGAGTTAAGTCTATTGATATTGAGAGTTAGGATTGAGAGATATTTATTAGGTCCTATCATTTTTAAAAGCTTTTATTTGGTCCTGTGTCTTGACAGTTCTTGTGGTCCTTAGATGGTATGTTGTTTAGCTGCCATTTATTTCACTATATTGCATTTATTTTGGTTTTCTATGTGTAGAACATCTTTCAGAATTCTCTGTAGTGTTGGTTTTGTTTCAACATATTGTTGAAGCTTTTCCCTGGAATGGAATGTTTTTATTGTTCCCTCAGTTATGAATGAGAGCTTAGATGGGTACAGTATTCTTGGTTGGTAGTTATTTGACTTAAGGGCATGACATATATGCTTCCAGTCACTTCTTGCTTGCATGGTCTCTGCTGAGAAATCTGGGGTGATTCTGATTGGTTTTCCTTTATAGGTTACTGAACTCTTTTCCCTGGCTGCCTTTAGGATCCTTTCTTTGGTTTCTATTGATCCAGTTCAGATTACGATGTGGCAGTGAGATGTTCTTTTCTGGTCAGGTCTGTTTGGGGTTGTAAAAGCTTCTTGTATCTGGATGGGCCTGCCCTTCTGGATATTTGGGAAATTCTCTGAGATGATTCCCTGAAGTATATTTCCAATACCATTGACCTCTTTCTCCACGCCCTCCTCAATACCAATTAGCCTTAAATTAGGCTTCCTAACTGTATCTTGGACCTCCTGAAGCGCTCTTTCATTTTTCCTAGATTTGGATTGACTCATTTTGTGTTCTTTCTCTATAATAACTAAATTATCTTCAGCCCCGGAAATTCTCTCCTCTGCATTGTCTAACCTGCTATCAAAGCTGTCTACTTTATTTTTCATCTCCCTTGCTTCTAAATGCTCATTTTTGATGCCTTGCATCTCTTCTTTTAGATCATGTATGGATTTCTTTAGCTCCTTGATTTCCATTTGAGTGGTTAGCTCAGTAGCTTTATTTTCTTTGAACATTTGCTGGAGTTCGGTCACCTTTTTATTTGTGGATTCTATGAATTCATCCATCTTTCTTTGAAAAACCTTTATTATGGCCTCCTTTATGGCTTCTTCTTTTTCACTTATCACCTTGTTTATGGTTTCCTCTTGTTCAGCTATGGCTTCCTCCCTTATCTCTTTCTTTATATTTTCACATTTTTCATTCATGATGTTTATCAATTGCATTTGTGTAGCACTTGGAAGACTCTCCTCTAGGTTTGCCAGTGACTGTTCCATTGGCTGTTTACATTGGGTGGGGTGGGTGGGGGTTGTTGTTTCTTGATTTGACATTTTTCCTGAGTTTCTTGTTCTGCCCATTTGAAAATGGGAGCAAGATTAATACTAAACACGATTATAGTTTTTCAGATATAACCAACCTAGACCTCGGTATTTGGCAGAGTCTAGATGTTCGCAAGTTTTGATTGGTGTTATCACTCTTTCTTTTTGTGCAGTTACCGACCAGTCTAATAATCCACTGATAAGCGATTTATACCCAAAACAATAAGCTTCTCAATCCAATCTCTATTGTCTTTAAGTCCCTCTGAGCCTAGAGAATAATTAAACACCTAGATATACAGTATTGCTCAACAGACCACCTAGATATACAGTATTGCTCAACAGACATGAAGTGTAAATCCATGCAGTATAAGGGTTGGAAGACGAGCAGATGTCCAGAGATAGAAAAATTGAATGAGAGAGGTCAGGGGGTAAGTAGGTAGCTTATTTGAGTACAAAGTTTGGAAAGTATTAGAATAAAACTTATGTGTTGCTGCGCGACTAGCTCTTAGCCCAACCAGTGGCCTCACAGTGGACCATGGGATGGATCTGCGAGCTTCCGTCTGAGCGCGGTTGGCGGACGTTTTCCTGTGCTGCTTCCAGTGGCTTCCCCAAGCCAAGGGTCTGGGGATTGAGAGTTTCATGGGCTCTCAGAAGGTCCAGCAGGTGACCCCTCTGTTCCCAGGGGCAGGGCCCAGCTGGGAATGTGGGCTCCAAGGGCGGAGCCACGCCTTTTTGGTTCTCAGAAGGGGAAGCTTGCCTGCTGGTAGGCCCTTCAGATCCCTGCTGTGTTTCCACTGCTTTGTCAGAGTCTGTGACTGTGGGGGGCCCCTCAGTGGTGTCTTGCTCAGGGTTCCCAGGTGGAGGATGCCCCGCTCAAGAATTGAGGGGGGCATTTGGTAGGAAATGGAAAGACTTAGAAAAAATCATATTAAGTGAAGTAAGCCAGACTCAAAGGAACTTAGGCTCAGTGGTTTCCCTCATTCGTCATAATCAGTAGAAACCTTGGGCTCTACTAGCAGAGATCTGCAATAGAGCAAAAGGCCATATATAAGGCCATATAATGTGAAGCTAACTGAAAGGACCTCCAGGATATTGAAACAAAAGCCATATAATGAATGATTGTCGTCCTTAATGTACTGTGTTGTCTCTCATCTCCTTTGCTGTCCTTTGGTTTTCCCATATTGGTATAGTATCTCACTTTGTTATCTGATATATTGAATTTATTTGTATTTGGATATTTGAAATTTGATAGGGAAGGGGGGAAAACCAAGACGGTTGGGGGGTGTGGAGGGGGGGAGGGAAATGGGTACCAAGACATGTGAAAGGGTATCAATGTATGTGAATTAATGCACCTTCTATCTGGCAAATATCATGTAACCCTTTTACTAATTAGAATAAAGAAAATTAAAACAAAAAAAAAAAGAATTGAGGGGGGGCAGATGCTGGCTCCTATTTTCCCACACCCCCTACCCAGTGTTGTAAGGCAGGGTGCCAAAGCCCTCCATTCTCCAGATCCAGTGCCCTGGGAGAGTAGCCTGGTGGTGGGTGGGAGCTGGGACAACTCTGCCTCCCCTGGTGGGGTGCTGAGTCTTAGGGTCCGCCCACTTGTCAGTCTCCAGTCAGAGGTTTGGGGGTTGAGCCCGTTGGGCGGGTGGGAGTTGGGACAGCCCCTCCTCCCTTGGTGGGGTGCTGGGTCTTATGGGTAGCCCGCCTGTCAATCTCCAGTCAATGGCCTTGGGGAGGGGGCTGTTGAGGGAAGGGACAGGATTCTAAATTCCTTGCCCCCCTGCTCCCGCCAGTCTTTCTCGGGCAGGGTGTTGGGGTCTGAGTTAAGTTCTATTGCTTGGCACCGCTCTACTTTCCCGATGTGTTTGGGGACACGCTGTATTACTCACGCCTCTGCATCTGTCTGCGAGTGCTCCACGGTGGTGGGGAGCCTTTCACTCCCCTCGGGTCTCCGCTGCCGTCTGTGTTCTGCATCTGTGTTCCGCTGCTTGCTGTTCTCGTTCTGCGTCTGGGTTCCACTGCTTCCACCGTTCGCAGGCCCGGTTCTGTGCTGGTTCCTGCATCCGTTGGGCTCCCAGCCTGGCGCCCTCCACTGCCGCCGCTTTTCGTGGATTAGAGCCGATGCCCGCCGCTGCTTTCCCCACGTGGAGCCTGCACCCACTCAAGCGGCTTTTCGCGGCTTGATCTGGTGCCAGCGGGGAATCTGCATTGTTCTCATAATAAGGTGCTGCCTTCATGGACTACTGACTCCCAAACCCTGGGTCCAGTTCTCTGAAAATCCTGACCCCTAGTCCTTTCTAAAAACAGCCATTGCCATTGGTGAGACTGACACATTAAAGTGCATGATTTCACAACCTAAGAATTCCCTCATTGTACTATAATTTTAAACCCCTATCTTGTTCCCTGCCACGTTTTGCATTCCCCAACTCTGTTAAGAGTTACTGGTGCCTCTCTCTAGTTATGAATAAATCTTGATGGAATCCGTTAAGGTCTGTGTCAAATTGTCTGTTAGCCAAATTAGTATAAAAATTTAACAATAAAGAAAAACAAAAATTGCCAAGAGGCTAGTGGCTCACACCTGGAATCCTAACTACTCAGGAGGCGGAGATCTGTTTGAAACCAGCACAGTCAGGAAAGTTTTTGAAATTCTGATCTCTAATGAAACAGGAAAAGACAGAGAGACTACCAAAATAAGTGAAGAAAAAATAGAATGCATCTAATAATACAGTTCATTGGAGAGTTAGATATTTTGTAATATTTTTAAATGGCAAAAGGTTTATTGCCAGTTAATAATAACATACTTGAAAGTATGAAATAACCAGTTAAGAATTCAATATAAAGCTTTCAAAATGGAGAAAAGTAAGGGAAAGGGTGGGTTCAAAACCAGTCCTGGCACTAAAGATCATGAGTTTCTTTTCTCCAATTAGCCACTTGAAAACCAGAAGTGATGCTATGGCTCCAGAGGTAGGGTGGTAGCCTTGAGCTGAAGAAATCAGGGACAGTTCCCAGGCCCACATTTCAAGCCCCATAACCAACAAAAAAAATTGGAGTAATTTTTCCATAAAGTGTTAGATACAAAAGATAAATACAGTAAATATAGTAAACATTGACTTTTCTCTTTTTAAAGAATTACTTTTGAAATCAGATGATAACGTCCAAATTCAAATATATATATATATATAGATATAGATAGATAGATAGATAGATAGATAGATAGATAGATATATTACTGTTAAAACTCCTCATCTCTCTCAGTGTTCTCTCTCTTGCTCTCTCACACATGAATGCACACATATGTATACAGAAAGTAAAAAAAAATGCCTTCGGGACAGTGTATTCCATTCTTTGATTATGGAAAAACTAAACGATTTATAAGCTAAATTTTGAGGAATATATTTTTCCTTTGGGCACTTACTGTGTTGGAAAACACTTTTCAGATTATTTTTTAAGATTAAAGTCATAGATTGCCAAGAAAATGTAAAAGATTTTGAAGATTTGTGAATCATAAGCTCAACTATTTACATAAAATCATGGAATGACTGAGTCCATTTGATGATTAGAATGAATATTTTCTCTAAACATTACATGCTGCTTTAGAGAAACAGTAACATTCATTCACTTTTTTTGATCTTTTGGAAGTTATTCTCTTTTGCCTGATTGATTTCTCAAGATCTTTTATTTCATAGAAGAATATGTCAACTCTTGAGTATCCAATAGTTCTGTTATTTCTGACATGGATTGTTCAAAACCTGCAAGCAGGTCTGGGCTATCAGATTAGCTTTTAAATGCTGCTGTTCATCTGTTCAATTTAATGCTCACTCAGAAGGGAGATGCTGTATTGACTAAAGGCTATGCCACACTGCAACTTGGAAAATGAGAAAAGAAAGGCAGGCCCACACTAAGCATACCATTAATTTTGCCTAAGACTGTGATACATCAATAGCACATTAGACCTAATCATGTTTTATACAGTCAACCACAGAGAAGAAAGATCAGTGTTTTGCATTCAGAAAGGAACAATGCTTTGTCTTTTAAGCATCAGCTATTTTTTCTTGCCCTTAAAAATGATGTCTAATGATTAATCTTTATGAGAAAGGACATTTTCTTGTTAATAATTAAAGCGTACTCTACTATGAAAAGTAAAAATAGGAAATATAAGGCTTTCTGCTAGTACAATGCTAACTAGATGCGTATTAAACAGGAAATAAATAGACTTAGGACATTCTTGCTGGCAGATAATACTTTTCTGTTACATGTATTGATTAAACAAGAAAGAAAATATGTTCCTTGTTCAATGTTGGATTAAGTGAATCAACTCTGTACTCATTAATATCTAGTTTGTATCTTCAATAGTAAAGCTTAATTTTCATTTACAGACAGCTCAGTAAATTACTATTGCTGCTCTGATGTTTTTTAAACCTATTCAGCTTCTTTTAGAGGACAGTTAACACAAATTATGGATCTTTTAAAAAGGAAAGAGAAAGGAAAATGGAAGGAGGGAAGGATTTAGGGGCAAGGGGGAAAGAGCTTGGTTTATTCTCAGAAACTGATTTTCTAAAGATCACAGTCTTTCTCCCTTCTTTGAATGTTTGCTTTACTGCTTTAGAGAAAGACAATTTTTCATGAGTCATTTTCCTTTGTAACTCATTCTAGTTTACTAGGAACTTGAAAGAATAGTACTTATTTCAACAGATTGTTGTAAAGAAGGAGATTTTAAGCCAGATGCTGGTTTCTCCTATCTGTAATCTTAGTTACTAGGAGACTGAGATATGGAGAATGGCTGTTTTTATCCTAGAAAGAAATGTGTTGGCGAATGTTTCCAATTAATCAGCAAGATGCTAGCAAGATGTAACTCAAGTACAAGAGCACCGTTTGAACAAAAAGACAGTGAGAGTAAGAGAGTAGGAAGCACTGTCTTCAAATACCACTGATGGTAGGGATATCAGTACCAGAAAAAAGGGAACAAAAAAGATTTAATCTACAATATAATACACACCAAGTATAAATTGTTTGGAAGCAACTCTCCACCACTTTCTCAGGGAGCAAAAAATATTCTATGAAATGAGGTATTACCTCACATATAGAGCATATGAAGAATAAATACTAAAATTTTAAAACATTTATGCTTTTTGATATTTTTATACTTTTCCTCTTAAAGCTATAAAATCATTTTATTGAGCCTTACTTGGTATATTAATTCTTTTAGCCTCTATAGTCATTATTTTACTTATATTTTTGATGCACAGCCATTTTTATGTTATTTTCAATGATTAAAATTTGATGGTCTTTATGTTTACAAATCTCTGCTTTTTATTTAGGTTTTCATATATTGGATCCTTTTTGTGCTATTTAACATTAATATCTTAAATGACTCATCTCCAATATGATTTATTGCTTTGCCATATTTAAGAAATTCATCTGCTCTCAATATCCATGAGGCCCTGAACACCTGCACCCTGTAATTCTAACCCCTCTATACATTATCCCGACAATTAAATATAATTAAAAATTATTTTAAAAGAATAAAACTTTGAGTATACTGCAAAAAAAGAAATCCATCTGCATTTAGAATATTGAATTTGTACTTTCACATTGAAACTTACTCTTTTTTATTTTTTGCCAGTCCTGGGCTTGGGCTCAGGGCCTGAGTGATGTCCTTGGAATTTCTCAAGGCTAGAGCTCTACCACTTGAGCCTCAGCACCACTTCCATCTTTTTTCTATGTATGGTATGGGGTACCGAGGAATCAAACCGGGGTCTTTGTGCATGCTAGGCAAGCACTCTACCACTCAGCCAAACTCCTGTCCCAGCTTACTCCTATTTTTTATTCTCTCTGTCACTAAATTCTTCCTCTAATAGTGAAAAGAACATTTACATAACCGTCCAGAAACAAGTACATACTAAATCCACTAGCACAACAATGTTCATTGCAGCACTATTTACCATAGCAAAGATATGGAACCATCCCAGATGCCCCTCAGTTTATGAGTGGATCAACAAGGTGTGTGTGGTATTTATCCACAATGGAATTCTATGTTGCTGTCAGAAATGAAAAGACAGAAAAAATCATACTAAGGGAAGTAAGCCATACTCAAAGGAACATAGGCTCAATGCTTTCCCTCATTTGTCATTATCAGTAGAAATCTTGGGCGCTCCTACCAGAGATTTACAATAGAACAAAACCTAGATACATAAGGCCATATAGTATGATGTAAATGAAAGGACCTCCAGGATAGAGAAATAAAAGCCATATAATGAGTGATTGTTGTCCTTAATGTATTATGTTATCTCTCATCTCTTTTGCTGTCCCTTGCTTATCTCATATTGTTACAGTATTTCATCTTGTTATCTGATATATTGTATATAGGTGTATTTGGTTATTTGAAATCAGATAGAGAAGAGGGGAAAACAAGATGAGAATTGAGGATGGGGGGAAGGGAAATGGGGACCAAGACATGAGAAAGGGTATCAACGTATGTGAAGTAATGCACCTTCTATCTGGTGAATATAATATAACCCTTCTATTAATTATACTAAAAATATATGGAGAAAAATAATCCCCACCTAGAAGTCTTATAATAGTTTCAAAACATTACACATTTTATTACACGATAATTGTACAATGTAGTCATCTGTGTTGCAACACACTGAACATATTCAATGTGCATGTTATTATAAATGTCCTAATAAGAAGCTAGTCAATACTATAACACAGATTGTATTTCTTCTGACATGTAGAGGAGGCATATTGATTTGAGGAAGAGCTTGGGGGAATGACATTTACAGTACAATGACTTGCATTTAATGAGAACTCTTTCAAATTGTCAATAGAAAACTTAATCTATTTCCACATTAACTAGACATTATTGTCCAAAATTATGTAAAGTAGATAAATGATTTATTGACCACACATGACTGTCTAGAAAAGGAAAACAATAGTTTCTCCTGGTACAAAATTGTTTTCAGACTCTTCAAGGACCCTCTTTTGTACATTTCACACAACAAACTAAATTTCATTATGAATTTCAACTTTAGGGATACAAATCACAAAATTCATGATTAAAATTTCCTCTGCAAGGAATTTACAAGTTATTGGAAGTCTGGAAATTTGATTTCAAAAATACATGGTTAGCAACGCTGAGATATAAAAAGGAAGGAGAAAGGTTAGTGTTTTTCTATAACTACCTCGCTTGATAATATACCTAAAACTTCAATATTTAAAATTAATTGTAGATACTATGTTTATATTTCTTCCAAACACTACCTGTCTTTTAATGATAATGTAGAAGTACTAAAAGTAGAAAGCCATCTGGACAATAAACTTGAATTTAAATGAAATATATGCACAGATGGCATCAGTTCTATTATTTATTTGCAAACAAAACTTAAATATTATTCCGATTTTAAGCACCCTTTATGGTTTTCTTCATTTTTTAAAATTTCATTCTTATTTTTTTTCCCATAATGGGATTTGAACTCAGGGCTTGGGTGCTGTCTCTGAGTTCTTTCTGCTCACGTCTAGTATTCTAACACTTTGAGCCAGTGTCACTTCCAGTTTCTCTGGTGGTTTATTGGAGAAGAAAGCCTAACAGACTTTGCAGCTCAGGCTAACTGCAAACTGTGATCATCAAATCGCAACTTCCAGAGTAGCTAAGAGTGCAGGTATGTGCCACCAGTGCCCAGCCTTTTCTTTATTTCTTTCTATTTATTTTATTACTTCCAATTGCTATTTTTTACAGGTAGATTTTTAAATTGTATTTTATTGTCGGGGTGATGTATAGAGGGCTAACAGTTGCATTCAGTAGATACTTCTTGAACTTTTGTTAGGGATTTCATTGTGGTCTATGGCTTCAAATTTATTTCCTGAATGACTATGAATTTTCAATCTGGCAAAGAATAATCATTGTCTTTTTGTATTTATTGCCTGTACTTGTTTTCTAAATAATGTTACTACTTCAGGATGCCTGAAACTATCCTAATAATATTTTTCTACAAGTCTTATAGACTGATATTTTTGTATATATGTCTATAGTCAACTTTGAAATTGTGGAGTAGCTAGTTTCATTTGTGTATAAATATGTAAAGTGATATTATATTATATAATTCATTGTATGTACACATATGAGTGCATGCATATACTGAGAACACTATATGAACAGAATCATTACAAATATTTTCAATTGGTTCATTAGCATTTGCTCAAAAGTTTTTCAAATCCCTGTTGAACTGAATATCTTGAATAATTTACACACAAAAGTAAAAAAATCTATACGCAAAATTTCTTTCATAAATCATTTCCATTTATACATTACCTGGATGTGTACTTTTATTTCTCCTGAATATCTAAAAATTTTAACTTACAGATAATCTTTATCTTTTTGTTACAGTGTTTCTAAATATTTCATGTTTTGTACTCATTTTATCTTGTATATTTTTTGTCAATATATAACCAAGACTCTTTTTCTGTTTGTGCTTTCTTTGTGTCTGACATTTCCAAACTTATGTTTTAGTTTTACTCTTGTTTTGTTTCTGCACATTTCATCTAGTATGTTCATTACCTACCACCTGTTATTGGCAATGTTGTGTTTCTTCACCTAAACATGTTTCATTCCATCTGTTTTTACAGTTGTAACTTGTTTCTCTTTTTGCTGTGTGTTTTAGCCACAGGTTTTACTTATGGATAAATGTCTAAAAAAGCTCTGCAATTTTAAGATATATAAAATGATGTTTTGTATACATATGGATCATGAAATGATTAAAATATTTAAGATTGATATATAATTGATACATAGACCAATACACAAACTTATGGAGACTGAAAAACATATTTTTAGTGAGTCAGTAAAGTAATGAGAAAAAATTCAAAAGTTCCTAGTATCCAATGAAAATGAAAATAACAGACTCTCCAGGATTTAGAAAAGCAGTTTTAAGAATTTATATTTATAAGCACTTGTATAAGTCAAAAAGAAGAGTCTCAAATTAATAGCCCAATGATGAACTTCAAGCTCCCAGAAAAACAAGTACAAGCTAAACTGACCCCCAGTATACAGAAAGAAATTTGGCTCATACTTAACCAGCATTAAAAAAGGATTAAAAAAGGATTTTCCTATGGAATATAGGCTCCATAGTTTCCCTCAAATATAAAAAATTAATATTCGTCTTGGATTCTCCTAGCAGAGAACTGCAGTAGCTCAAAAGCTATGTGTATATGGCCACACAGAACTCCAGATAGGGAAAAAGAGATTTATCCTTGTGGCTTTTGTTTTTTTTATTTTTAATATTCTTTTTTTTGTAATTAATGGAAGGGTTACATTATATTCACCAGATAGAAGGTGCATTACTTCACAAACATTGATACCCCTTCTCATGTGTGGCTGTAGTTTGTAATATACTATGTGAACATATTTCTTTACTCTTTAATTGTCGAGGCAATGTATAGAGGGGTTAAGTTACATTCGTCAGTTAGTGGGTGCATTACTTCTCACACATTGATACCCCTTCTCATGTTCTTGTCTGTTTCCCTCCCCCCAGTCCCTCCCAATTGTTTTGTTTTCTCCCCTTCCCTTCCAATTTTAAAGAATCAAATTAACATATATACAATATGCTAGGTAACAAAGTCAGATGCAGTAACCACATGAGATTAACCAAAAGGAGGAAAAAGAAAAAAGAAACAACATAGTATATTAAGAACAACAATCAGA
This sequence comes from Megascapheus bottae, assembly GCF_031878675.1. Classification (NCBI taxonomy): domain Eukaryota; kingdom Metazoa; phylum Chordata; class Mammalia; order Rodentia; family Geomyidae; genus Megascapheus; species Megascapheus bottae. Next base: position 2,511,289 of record NW_028327392.1, on the reverse strand, counting down.
AATATAAATCTCTTATTTCTGTATCCTAGAGTTCATTTTATTTAGTCTCATCCTATATGATCTTACATGCATAGCTTTTGAGCTATAGTGATCCTCTGCTAAGAGAGTCCTAGATGTGTACTGTTACAAATGGGGGAAATATTCAGCCTATGTTCCTTCACTTAACATGATTTTTTTCCAAGTATTTCAATTTCCTTATAAATGGGGCAAAGTCATTCTTTCTGATGACAAAATAGATTTCCATTTTGTATAAGAATCACACCTCGATCCACTCATTTACTGAGGGGCACCTGGGTTGGTTCCATATCTTATCTATGGTAAATAAAGCTTCAATGAACATTGTTGTGTAGTAATCTCAGTATGCCCTTGTTTAAGTACATTTAGCAAAATGCCAAGGAGTAGGATTGCTGTGTAAGAGAGAGCTCTATATTTAGTCTTGTGATGAATAGCCACATTGCTTTCCAGAGTGGTTGAACAAGTTTACACTCCCACCAACAGTGGAACAAACTAAATCATCAATATAATATGAAATTTTAAAAAGGGAGGAGCCTGGCACTGGTGGCTCACATTTGTAATCCTAGCTACTCAAAAGGATGAGATCTGAGGATCGAATTCAGAGTCAGCACTGTGGTTCAAATGGTAGTTAGCCTTGAGCAGAGACAGGTTCAGGAACAAAGTTCAGTCCCTGAGCTCAAACCCAAGTTTAAGTCCAGAACTGGCAAAATAAATAGCCAAACAAACAAATAGATGGATCACAATGTATTAAGTGAAATGACGTTATACTTATCCCCCAAGTACACACAGGCATAACAGATAGGTCTTGATCTGTTGACCAAGCTGATTCTAGCCCACATTTGAAGAGATGGGTAGAGTTGGAATAGATGGTTGAGAATTATGAAAGGGTGATACTGATCAATATATATTATACTCACAAACTGACATTTTGAATTGAAACCACTTTGTGCAACTATATAAACATGAAAAAATAAAAGAGAACAATAAGGCAAAAGAAAGACAGAAAATGATGGTATGATATAATGTGAGGACTCCAAAGATTAGTTCAAAATACTCAGAGGACCGTCAGAAAATAGGTAGAAAGTAAAATAGCCAAAGGACCTTCAGATTAGCTCAAAGGACCTTCAGAAATTAGATAGAATGTAAAATAGCCACATGTAAGTCTGTAGATTTTCTGTATACCAACGAAGATAGGATGAGAGTGGAAATCACAGGAACATCTCAGTTCACAATCCTCCCTCCCCTCCCCGGTCTGTCTCTCTGAGTATGTGAAGGACTTTTACACTGAAAACTGAGTTCTGAAAGGGGGAAATGAAAAAGACAGAAAGAGGAAACAAAGATATGTGTAAACCCTTGAAAATGTTGCTATTGTCTTGGTTTTTAGTATCCCATCTTACTATTCAATTCTAGGCTGTGTTTTTAAGTTTTCTGAATCTCAATATTTCTAGCAATAACAATATATCATGTGGCTTACAGTAGATTTTAGTGTGTTATTGTGGACATCAAGGACTTTGATGGTTATTTCTATTCAAATATAAAACTGTACTTCTAAATTTGGTCTTTTTCTCACACTTCTAGACTGCTATTTTCTACTTTTACATCCTCCAAAAAATCCATTTAGAACTATCTTAGTCATCTTTATTTCACTTTCTCTTTCACTATAATGTTACATTTGATCACAAGGGACCTAGGGTCCAACTTGTTATGATCTTCTTTACTGCCTATAACATTGCCTACCACATTTCTTTCTAGTTTATGTGGATAAGCTGAGAACCATTAAAACATTCACTTTCATTTCTGTCCTTTCCTGTGCAAAATTAACTCCCCTATTTTAGTCTCCTTTTAAATTCATTTACTTTTTCCTACTTTCTCAGAAAGTAGAAATTCATGATTTCCTCAAAAAACCCTCTAAATTCTAATTCGATGGTCATATCTCTTCCCATTGTCTTTACAAACCTTTAAAAAAATGTATGTGAAATGGCTATTCATACCAGAGTATTTTAAGCTTTTCTTCTCTTCAGTCCTCTTCCTTAATGTGTCATTCCCACATCCTAATTTGTTTTTTTTTACCAATCTAGTAAAGAATATCTTACTCTTAATTGTGTGTGTGTGTGTGTGTGTGTGTGTGTCTGTGTGTGTGTGTGTATTTTCCAGTATTGATGCATGAACCCAGGGCCAGGGAACTGTGCCTTAGCATCTTATTTCTTTTTTTATTTCTTTTTTTAATTTTTTTCATATATTTTTATTGTAATTAATAGAAGGGTTACATGATATTTGCCAGATAGATGGAGCATTAATTCCCATAAATTGATACCCTTTCACATGTCTTGATCCCCATTTCCCCCCCACACCCCTACCCCTCATCTTGTTTTCCTCCGTTCCCTATCCAATTTCAAATAACCAAATACAAATATATACAATATATCAGGTAACAAAATGGGATACTGTAACAATATGAGATAACCAAGGGACAGCAAAAGAGATGAGAGATAACATAGTACCTTAAGAAAAACAATCATTCATTATATGGCTTATGTTTCTATATCCTGGAGATCCTTTCATTAAGCATCCTACTATATGGACTTTTGTATCAAGGTTTTTCTTTATTGCAAATCCAGCATCTTATTTCAAAACTGTTGCCCAGCCAACTGAGCATCATTTTCACTGGTAGCTTTATGTTTGTTATCTGCAGATAAGAATGATGTCTTAATGCAAATCAAAACAACTCTAAGATTCCACCTCACTCCAGTTAGAATGGCCAGGGTCAGGAAAATGAATAATAACAGATGCGGGAGGGGATGTGGCTAGGAGGGATCAATAATACACTGTTGGTGGGAGTGCAAACTCGTTCAACCACTATGGAAAGCAGTGTGGCAGTGCCTCAAAAGGCTAAAAATAGAGTTCCCCTATGACCCAGCAATTCCACTACTTGGCATTTACCCAACCACCCAGAATCTAGGGCATACTAAATTCACTACCACAACAATGTTCATTGCAGCATTATTCACTATAGCAAAAACATGGAACCATTCTAGATATCCCTCAGTTGATGAGTGGATCAACAAGTTGTGGTATTTGTACATAATGGAATTCTATGCTGCTGTCAGAATGCATGACATTGCACCATTTGATAGGAAATGAAAAGTCTTAGATAAAATCATATTAAGTGAAGTAAGCCAGACTCAAAGGAAATTAGGCTCAATGTTTCCCCTCATTTGTCATAATCAGTAGAAACCTTGGGCTCTACTAGCAGAGATCTGCAATAGAGCAAAACCTTGATACATAAGGCCATATAGTATGAAGCTAATTGAAAAGACTTCCAGGATATTGAAACAAAAGCCAAACAATGAATGATTGTTGTCCTTAATGTACTATGTTATCTCTCATCTCTTTTGCTATCCCTTGGTTATCTCATATTGTTATAGTATCTCACTTTGTTATCTGATATATTTGATTTATTTTTATTTGGTTATTTGAAATTGGATAGGGAAGGGAGGAAAGCCAAGATGGGGGGGGGTGGTGGTGAAGGGGTGGGTAATGGGGACCAAGACATGTGAAAGGGTATCAATATATGTGAATTAATGCACCTTCTATCTGGCAAATATCATGCAACCCTTTTATTAATTACAATAAAAAATAAAAATTAATAAAAAAAAGAATGATGTCAATTTTTCAGCCTAGGCTTAGTGCAAACTATAACTCTCAAATTTCAACCTTCAGTAGCTAGTATTACAGACACAAGCCACGAGCACCGAGTTTTAAATCTAATCACCTGACCTATTATATGCTATTTTAAAATCTTTCTTCTTTCTTAAAGCTACTAGGCTTCTACTTATTTGTTTTTACTTGCTTTATTTTCTTATCCTCGTCTTCTTTTTCAGTCTTACAGTCTAGATCACAGTAAGTTCCTGGCCTTTGCTCGTCAAAATTCTATAATCCAGTCTCTTCTAATTCATGGTATAGAAAATGTCTTTAATATCAAGTAATTACCTTACTTTAATCAGAACCTATATACCAATATTCAGAAGATTGATATTTCTGTGTACACTCTCTGGTTAATTGTTCACATGCATATATACATGATTCCTTATCTCTTTATATACGTGATGTTTTATATTGTGTGACATTATATGCATAGGCAACATAACATAGAAGTTTGAAATGATTCTATGTTTAAGTACTACAGTGTTTTATATTTCTATATAAGGATTAGCACACATATTACAAGTTTCTGAACTAAATTAAATGTTTAAGGAAAAATTTTATAGTTTCACTAAGTTGATGAATAGAGATTGTGTCATCCAAATATTTTTTATAACCAGGAAGATCTCATAAAAATAAGGAGAGATAAATATTACTGAGATATTTCCTATTTCCTAAAGTTGAATTGTAGCCTAACAATATGAACCCTGCTTAAATATGGTTATATCTAGGATCAATTTTCTAGAAGAAAAGTGTCATGTTACTGCAAAACATTCTTCATCATTAGAGATGGTGGCATATCAGTACATGAATATGAAAATAGAAAAGCTGCCTCTCAAAAATGGACTTGGGAAGCAGGTTGTTTGCTTTATACTTAATGGTAATATGTACTTTTATGTAATGAGAATTCTGTCAAAATTATTTCCTTATATACAGACTAGATACTATTTGAAAATATGCTCTATTTTTCTCTATTTTTCAGTTTTCCAGAGTAGAGTAGTAAATGCATGAAATTCAGTTTTACTTTGTCAAGCACAATATATAGTTTTTAGAGCATTCATTAAATTCTGAAGTTTGTCTTAACGTTATTATTTTTCTTTTTACAAAGTGACAGGTATCTCATAGGACCCAGAATAAAATCAGGAGAAATTCTTTTTCAGAAAATGAAATTACAGCCATGTCACAAAAAATGTTTTAGTCAATGATGAACCACATATGGATGGCAATCTCATAATATTATATCATCTAGTGACATGGAAGTGTTTTATTTTATATAGGTACAATCTTCAGTTCACAAAATAAAAACTCAACTAACAACAAAGTTCTCAGAATGTACTCTCATTATTTAATTGACATGTAAATGTGCATTATAATTGTGATTTCTCTTCTTGTAATGAATCCATTTTGTATTGTATAAATAGTTCAATAATTAGTTTTAAACTGTGGGTTACAATGAATAAATGTGTTACTCCTATATGTTACCAGTTGTCTCTTGAAATAAGTATTATTTAAGTTTGTAAAGTATTCATTAAATATCTGCCAAATTACTTAAAAATCATAATAGACATTTAATGGGTACTTTAAAATTGAAATAGAAATTATATTTGATTATAAGCAACTGTAGGTTTAAAAAGATATCATTATATGTCTATTAAGACCATTTAACTTAAGTGTTACATAATTAGAGAAGAGCAAGGATTTTAATTGTACATTTGAAAAACTGCTTGCTTTGCTAAATATTCATTTGTATCCACTACAAAAAAAGAGCATGTGAGGTATGAAGACCACATCATTTCTCCTTTTGAAATTATCACATTATATTCAGTGCATTTTTGTGATTTAACAAGATTATATTATGTGCAATAATGAAACCATATGTAAAAATTAAGAAAGATTTATTTTGATTATGTACCCTGTGAAGTATAATGTATTTTACATATCCCTTTTCTGCTAAAAAAAGAAAGAAAAAAATAAAATACCTTTCATTGACTAAAGGGCATTCAGATTGCTGATTGATATTGATATGTCAACTGGCTAGCTGAGATAGAGAAAAATTAATGTTAAATTATGATTTGATTATTCTTGTTTTATTCATAGGAAGCACCTCCCAAGTTTCCAATAAAAAAAGAATAATTTCTCATTAATTATTTTGATAAGCAGTTGTTTGTTTTCATAGTAGTTAAGTGGGGATTAAGAGGTAGACTAAATAACACTTTTATGCCCTGAAGTATCGACTCATCTTGAAGACAAGATCGGTATACACAACTCAAACAGAAAAAGGATTGTAATTTGATTGTCAGTTCAGTTTCATAGCAAATAAAGTCACTCAGACAGCAGGCTTGTAGAGCTACTAAAAATCCCTCCAAAAAGTTATCCACTTTTAGTTTTTTTAGTATATTTCCATTAGACACCTGAGGTTGGATCTTATAAACCTGAGCAAGAAAGTGTCCTACTGAGAGAATATTTATTTATATCTATTTCTTTTCTGAATACTTTTCTTTCTGGGAACATTTGAATCTAAACAAGCTTTGATTTTTTTAATCCATCTACCTATATTTACTCTATTGTTTTAAACTCCTGAATAAACATCACTTGAAAAAATGTTGTAAATTGTATGGCAAAGGACATAGCTAGTAAATTACCTAGGAAGACTACAGAGTGGGAGAAGATCTTCACCAACAATACAACAGACCAAGGCCTCATATCTAAAATATATCAACAGGTCAAAAAAATTGAATCACTCCAAAACTAATCTCCAAAGAAACAACCATCCCATTAAAAGAATAGGCCAGGGCTGGGAGTTTGGCTTAGTGGTTAAAGTGCTTGCCTAGCATGCATGAAGACCCGGGTTCGATTCCTCGGTACCACATACGTAGAAAAAAGCCAGAAATGGTGCTGAGGCTCAAGTGATAGACCTCTAGCCTTGAGAAAGTCCAAGGACAATGTTCAGGCCCTGAGCACAAGCCCAGGACTGGGGAAAAGAAAGAATAGGCCAAAGACTTAAAGAGAGTCTTCTCTGAAGAAGAAACAAAAATGGCCTATAGACACATGAAGAAATGCTCAACATCTCTGGTCATAAAAGAAATGCAAATCACAACAACTTTAAGATTCCACCTCACTCCAGTTAGAATTGCCAGGATCAAGAAAACTAATAACAACAGATGCTGGAGAGGATGTGGCCAGGAAGGATCAATATTACACTGTTAGTGGGAGTGCAAACTCATTCAACCACTATGGAAAGCAGTATGGCAGTTCCTTAAAAGACTAAACATAGAGCTCCTCTATGACCTACAAATTCAACTACTAGGCATTTACCCAATCATCCAGAAACAAGGACATACTAAATCCACTAACACAGCAATGTTCATTGCAGCACTATTTACCATAGCAAAGATATGGAACCAACCTAGATGTCCCTCAGTTGATGAATGGTTCACCAAGATGTGGTATTTGTACATAATGGAATTCTATGCTGCTGTCAGAAAGAAAGACATCACCCCATTTGCTAGGAAATGGAAAGACTTAGAAAAAATCATATTAAGTGAAGTAAGCCAAACTCAAAGGAACTTAGGCTCAATGGTTTCCTTCATTTGTCATAATCAGTAGAAACCTTGCGCTCTCCTAGCAGAGATTTGCAATAGAGCAAAACCTTGATACATAAAACCATATAGTATGACGCTAAATGAAAGGACCTCTAGGGTATAGAAACAAAAGCCATATAATGAATGATTGTTGTCCTTAATGTACTATGTTATCTCTCACCTCTTTTGCTGTCCCTTGGTTATCTCATATTGTTGCAGTATCCCACTTTGTTATCTGATATATTGGATATATTTGTATTTGGTTATTTGAAATTGGATAGGGAAGGGGGGGAAAAGATGAGAGGTGGGGGAAGGGGGAGGGAAATTGGGATCAAGACATGTGAAAAGGTATCAATGTATGGGAATTAATGCTCCATCTATCTGGCAAATATCATGTAACCCTTCTATTATTTACAATAAAATATATGAAAAAAATATGTAGAGGGAAAGAAGATGGCGCCGAGATGTAGGGACGCTGCCTAGCTCTCTCTCACAAAAGGAGAGAAACAGGGAGTCCCACGAGCCAACTACCTTAAGAAATCCACAACAACAAGCTCAAAAAGCAACGGAGAAGAACTCAAATCAGAAAAGAAATCCAGATAAAGCTTATATCCAACTTTCTCAAAGAATTCCGAACGTGAGGACCCCTCCCCCACCTCTCGCCTCCGGATCCAAGCCACGAAAGCCGCGAAAACCCGCAAAAAGCGGCAGCTGGCGCCTGTTCCAAGCCGAGAAAAGCAGCTGCTTGTGCCCGCTCCACGCCGGGAAAGTGGCGGCGGGCGCCGGCTCCAAGCCACGAAAAGCAGCGGCAGTGGAGGGCGCCAGGCCGGGAGCCCAACTGCTGCAGAAAACAGGATAGGACCAGGCCAGCGAATGGCGGAAGCAGCAGAACCCAGACGTGGAACCAGAACAGCAAGCAGTGGAACCCAGATGCAGAACACAGGTGGCAGCAGAGACCCGAGGGGAGTGAAAGACTCCCCAACACCGTGGAACACCCGCAGACGGAAGCAGAGGCATGAGTAATACAGCGTGTCCCCAAACACATTGGGAAAGCAGAGCGGGTGCCAAGCAATAGAACTTAACTCAGACCCCTCCACCCCGGCCAAGAAAGACTGGCGGGAGCAAGGGGCAAGGAATTTAGAATCCTGTCCCTTCCCTCAACAGCTCCCTCCCTCAGGCCATAGACTGGAGATTGACAGGCCTGCTACCTAACACCCAGCACCCCACCAAGGGAGGCGGGGCTGTCCCAATTACCACCTGCCCAAGGGGCTCAACCCCCAGCACTCTGACTTGTCAGTCTCCACTGACAAGTGGGCGGACGCTAAGACTCAGCACCCCACCAGGGGAGGAGGAGCTGTCCCAGCTCCCACCCACCCACCAGGCTCCTCCCCCAGGCCACTGGATCTGGAGAGTGCTTTAAAACAGCGGGTAGGGGGTGCGGGAAAATAGCAGTCAGCATCTGCCCCCCCTCAATTCTTGAGGGGGCATCCTCCAGCTGAGAATCCTGAGCATGACACCAACGAGGGGCCCCCCATAGTCACAGACTCTGACAAAGCAGTGGAAACACAGCAGGGATCTGAAGGTCCAACCAGCAGCCAAGCTTGCCTTCTGAGAATCAAAAAGGCACGGCTCCGCCCTTGGAACCCATTTCCTCAGCTAGGCCCCACCCCTGGGAACAGAGGGGTCTACTGCTGGTCCTGCTGAGAGCCCCTGAAACTCTCAATCCCCAGACCCTTGGCTTGGGGCCACACCTGGAAGCAGCACAGGAAAACGTCTGCCAACCATGCTCAGACGGAAGCTCGCAGATCCATCCTATGGTCAACTGTGAGGCCACTGGTTCGGCTAAGAGCTAGTCCTGCAGCAACACATGTTTTATTCTAATACTTTCCAAACTTTGTACTCAAATAAGCTACCTACTTACCAACTTAGACCAGTTATCCTTACCTATACCTATTCTTAATTACTACAATATTCTTACACTCCTATGTTAGTCCTCTTGTACCTCCCCTGACCTCTCTCATTCTATTTTTCTATCTCTGGACCTCTGTTTGTCTTTCAACCCTTACACTGCATGGATCTACACTTGATGGCTGTTGAGCAATACTGTATATCTAGGTGTTTAAGTATTCTTTAGGCTCAGAGGGACTTAAAGACAATAGAGATTGGAATGAGAGGCTTATTGTTTTGGGTATAAATCACTTATCAGTGGATGTATTAGACTGGTCCGTAACTGAACAAAAAGAAAGACTGATAAGACTAAGCAAAACTTGTGAACATATAGAGTCTGCCAGCTACAGAGGACTAGGTTGGTTATATCTGAAAAACTATAGTCATGTTTAGTATTAATCTTGCTCCCATTTTCAAATGGGCAGAACAAGAAACTCAAGAAAAATGTAAAATCAAGAAACAACATCCCCCACCCAATGTAAACAGACAATGGAAGAGTCACTGGCAAACCTAGAGGAGAGTCTTCCAAGTGATACACAAATGCAATTGATAAACATCATGAATGAAAAATGTGAAAATATAAAGAAAGAGATAAGGGAGGAAGCCATAGCTGAACAAGAGGAAACCATAAACAAGGTGATAAGAGAAAAAGAAGAAGCCATAAAGGAGGCCATAATAAAGGTTTTTCAAAGAAAGATGGATGAATTCATAGAATCCACAAATGAAAAGGTGACTGAACTCCAGCAAATGCTCAAAGAAAATAAAGCTACTGAGCTAACCACTCAAATGGAAATCAAGGAGCTAAAGAAATCCATACATGATCTAAAAGAAGAGACGCAAGGCATCAAAAATGAGCAATTAGAAGCAAGGGAGATGAAAAATAAAGTAGACAGCTTTGATAGCAGGTTAGACAATGCAGAGGAGAGAATTTCCGGGGCTGACCATAATTTAGTTATTATAGAGAAAGAACAGAAAATGAGTCAATCTAAATCTAGGAAAAATGAGAGAGCACTTCAGGAGGTCCAAGATACAATTAGGAAGCCTAATTTAAGGCTAATTGGTATTGAGGAGGGCGTGGAGAAAGAGGTCAATGGTATTGGAAATATACTTCAGGGAATCATCTCAGAGAATTTGCCAAAAACCCAGAAGGGCAGACCCATCCAGATGCCAAGAAGCTTTTAGAACCCCAAACAGACCTGACCAGAAAAGAACATCCTACCGCCATATCGTAATCAGAACTGGATCAATAGAAACCAAATAAAGGATCCTAAAGTCAGCCAGGGAAAAGGGTTCATAACCTATAAGGGAAAACCAATCAGAATCACCCCAGATTTCTCAGCAGAGACCATGCAAGCAAGAAGTGACTGGAAGCATATATGTCATGCCCTTAAGTCAAATAACTACCAACCAAGAATACTGTACCCAGCTAGCTCTCATTCATAACTGAGGGAACAATAAAAACATTCCATTCCAGGGAAAAGCTGCAAAAATATGTCGCAACACAACCAACACTACAGAGAATTCTCAAAGATGTTCTATACATAGAAAACCAAAATAAATGCAATATAGGGAAATAAATGGCACCTAAACAGCATAACATCTAAGGACCACAAGAACTGTCAAGACACAGGCCCAAATAAAAGCTTTTAAAAATGGTAGGACCTAATAAATATCTCTCAATCCCAGCTCTCAATATCAATGGACTTAACTCTCCAATTAAACGGCATAGGCTGTCTAGAGGATGAAAAAGCAAGAGCCATCGTTCTGCTGTCTTCAAGAGACACATCATACCCAAAAAAACAATCATCTTTTGAAAGTGAGAGGTTGGAATAAACTCTATCAAGCTAACGGCCCCCATAAACAGGCTGGAGTTGCCATCCTCATATCAGATAAAATAGACTTCAAATTAAAATTAGTAAGAAAAGTCAAAGAAGGTTACTACATACTACTAAAGGGATCTTTCCTCCAGGAAGATATAACGATCCTAAATATTTACACACCCAATCCCGGAGCTCCGAACTTCGTCAAGCAAACATTACTTACACTGAAACCATACATAGATCGAAATACAGTGATTGTCGGTGACTTTAATACACCACTGTCACCTATGGACAGATCAACAAGGCAAAAACTCAACAGAGAAACCTTAGAACTAAACAAATATATAGACCATCTAGATCTAACAGACATCTGCCGAATATTCCATTCAGCAACAACACAATATATGTTTTTCTCTGCAGCACGTGGAACATTTTCCAAAATAGATCACATCTTAGGCCATAAAACAAACCTTGTCAGATTGAGAAACACTGAAATTATTCCATGCACACTCTCAGACCACAAAGGCATCAAATTGGAACTGACCACACGTCTCCACCAATGAAAACCCTGTAACTCATGGAGACTGAACAAAACATTGTTGAAACACAAAGAGGTCATCGAAGAGATCAGAACAGAAATCCTACAGTTTATAAAATTTAACAGTGAGGAGCACACAAAATACCAACTCCTTTGGGACACAGCAAAGGCAGTATTCAGAGGAAAATTTATAGTGCTGAGTGACTACAAGAAGTTTGAAAAATTGCACACCAACAGGTTAATATCTCACCTTAAGCTCCTGGAAAAAGAGCAATAATCCAACCCTAATCCCAGTAGAAGAAAGCTAATAATTAAAATCAAAGCAGAATTAAATGATTTTGAATCCAAAAAAAAACTATAGAAATAATAAACAAACCAAGGTGTTGGTTCTTTGAAAGAATTAACAAAATTGACAAGCCCTTAGCAAATCTTACCAAAAAAAGAAGAGAGCATATCGAAATAAACAAAATCACAGATGAAAATGGTAATATCATGACAGAAATTACCAAGATCCAGAATATCATGAGGGAATATTTCTCAAACCTTTACGCCAACAAATTTGAAAATCTAGATGAAAAAGGTGAATTTCTAGCCAATATGAACATACCCACACTGAACCAAGAAGAAATAAGGCAACTCAACCGCCTACTTCAAGCTCTGAAATAGAAATGGCAATTAGAGAACTTTCACCTAAGAAAAGCCCAGGGCCAGTTGGATTCACAGCTGAATTCTTTAAGGTCTTCAAAGCAGAGCTCACACCAATACTCCTCAAGCTCTTCAGCGAAATTGAAAATGAAGGTTCCTTACCAAACTCATTCTATGAAGCCAGTATAACCCTCATCCCCAAACCAGACAGGGATTCATCAAAGAAAGAGAACTATAGACCTATATCTTTGATGAATATCGATGCAAAACTTCTCAAGAAAATACTGGCCAACCGTCCACAACAACTCATCAAAAAAATTATACACTATGATCAAACTGGATTCATCACGGGGAGGCAAAGCTGGTTCAACATACGCAAATCAATTAATATAATTCAACACATCAACAGGAGCAAGGACAAAAACCGCATGATTGTCTCAATAGTTGCGGAAAAGGCATTTGACAAGATCCAATACCCCTTTACGTTAAAAGCTCTGGAGAAACTAGGAATCCATGGAACATTCCTCAATGTAATAATGGCTGTGTATGAGAAACCCGCTGCTAGTATTACACTTAATGGTGAAAATCTAAAGCCGTTCCCTCTAAAATCAGGAATGAGACAAGGATGCCCACTCTCTCCACTACTCTTTAACACAGTACTAGAATTCCTACCCAGTGCAATAAGGCAAGAAGCAAGCATAAAGGGGATCCAAGTAGGGAAAGAGGAAATAAAACTATCCCTCTTTGCAGATGACATGATTCTGTACTTAAAGAATCCTATAGACTCTACTCCCAAGCTCCTTGAGCTGATTCAAAACTTTGGAAGAGTAGCAGGCTATAAAATCAACCCTCAAAAATCAACTGCTTTCCTTTACGCTAACAGTGAGAGGAATGAGGCAATAATCAGGAAAGAAACTCCTTTCGCAATAGCCTCAAAGAAAATAAAGTACCTAGGAATTAGCTTAACTAAGAATGTAAAGGACCTTTTTGACGAAAACTTTAAAACCCTAAAAAAGGTAATTAAAACAGAAATAAGGAAATGGAAAAACCTCCCATGCTCTTGGATTGGAAGAATCAACATTGTGAAAATGACAATCTTGCCAAGAGCTATCTACAAATTCAACGCAGTACCTATCAATATCCCAATGGCATTCTTTAAAGAAATAGAAGAGGCAATCCAAAATTTCATATAGAATAATAAAAGACACCGTATAGCAAAAACATTTCTTAGCAGAAAGAACAGCGCGGAGGAATTTCAATTCCAAACTTCAGACTCTATTACAGAGCTATAATTATCAAAACAGCTTGGTACTGGCACAAGAACAGGCCTGAAGATGAATGGAATAGAACTGAGGACCCAGATATTAAACCACAGACCTATGGCCACCTCTTCAACAAGTTGTGCTGGCAGAACTGGTTAAGCACCTGCAGAAAACTAAAGTTGGATCCTTCTTTGTCACCTTGCACTAGAATTAACTCCAAATGGATCAAAGACCTGGAGGTAAAAGCTGACACACTGAAAACTTTACAGGAAGGAATAGGAGATACACTAGGCCTCCTTGGCACAGGTCGAAACTTTCTTAATAAGGACCAAGAATCACAACAAATCAGAGGAAGGCTGGATAAGTGGGACTGCATTATACTGCAGAGCTTTTGTATGGCAACGGATATAGCTAGAAAACTTATCAGGAACCTACAGAGTGGGAGAAGATCTTCACCAAACAAACAACGGACAAAGGCCTCATATCTAAAATATATCAACAACTCAAAAAATTGAATCACTCCAAAACTAACCTCCAAAGTAACACCCATCCCATTAAAAATGGACCAAAGACTTAAAGAGATTCTTCTCTGAAGAAGAAACAAAAATGGCCTATAGACACATGAAGAAATGCTCCACATCTCTGGTCATAAAAGAAATGCAAATCAAAACAACTCTAAGATTCCACCTCACTCCAGTTAGAATGGCCAGGATCAGGAAAACGAAAAATAAACGATGCTGGAGGGGATGTAGCCAGGAGGGATAACTACTACACTGTTGGCCGGAGTGCAAACTCGTTCAACCACTATGGAAAGCAGTGTGGCGTGCCTGAAAAGGCTAAACATAGAACTCCCCTATGACCCAGCAATTCCACTACTTGGCATTTACCCAACCATCCAGAAACAAGGGCATACTAAATCCACTAGCACAACAATGTTCATTGCAGCACTATTCACCATAGCAAAGATATGGAACCAACCTAGATGTCCCTCAGTTGATGAGTGGATCAACAAGTTGTGGTATTTGTACACAATGGAATTCTACGGTGCTGTCAGAAAGAATGACATCGCCCCATTTGTTAGGAAATGAAAAGACTTAGAAAAAATCATATTAAGTGAAGTAAGCCAGACTCAAAGGAACTTAGGCTCAAAGGTTTCCCTCATTCGTCATAATCAGTAGAAACCTTGGGCTCTACTAGAAGAGATCTGTAATAGAGCAAAATCTTTACACATAAGGCCATATAGTATGAAGCTAATTGAAAAAACCTCCAGGATATTGAAATAAAAGATATATAATGAATGATTGTTGTCCTTAATGTACTATGTTGTCTCTCATCTCCTTTGCTGTCACTTGGTTATCTCATATTGTTATAGTATCTCACATTGTTATCTGATGTATTGAATTTATTTGTATTTCTTTATTTGAAATTTGATAGGGATGAGGGGAAAACCAAGACGGGTGGGGGGTTTACGGGGGAATGGAAATGGGTACCAAGACATTTGAAAGGGTATCAATGTACGTGAATTAATGTACCTTCTATCTGGCAAATATCATGTAACCCTTTTACTAATTACAATAAAAATAGTTTTTTCTCTATTAAATTATAAAAAATAAAAAGGAAACTTCATCTTGAAAAAAAAAGAAAAAAACATTGTAAATAGTCTTGCTTCTAAACTTTCTTCATTTTGAGTGCAACCATTAAAAGTGACGATACATATATAACCTCAACAGTTATCTGGAGGCAAAGCATTTTAGTTACAAAGCATTGTTTAGGACAATAATTCTAATTTTATTTTATTTTTTTTGTATGTTTGTTTTATATATATATAACATTTGACAAATTGTTTTATAGCTACAACACATCTTGTTCAATGTCACCCCTGTTATCATTTTCCCCTGTCCTTTTGCAATCCAGTATTATCCCTTATTTTTCTTAATTTTGTAGGATATGCATTGAATGTTATGACCTATGCTTAGTTTTCTGAGGATCATCCAGTCTACTGTCCAAAGTAGTAACACTAGTTTACATTTCTACTACCAATATGGTTTCTATTTACCCACATCCACACCAAGATTTCTTTTTATTCAAATATATGATTTTGGCCAAGCTAAGTGGATGGAAGCTCAGAGTTGTTTTGATTGGCATTTCCTTTGTGGCTATGGATGATGAGCATTTGTTTCTTTTCCATTCTTCACTCTTCTGAGAAGTCTCTCAGCTCCTTTACCTATTTGGTGATTAGTCTATTGGTTTTGTGTGGGGTTGATTCCTTGATCTCCTTATATATAGTACAACAAATTGCGGGATTTTGTTTTCTGATCAAATTGGTTGCTGTGTATCTTTTGGTTGTGGAATTGACCCATTGATGTTTAACGTTCCAACTGAGAAATATGTCATGTTTCTTACAATTCTGTTGTTTCTTACAGTGCCTTTCTTTCTTTTTCTTGTGTTTAATAAGCTAGTCTACTGACTTTTTTTCAGTGTTGTTTCCTTTACTTTGATTGATTTCTTCAGGTTGTATACTTTTTGTAGTGCCTATTTAGTATATTTTAGTGCTTATTTACCTTGTAATGCTTATTTGGTAACATTTACTTAGTTTGTTTGTTTATTTATTTATTTATTTATTTTGCCAGTCCTGGGCCTTGAACTCAAAGCCTGAGCCTGTCCTTGGTCTTTCTCAAGGCTAGAGCTCTACCACTTGAGCCACAGAGCCACTTCCAGCTTTTTTCTATGTATGTGGTAACGAGGAATTTAACCCAGGTGGACGTGCATGTTAGGCAAGCACTCTATCACTACGTTGAACTCTCAGCTTACTTATTTAGTTTTTCAAGGAATTCCTTTAGTTTTGTTTTGAAAGCTAGTTCCACCATCAATTATAAGTCTTAGATTTACTGTGAACACCAGTTTGGGGTGGCAATTGTCATTCAGAGCATGAATCAAACCACTCCAGGCTCTTGCTTCATTGAGACTTTGTAGAGAGGTCACTTAGTAATATTAATCTTTCTGTTGTAATAAAATATCCTCTTTGATTTTGTTGCATTTAAAATTACTTTCTTCTTTATTTTTTATTTTTTTGCCAGTCCTGAGCTTGGACTTTCTCAAGGCTATAGCTGTACCACTTGAACCTTAGCGCCACTTCCGGCTTTTTTTTTTCGATGTATGTGGGTACCGAAGAATCGAGCCTGAGTCTTAGTGCATGCTAGGCAAGCACTCTACCACTGAGCCAAACTCTTGGCCCCTACTTCCTTCTTTTTTAAGACTAAAGTTTTTCAATGCACTATGTCCAACTGTATTTCTTCTCCAATTGTCTGCTAGAAATTCTTTTTGTCAGGTGGGTAACATTCTCCTTCTTGAGATTGAGGAAGTTTGTTATTATTTTTTCAAATAGGTTTTCAATGCCTTTGGATTGAATTCTCTGTCATCTTTCATAATTAATGATAAATATGATCTTCCAATACTTTCTTTTTAAATTTAATTTTATTGTCAAGGTTGTGTTCAGAGGGGGATACAACCCCTCTCTTCCCAAAGTCCTCTCCCTCAGAGAAACTGGCAAGTTCATTTCCAACAATTGTCTTTTGAGTATAGCCATTATATTCGTATACTCTTTGTCCTTTGTCTATTCTGAATGTTTATACCATACATCTGCATCTTATCTTCATTCTCATTAGAGTCCTTTCCTACTTAGCTGAAAGTTTATTGAGGTAGTTAAAATTAGGTTCAGTAACTGTTCAGTTGATATTTGGAGAGGCGTAGACAGACATGTAGGTGAAAATATTTTCAAAGATATCTTTTTTACATGATTTTTGCTCCCCTTGAAACCACCTTTGCTAAACAACAAATTAACAAAATGCTAAATGTTTCTTCAGAAAAATATGAAGACAATAAGAGATGTATAATTTGCATAATTTCTTTTCATAGGTACACAAGCATTACTGTTGACTTTTGTGTTAATAACAATTCAGAAATATAAACTTGTAAATCAGCCAGTTAAATTGAACATGAAAGTACTGTTCTAATGAATTCTGGGTAGATATGTTATTTTTACTTGCCTCTCACAGAATTTATTTTTGTGAACAAAGTTTGAAAGGTAAGCATAATGGGAGAATAAGCAGAGGAAGTAATGAATAAAAGGAGGCATCTCTATGTAGACAAACATCTTCCTTCAGCCAAGAAACTTTAGCAGTGATTTTCTCACAGTTTCTAATATGTACTGCTATGATATAATTTAAAAAATATTTATTTCTTTTTCAGCAGTACATTGTCATTACACTGGGGAAAAAACACCCAAGAAACCACTATGGAGTGTCTAAGTTTTGATTCTTTACACACAGAGGTATACAGTGCTGAATTTATTAAACAGCTCACTTTTATATCAAATAAGTTCCTAGTATATAAAGCTTTCTCTAAATTTTCATAGGTCAAAAATCCAGTGTTTAGTAATTATCAGATTATTTTATTTAGTTACTATCTGATGACAACTTTCTGAAAATAAAGCCTTCCTGAAAATGCTGTTATTCTTGTTATACAGCTATCCCAGTGGCCACATTTACATAAAGAACCAGTAAAAATAAAAGCTGTCATATTTCATTAATTTTGCAGTTTTATGCCAGTGCCACCATATTGATTACTCTTACTGAATCTCAGCTTTGTTTTTTCTTCTGTATCTGTACCGTGTGTGTGTGTGTGTGTGTATGTGTGTGTGTGTGTTTGTGTGTGTGCATGAGTGAGTTGGGATGAGTATTTATATACATACATTCAAGACAAATTGTGTTCATTTGTTCTCTCCCTACTCAGAAATATTCACAATCATTTGCCATAGTATCACATTAATTCTAGAGACAAATTAAGAAGTGCTGACATTTCCATAACAATCAGTCCTCAAATAATGTGGCATATGTCTTGATTTTATTTTTATTCTTCAATTTTTCTAACAGTTTCAGTTTTCAGTGTAGGCTATCCTCAACAATTTGCTTACATCTCTTATACTACCGTACAACTATCACATTTCAGCTTGAGGAAGGAAGAATTAAGAGTTGAACATTACTTCTTCACAGAAACAGACTATGGAACTTGTATTAATGTCCAATTGGCCAGAAGTTACAGACACACAGCCATATACAAGTGAAACTGAAAAATGCTGTTTAATGAAGTAAGCCATTTCTCCAAGTTTTAATCAATCAGAGAAGAAAAGATTTAGGAAGATAGGCAGTAATCATTGTAAAAATTACTGATGGCAGGGAACCCTGTATTTTATCCTAAAATATTCCTTTATATTATTCAAACATTCATAACTTAAATTGTTTTATACTGAGCCCTCTTATTCCATAAAATAACAGAAGAAATGTCACTTTTTTAAATGACTTCCTCTTTTCCACATTTGAAATACTGCTTAAGATGTTCATTCACTTAAATCTAGATTATCAGTAAGACTTAAAAAAGAATTGTCACTTCCTGCTATTATAGACGTTAACATAATCCTGGGGCAGCAACATAGTGATTTGTAATAATATTTGTAATCATATTTGATGGTTGAATATTTCCAAATTGCACTATGCTGAACACATTTATTAAGAAATCTTATTTGCAGAGTATTGTACACATATTCTATTTTCTCTATCCCATCATCTCTTGGCTGACTTCACAGTATGTGCTGTACAAATATAAGTCATTATAGACTTTAATTGGGTGCATTTTACGGCTGCTGTCAACATAAGGTAAAAAGATTAATCACTTGTGCACTTAGTGTACATACCAGAGCTTTTTAAAGATTCAATCTTATTCATTTTTCTAAAAGGTTCATTGAAATGCACAGAAGTACAATCTGATTGACTGCCTTTGCCACTATTTCAGTGGCCAAACTATAAGCCAGTACATTTAACAACACAAGAAAAAAACCCAAATGGAATATATTACCCTTGGTAGTAATGATACTAAAGAAAACTTGCTTTTGCATTATCTTAAGTAAAATAGCAAAAATAAAAGATATTAAGTGAAGTGAACATTCTTTTTTTTCCAAAATGAAACAGTTACCTGTATTTCTAAATGAAAGTTATGAGATAGTAATTATAATAAATGTCAGTGATTCTTAATTTGTTTGGTTTAAATGTGGCTACAATTTTAACTTATCATTTCACTATCAGTCTTCATTTTACTTTTTCAAAGAGAAATATCTTAAATAATGCGATATGAGTGAATAGAATGCTGTCTTCTTCTTAAAAGGATTCATGTTTGGGGTCACAACAAAATTTGCTTGCAACATAAATCTAAGAAACCTATAAAGGAAGTCATGTGGAAGCTAGAGTAGAAAGCATATTTAAGGATGAGCAAATTACACTGATTTCCTTTTATCTTTCCCTTCGGGAGGGTGTGGAATTCAACCAACATTTTCAATTATATTCCTCTTATAGAAAACAAAAACATTAACTACATTAACTGGAACTACAATAATTTGTTGGATTTTGTTCATTATTTTGAGTAATTTAAATTTTGATTA
Organism: Megascapheus bottae; assembly: GCF_031878675.1. Taxonomy (NCBI): domain Eukaryota; kingdom Metazoa; phylum Chordata; class Mammalia; order Rodentia; family Geomyidae; genus Megascapheus; species Megascapheus bottae. Next base: position 2,491,289 of record NW_028327392.1, on the reverse strand, counting down.
TATTACCTACATATGATTCAAAATGGTATCATTTCAAGCTAGCTGTTTATCGTTAATTTCATTTCTTTTCTTCTTTGTCTTGCCCATCTTCCTTTCTTTAAAATCCTCTGTGACTGAGCACTCTACTTCTAAACAAAATTGGGAGAGCTAGAACAATTCATCTTTTCTGCTTGAAATAACTAAAAAGATGAATAAAATATATGAAACATTGAGAAATGAAAACCCCAACTTGTAACACAATGAAATATTAGTAGAGACAAATTAGAATAGTTAAAACTAAAACAGATGGCCACAAAGTGTCAAGAATGTGAAAGAACTGTAACTTTCTACTGCTGATGGAATAAAGAAAATGGCAGTCATATTGAACTATACCTTTAAAAATGCTTTAAAACTTATACTATATCTCTCATATGATCCAATCACACCATTCCCTAAGATTTACTCACTATAAATGAAAACATATGATCTAGGTTGACTTATATGTGTGTGGTATAAACATATCAAACAAATTATTTTAAATGAGCACTTTTATTTGTAATAGCCAAATTTAGACACAACAAATTTGCACACGACTGAAAAAATATACTGTGGTATATTTAATGTAATGCTATATACATACCCATCAATATAATAGGTCTCAAAATATGTACCAGGCAAAAAGAAAGTAGGCCAGAACAATATATGCAGCTTTATTTTCATTTAGGCAAATTCTAGAAAACCCATATTAACCTATAATGATTGCAATTTGGTCCACATTTATATGAGTTGAAAAGTAGAGCAGATATGGGCAAGAATAATTACCTTAACAAGTAAGAACATGTTTGCCAAGATGAATAAGAAACATTCACTATCATCATACTGTTATCTCTTAAATATCTTCCAGAAAACATTTTATAGTAATTCAATTTAGTATATGTCAATTGCTTCTTTATCAAGCTAATAAAAAAATTTTAGTGAATGGTAGCTAAATTTCCTACTTTGTAAGTAAAATACTTATGTTCTTGAGTGAAAGTATTTTTTATCTAGAGTAAAATTTTTGTTATGGGAAAATACTCTTTTTATGTTTTGGTTTTTTGAATATCTGTTGATGATTTCATTATGTGAGCAGGCAGAGGATAGTGACACTTAGAAGAGTCCTTCATTTCCTTGGGTGAAATCTCCAGTGAACCATGAGAGCAGCAAAGAATATTAGAGTGTTCCTATTCTAAATGCAGTTATATTTTAGTGGAGAATAAGAAGCATCTTTACAAGGTCTATGGGACCCTACAGAAAGTTTTTAGGTTACAGTTTCTGTGTAATGAATTAAATTTATTTCAGCAAAGGGGCATTTGAAATTGGCCATTTTCATACATTGGACATAACTTGAAAATTCATAGTTTCTTGACTTCATGGACATATTTAAGTGAATATATCATTTGAGAAAGTATCTTTTAATGTTCAACAGCTAAACATAGAGACACTTGAAATTTTATTTTAGAAAAACAAGACATGAATAGTTTGTCTCACCTAACCAAATAAACATAGATATACCTAGTGTAAATGAACTTACAATAATATTAAAATTAAGAGAATTTATCATATTTTACAGCTACAGCATAAATTTTGCTAAATTATGTTGACAGATACTATTATTACTATAAATGTCAGAAATTTTGACCAGAGACTTCAGATTACATTAAGATAATCATTAGGGTATTCTCATAAGAATATGTGTATGGAGAGGATAAATGTTGATATAAAGCAGTATAGTTTATGTGATTTGAAATTTCATCCATTTATCCAAGGCCCAGGTTTCCCTCTGAAATATAATACACCCATATTTTTATACCTGTCCATAAGAAGTTTGCTGTAAATCATAATAAATTTTGTTAGATTCAAAGGTGTTTTGAGGAAAGCATACTGTTTATTTTACAAGTATTCCCTTAAGTAGATCTCAGCCCAAGGTACATAAATGTTTTACTACTTGAGTATTTTATTTTTTTTATCAAATATACAATTTTCTGAAGGGTTTTATATTTCTTTGCTTGCTTATTGCCTAATCTATACCTCCATAATCTATATATTATTTGACTTAATTGGACAGGAATTTACCATAGCTCTCTTCTACTTTAGATGTTTATTTTTTATATTTTTATTGTAATTAATAGAGGGGTTCGAGTTATATTCGCCAGAAAGAAGGAGCACTACTTCACACACATTGAAACCCCTTCTCAGGTTTATGTCCCCATTTCCCTCCCTACCCCCGCCCTCATCTTGTTTTCCCCCCTTCCTTTCCTATTTCAAACAAACAAATAAATGAATATATATACAGTATACCAGATTACAAGGTAAAATACAGTAACAATGCGAGAATACCCAAGGGACAACAAAAGAGATGTTACTTTAGATGTTTATACACATGTATTTAGTGTCCACTTCAAGTATTGTGTGAATGACAGATTAGTACCACAAATAATTAGGAACTTTCCGAATCTTTAGTGCGTGCCTTAAAATCTATGTTAAGTCAGCAAAATATGAATACTGATAATGAAACCTTGAGAATTTGCTATATTAGTAGATGTCTTCATTTCCAAGTATTATTATCTATTCTCCTCATCCTGAATCAAACACTTGTCTTTTAGAGCTGAGCTAGGTAATAGATTTCCTCTTTGGATTAGTATCAATAAATCACTAGAGATCACTACACTAGTATAGTGTGTTCAGAAAGCTGAAGTAGCCACAATGGCCCCTCTGCCATTGGAGAGGAAATGGCCATACATGTCATAATGGATATTTGGGTCAGAGTGTGTGTATGGCATTCATACATCAGATTTCTCAATATGTTTATTCTCATAGCCTAAAATTTTAATAGTATAATTTTACCAATTAGAAACGCGTAGTATTTATAAAGACTGCTCTGAGTGCAATATTCCGTAGCAAATACTAAAAAGGAGCGGTTTGAGCACAATGGACTTGATTGTCAGAAAAACCAGGAGGATTTAGTCTCTAAATTAAATGTAACGATTTCTTTTTTTTTTTTGCCATTCCTGGACTTGAGCTCAGGGCCTGAGCACTGTCCTTGGACTTTCTCAAGGTGAGAGCTCTACCACTTGAGCCTCAGCATCACTTCTGTTTTGTTTTTTTTTTTCTATGTATGTGGTACCGAGGAATGGAATCTGCGTCTTGCATGCTACGCAAGCACTCTACCACAAGGCCAAACTACCGGCCCAAATGTAACGATTTCTCAGCTGTGATTAACATCTTTCCCATATACTAGAGAAGAATTTAGTAACTTCTACATTGATGTTGCAGTATGAACCAGTTGAGTAAGAGAAAATATAGTCTTTTTAGATTTTCTATTTTTTACTGCTATGTTATCCAAAGGACTTTCTGTGAATAATATAAAAACATTCCGTAGTTTCTATATAATAGTATTTCAAACCTTAAACTCTTCTACTCCTCTAATGCTAAGTATAGTACATATATAGATAAAAACACGTTTCTATCTCTTTATATCTTTATATAGATATACCTACCTTTTCATTCCATTTCATGTAAGTATATATACCTATCTATAGGTGTTGATTACACACACACACACACACACATATATATATACACATAAACACATACCTATAGAGACATATACCTATATAAATGTCTATATATATACTTAATCTGAAATTGTATTAGGCTGAGTCAAGTGATGACAATAAACAGTATAGAATTTTACATTATTTTACTAATTATTAATAAATTCTATTAATTACAATAAAAATATATGAAAGAAAAAACAGAAAAAAAGAAAAAAAGAAAAAGAGAAAAGAAAAAGAAAAAAGTATCAGTTTGTTAGTGTTATGGAAATATGTCATTTTATATTACACCATGAGAGAGGCTTTTGATAGATTCAGTATAATTGCTGATTATTTTGAGATGTTTACTTTCCATCACACTAAATGTTTTGGGTCTGATATAAATTGCAACATGCTATCAGATTTATGAGAACAATCTTAAATAAATTTTCCATTTTTCCGAATAACAATTCACATAGATCAAGTTTTGACATTATAGTGGGAATATGATGGTACATATTGTGATATTTTGCACTGACAAAAGCCTTTTCAGAATAACAAAACATGTTCATAGTTTAGATAGTACAATCCCTTAAAACTTAGTTTAAACTTTATAACTAACAAGTCAACAAAATGTGATTTTAATCCTGTACAAAAATAAATTTAGTCTACATCAATTGCACTTCCAAAATTTAGATCCATAAAATGCACATTACCCAGTCATTAGAAACATGCCCGAACACTGACAGCTACAGTGAAAAAGTGAATCACTTCATTGCAGGACAGCCTTGAATCAACCAGTAAGCCTACTTCTAATCCATAGAGCCATGAAATCCAAATGAAAATGTGTTTCTCTTTCATAAATGAGCTCAAATATTAGCTAACAATATTTTGCTATACTAGTGAGATATCATGGTAATATTGTATATTTGTTGTATTTAAAGTGTTTCCATTTAACTTTCTTTTATTATATAAACAAATATATAAACATATAAAATATATAGATATATCTATATATGTACATATATATCAGTAAATAAACTGGACACTATATGTCAAATTAATCAGTGAAATATCTTTGGCTTCATAGAGTACCATTTAATATTAAGAATATATGCTGGGTGCCAGTGGCTCACACCTGTAATGCTAATTACTCAGGAAGCAGAGATCTGAGAGTCATATAGTAAAGTCCATGAAATTCTTATCTCTAATAACCACTCAAAAACTAGAAGTGTTTATTTGTTTATTTGAAATAGGAAAGGGAAAAGGGAAAAAAGATGGGGAAGGGAAATGGGGACAAAAACATGAGAATGGGTATCAATATGTGAGAAGTAATGCACTTTCTATCTGGCAAATATAACTGTAACCCCTCTATACATTAAAATTTTACAAAAGGAAACAAAAGAAAAGAGAGTAGGAAAAAAGGGAAAAAATGGAAGTAGCAATGTGGCCCAAAGTGGTAGAGGGCTAGCCTTGAACAAAAATTGCTCAGGGACTGTGCCCAGACCCTGAGTTCAATACCCACACTGTTAAAAAATAAATAAATAAAATTTTAAAAGAAAACAAACAAAACAACAAAAAGAATGTAGACACTGGAAGCAACCAGTGTGTCATTGAGGAGATCAGAACAGAAATTCAACAGTTTACGGTATTTAACAAAAAGGAGCACACAAAATATCAGCTCCTCTGTGACATAGCAAAATTACAGAGATTTACAAAAGCCCAGAATTGCAGGGGTGAACAATTCTGATGCATTACCTGTGTGGAAAGAGTAGGGGAGAGAAGGAGAAAATTCAAAAGACATATAGTCCATGAGAGTCTTGTAAAGCATGCACAGGGTGGTAAATTTCTATCCTACATGTCTAAGTGAAATAGGGGACATGGTAGAGGGATGACATAACCTTATTAATGTCACAACCATACTCCAAGGGTTGATAGATTAATGTATCAAGAACTGGAAATATGTAAGATCTAAAAAGTCCCTAAATCAATAAAAATTGTGGCTCAGTGGTAGAGTAGACCTGACTTATCAGCGAAAGGCTTTATGTACATATATGTACATATGCATATGAACATATGTATACATATATCTCTCTATATATATGTATTTGTGTAACTGAATGTGTACTCAGGCTGGCTTTGAACCATGATCCTCAGATCTCAGTCTCTTGAGTAGCTAGGATTACAGACGTGAGCCCCCACGCCTAGACTGGTTTCTGGATTTTTTATTTTGTCTGTAAGTTTATCTTTTGGAGGGAGAGTAAGTGCGAGCACAGAAATAATGGGACAAAGGGTGAACAAATGCAATAGTGATACTAGGCATTATTTTGAAAATGAACTACAGAACTTAGGGGGAGAGGAATTGCCAGGGAAAAAACTGATCTGGGAGTAAATAATGGAAGGTGTGATTCTATTGAAACACAACGATCATTACTTGACTGTAATCCCTCTGTACATCACTTTCCAATTAAAAAAATATCAAGCAGATATTTGAGGGCCAGAGTTTAAGCACTGTTATTGTCTCAAAAAATAAATACCTTGATAGGCAGACAAAGAGACTTAGGATGATAGGACATATACATTGTTTCATAGATAATAGATGATAGAAAGTGTCCAGATAGGTCACTTTTATGTTCATCATTAAGTTCTTGGAAAAGATAAGTTTGAAATTGGCAATGTTAATGCATGCTCTTATTTCTTCAAATATTACACATGTTTGAAAAATACAACTTGAAAATACACTTTCTAAAGCAATTATTAGTGTATATGAGAGAAAATCAAAGCACTCATGAGAAATATGATATATGTAAATTAATACTAGGCTAGTCATAAGTTATACTAGAAATAATGCCAAGAAATTTAGCACAAAATGTTTTGATTAAAACTACACAAGACATAAACATAAATGATGTTTATTCAGTGATACCAAAATATACAAATAAAAGGAGTGTCTGACAGAGTAATCTTAAATTCTAGTTGTAGGAAAAAATATGTTCAAGTCTGTAGTTGATTATGTATAAATAAATCATATTCCTATGAATAATTGTAAAGGCAGATCAATTCATACAACGTAGAGTTTGATAGGTTTATATCTATTTTGTAAATCATTTTTTGGTGAAAAATGTGCAGTTTCTCACTTTTTAAATCATCTATAGTAACAGATGAGTATATCTATGAAGAAATGTTTACGGTCCAATGCAGTTTTATTTCAATAGATAAACACGATGAAAGGAACTTGATTTCTCTTTGTCGTAAGTCAAAATTAACAAGATAAATAGAGAAAAAGAGATATATACAAAAGAAAGAAATCCTTTCTCTTTTAGGCAAGTGTTAGAATTAGGAAAAAAATGTAGGACCCATAACTACAAATTATGCAAATTGACTTTTTCCAATATTTTACCAGCAAAATGCCCATATAATATTGTTAAGAGTTTATGAATACAGTCCTTTTTACTTTTGTAACTCTAATGTCCCTGTTCATCATCTTTACAATAAAAAAATAAGAGACAGGTTTATGAAGACTAGTGCATGTGAGAATTTATGAAAATAAAAGACTTACACAATTGTATCTATGGCTAAACTCTCACATTTATAGAGATTTTTAAAAATATTTTTTCTCCATATTCCTGTCTCTGTCTCTCTGTCTCTGTTACTCTCTTTCTCTATATCTGTCTCTGTCTGCCCATATGTGTCTATCTCTAGCTCTATGTCTCTCAGTCTTTATCGCTCTGTCTCTGTCACTCTGCCCTTTTCTGTCTCTGTCTCTCTTTCTCTTTCTCAGTCTCCTCCCAATACTAAGAATTATATTCAAGTCATTGTGCATGACAATTTAGCACTCAACCACTGGACTTAGATCCCAGTTCCTATAAAAAAATTTAGATGCACTGTTTTATATTACTGTATTAAAAATGAGTCAAGCTGTTTAAGCGGCTCAAATCTGTAATCTTAAGGAGGCAGATGTGAAGGAAAACAACTTGAGAATTAGTCCAGGCTCAACCAATAGCTGTGTACAAAAGGATGTGCCTGTCATTCTAGCTGTAGGGAAAGCACAAGAGCTGAACACAGTGGCATGTTTGTGTTATCCACAGTGACATTGGAAAGAACAAGTATGAGGATCTCAACACATATTGGTCCTGGGGAAAAAAAGACCTTACCTTGAAAATAAGTAAGTCAAGCATAGACTGGAACTTGCATCAACTAGTAAAGTGAGTGCTTTGCAATCACAAGGCCCAAAACTCAATTCCTAGTACAGAAAAGAAAAACAAATATTTCAAGTAAAAGGATAAGTCAAGGAATATATGGGAATGACTAAGCAATAAAAGAAGTAGTTATTTTACTAATATTTTTTATCATTGGTTCCTCAAATACTACTATCATTATCCTTAAGGTAACCACTACTGTTTCATGACAAGTACTAATATTTGTGCAGTCTCTTCTCACGTGTACATGGTAGGATTCTATTAGCTCTGAAAGGTGACATTTTTCCACTTCAGTTATCTGTGTTTAGCTGACTCAGTATTCGGATTAGTTCTGTAAATAATTCACAGAGGCCTACAGTTTCACCAAATTAATGTCAAAGAAAGAGGTAAAGGAAGACAAGTTTTATTTTGAAGTAGAGATTCAAACAAGACTTGTAAGTATAATTAGCTAAAACTGAAAATTTTATTTGGGGTCGGTTTGCATTATTAACTCACAGAAAGGCACTGGGTCTGTGTTTGCATTTCTATAAATACAGAAATTACAGAATTTAAATATGATTAAAATACTTTAATTCTGGCAGTAGCTGGTGATAATGAGTTTTAATATCTTCATGTTGAATATTAATCTTCACCCTTGTTTAATGAAGTTGAAAAAATATTCAGGAATAAAAACGAACATAGAAGCAACCTTTGTTTCCTTCATAACAATTTTCTGGAAATTGCTTCATGTTTGCAGTATTATATGACACATAAAGATGGAAAATTTTCCAAATAAAATAGAAGAGTCAACAAAAATCAAAGATGTCCTCATATTTAAATGATAGGAAAATACAAATATAATTAATGTATGAAAAGTTTATATCTAAAAGAAAAGCACACAGTTTTGAGCTAAAGAAACTCCCTGAGTGATGAGAGCGTTTAATTCATTTTAATGTACAAACTATTACAGCTTAGAAATCTGGTACAGCATGATTCAGTTTATCCTCAAGCTGTTATGATGGGACCTGCATGTCATTGATACAGCCTAAAATTTAAAAGACTTGTGTATATCACTAGTCCACAAAAGATGAAAATATCAAATTTTAAGTATGGTTTCTAGCAAATGCTTATCCATTTCATATGCTATAATCAATGACTATAGTGTTACATATTGAACTACAGTTAAATCAACATTCATTCATTATACTGTAACAATGTTGAAAATGTATTGCAATTAGACCAGACTAGGTAATTCAGGTCCTGTTTGTAGTAACAAAAATGACAAAAGGAGGTGATCACATCTGGCTAGTATAGAACAGTGTGAATATTTGAAAAATAAAATTAAAGTCAAATTCTCACAGATCGCACAAATCATACTGTTCACTGAATGAGCAAAGGATGAAAATTCTCTACACACTTACCTTAGTTGTTTCACACTGTATAGTTTGTGAATGGTTAATGCATAACAATAGGTCAGCTATGTATTTCTATGTACATTTGATCACAAAAAATGATAGTAATTAAAAATTGTTCAGGAAATAGTGATCACTAAAAGTGTTCAGAGAGCAAAAAACATGGAATTATCACCATGTTTTGTTAACACATGCAAAACATGGTGATAATTCCAAAGGGAGCAGATCTAACACTGATAATGTCATGACAAGTAAATGATCCTGTTTACACATGCTTTGGTTTATTTTTCTTATATAAAAAATAAACAGATAAATAAATAACATTTTGGTAATGTACCACCCATGAGTAAGGAAGTCCATCAACTGAACTCAAATCTAGCTTTTTACCCATGCTAATATATACAAATAGAAATGTACATATGGATATATAGATGTACACATGTATGATATATATCATACGTATATCACATATATGGTCAAAAATTGTATGTGAAGTAACAATGTTTGAGAAGAAATGTACTCATGACCATACTTATGTAACCCTTCTGTATAACCCCCTGACAATAAAATTAAATTTAAAACAAGATAAAGATTATGTTAGTAAGGTTTGGTTCTGTGAAGTTACGTTGGTGTGGATCCTCTATTTCTGGAGAGCAATTTCTCTTTCTTCTTCATTGAATGGAGAGGGAATACACTTAGGAAGGATCTGGAACAACTTACAAAGAAAATAAAAATTTCCTGTTTTTAAACAGAATGAGAAAAGTAAAGAGTTCTCTCTGCATCTACTAGATGCAAACTGCTATGGCTCAAAGTACAGAGTAAATAGGAAGACTCTAAATCCCTTTAGTTCTAAGTGGTCATCTGGCCTTCATTTTGTGAACCATGAATAAAGCAACAATGTACATAGATATACTTACACATGAGACATAGAACAACACAATATTATGATGGTAATAATAATTGTAATTTACAAATTATGATGGGAAACTGACAAATACAATGGTTTCCCAATTGCCCAAGGTCAAATGGATTATTCAAAGATTTACCCATATTCAAATTTGTACAGAACAAGGATTGGCTTCTTAAGCACTCAACTACTGCTACTATAGCTAGTCTCACATTTATGAAGCTCATTATGATTCTAGAAGTCATGAATCTTGGGAATAGTCATTTGCATTTTCATTGTGCTCTTATCATATTTAGTTTTCATTTATTATCTTATGTACTCAACTATAATTTTTGTTGTTTCATCATTTAAATGCCAGCAACCAGGGAAGTGATAAACAAGTTAGCACAAGATTCCTTAAAAATACTCTCTAGATACTTAAACAGCAGATGGCCTCTGATAAGTTAGATTCCTATTGCAGTCATGAGTAAGCTATGATTAAATATTAAATCAACTCATGTTCTCATGAGTATCTTGATATCTTGTTTTATTTGGTAATTAAACTCTGAATAGTCCAAGTCTTACAATCAGTTCAATACTATGCATCCTTTTGTTTGATAAGAAATGATCATTTGTGAGCTTCTGCAGATACTCAACATGACATCAACTGAGAAATTTCTGTTCATGATTTCATTTCATAACCGTGTGATGAGCTTAACATGAGCAAAGGCAGGTAAAAGAGAAAAACAAATGCATGAAAATAAAAGTCAGTGAGTAAGTCAGTATAGAAGTTGCTTAGAAATCTTTGAGATTTTAGAACAATCATAATCTTGCCATATTATGCTCAGGAGTATATTGAGGAAACTACACTGGTAGAACAACAGAAATACTAATAGCATACTGGTGATTTAAGAGCATATATTGCAGCACTGTTTACATGAAACAAGTTATGCAGTCATCCTGTGTGCTTATCAACTAATGGATGAGAAAGAAAATGTGGTATGTTCACAATGCAATATCATATTCTGACTTATCCATGATATTTGGAAAAGAGTTCATGTGTAAGTACAAAGTAGAAAGGAGCTATAGGGAAAAGAAAGGGAATCAGGCAAAGTGATAAAGGGGAAAATATAAAGATAATGGTATGAATAAGACTGAAGTAAAATATGCATAATTTGAAAGGTCAAAATAAAAGCCATTATTTTGTGCAACTAATATACATAGATCAAAATAATGGATTATATTTGTGAATATTTTTGTATTTATTATATTAAACAATGGGAAGAAAACAAAATGAATCCCAATGATGTAAACAAATAATGTAAAATTCTACTGAAAAGTAACTTGTTATAATATGAACACAACAACAAGTATGTGAATGGATATAAGGGGCAGGGAAGGTGGCTTACTGATAGAGTGCTAGAATGTATCAAGCCCTGGGCTGTATTCCTCAGTACCATATAAAACAGAAAAAGCCAAAACTGGTGCTGTGGCACAAGTGGTAGAGAGCTAGTCTTGAGCAAAAGAAGCTCAGAGACATTCCCCAGGTCCGTAGTTCAAGCCCCAAGACAGGCAAAAGAAAAAAGAATGAACATAAGGCTATATTTTGGTGCTAGCGATTTAATGGTTCATTTGTGATAGAGATAGACACGTTTCTCAGGAGGGAAGATGAAGAAAACATTTGGATGCTGATAATCTTGCTTTTCTAGACTTATCTGAATAATTGAAGATTTTACTATGTTTACTTCTAAATTGGTGTGGTGTTCTGAATATATGGATATTAAAGAAATCATTTTGGTTACATTCAAGCTCAATTTCAAGATTATGTTTCTAATACCCATGAGGTATAAATAAACATGCAAAAGTTGACAGAAAATTATAGTCATGAAATCAAAATACATCAATCTAAGAAGAACCAGTATTCTTTGGGACAAAATACTTTAAGAAATAAGAAGTAAATGGAATGTGAAACTGCAATAGCTGCAAAAGTAAAGAACTGAATTCTCAGATTAAATTGCAGGAAAACATAGTAAGTATTGCACTCTAGTATCCCCAGCATATTATGAGCATCCAGCATACCATATGTGACATTGTCATTTCATTGTTTTAAAAGGTTATGCAAAGCCTAAAATGAAAGTTTTCACAAGTGTGTATACTTTTATCTACTACCTAATTCTGAATTTTGTATTATTTGAATTGTTCTTATTAGTACTGATTTTACAAATACAATTATCAATAAATTGCTTGTTGGAGTGTGAAACTAATGTATACTTTGAAATAACACTAAACAAATGTATTTTACATTTATTAATAATATGTCATATATTCTTATTCATAAGGCTTTGTAGGAAATTGGCATACAGTTCACAGAGCATAAAATGGCATTATGCTAAGGGGAATAAAGAAATTTATTCCCTCATTTTTGCTAAGCTACATCAGTTGCCAGTTTAAACTTTACATATATCAATCCTGAACACATAATACAAAGTCTCCAATATTAAAGGTAACCTGTATTAATAGATCAATTACTGTCATAAATAAATCTTGTGGCTAAATATTCTCTGAGAAACAAGCAGTGCAATATTTTAGGGAAACAAAAGACAATAGGAGGGCCGGAAGTTTGGCCTAGTGGTTAAAGTGCTTGCCTAGCATGCATGAAGACCTGGGTTCGATTCCTTGGTACCACATACATACAAAAAAAAAGCCGGAAGTGGTGCTGAGGCTCAAGTGGTAGAACTCTAGCCTTGAGAAAGTCCAAGGACAGTGCTCAGGCCCTGAGCTCAAGCCCAGGACTGGCCAAAAAAAAAGACAATAGGATTATATGTGGAATTATGTAGGCAGACATATGAAAGATAAGAGGTAGCAAAGCTAGAGAGGATTTTCACACTCAATAAAAAATATATAGAAAAAATTTTAAAAAATGAAATACAACAAATAAAAGGCTCTGGGGACACTGCGTGTAATATCTACGAGTGTTTCATTTTTAATGCACGAAGTGCTTTAAAAAGTTCTTTAAAAAATGTATAAAATGGGGCCGGGAGTTTGGCCTAGTGGTAGAGTACTTGCCTAGCATGCACGAAGACCCGGGTTCGACTCCTCCGTATGCCACATACATAACAAAAAGCCGAGGCTCAAGTTGTAGAGTTCTAGCCTTGAGGAAGTCCAAGAACAGTGGTCAAGCCCAGGACTGGCAAAAAAAAATGTATAAAATGTACTCGAACAGAGTAAACTCTATTTTACATATCTAAAACCAAAATATTAACATATGTCAGATTATGTTTAATACTATACCTATATATGCTGCATTGCTATATTTCATATTTCATATTGTTTTATTCTTTCTTTCCAATTTTCATATCATATAATAATGGAATAAATCACATACCTATATCTAAACATGCATCTTTCCTTGTGATAACATGCTTTATTATGTTTAAGATAGGTTTTATATGTGAGTTGTTGTTTTATTTCTAAATATAAATGGAGTAATTCATTGCATGTCAATCTTCGTACCAGAAAATCTTGAGAAATTACTTTCTATGTAGCTCATATACAAATTATATTTAAAAAGTAATCCTAGCTACTCAGGAGGCTGAAATCTGAGGATCACGGTTCAAAGCCAGTGAGGGCACTAAAGAATGTGAGACTGTTATCTCCAATTAACCACTAGAAAATGGGAAGTGGGGTCCCTTGAGCTGAAGAGCTCAGGGACAGAGCCTAGGCCCAGAGTTCAAATCCTATGAACCACAAAAAAGTAAACGTACAAATGGTAGAAAATAGAGAAAAGTATAATCAACCTGTTTAACTTAGTGCTTCATATGACAAATTAAATAAAGGAGTTTTGTTATTTATTTGTTGTTGTATACTAGGAATTAGAATCAAGGTCTTTCATTTCCTACACAAGTGTTCTACGTTTTGAGTAATGCCTTCATTGATGTGATTTTGCCTCCGGTTATAAAAACAATGTTAATATAGACAAAAGCAAGGAAGTTAACTAATAGGATATGAAATGTGAAGCACTCTTTATACTTCAATATTACATTTCTGGATAGATCTCAGAGATAAATATCTAAATCAAAACGTATCTTCCCTTTTAATTTATACTTTTATTTAAGAAAATATTTAGCAGGAACAAAAATCATAGAGAATTTTTAATGACATCCTTGTTTCTTTTCCTTTTTTCAAATGGATTATTAAGATCGAAAAAATATCTGTTATCGGCTGGGAGTTTGGCCTAGGGGTTAAAGTGTTTGCCTAGCATGCATGAAGACCCGGGTTTGATTCCTCGGTACCACATAGGTAGAAAAAAGCCAGAAATGGTGCTGAGGCTCAAGTGGTAGAACTCTAGCCTTGAGAAAGTCCAAGGACAGTGCTCAGGCCCTGAGCTCAAGCCCAGGACTGGCAAAAAAAAATATCTGTTATCGTGATCCTTTGATTACATTTCAGCAAATCACATCCAAATCAATTAGAATTCATTAAAACTCTGTGCTCTAAATAAAATGTATAAATGCTCCATGGCTGTGGAAAAACTTTACATATTAATTTCCTAAAGCAGGGCTAAGAAGTTACCAACAAACAAATACCAAGAAAGGGACATGTGAGGGATGTGGGGAGGGCGGTCAAGTGAAGAGAGCAGATGAATGAAGATAAGTAGAGGGGATGCAATCACACTATTCAATGACTTTGGTAAGAAATTTAAAAACTTGAGTGAAGAGACCGCATTGGGAGTAATGGGGGAGAATGATGAAAAGGGCGGCTTCAATCAAAAGGCACTGATTTGTTAAATGGCAACTTCTTTATATGTATATTTAAATATTTAAATTGTCAAGTACTTGGTGACTTGTATTTTCATGCTATCAACAAGATTACTGCTTTTATTTCTTAATTTATTTTTTGTGGGTCACGTGGCTTGAATTCGGCCTGGGCACTATCCCTGAGCTCTTCAGCTAAAAGCTACCACCCTACCCTTGAGCCAAGCCCCATTTCCATTTTCTAGAGTTAATTGAAGATAAAAATCTTAGGTCCTTTTGTGCCTGGGCTGGCTTTGAACCTTGATCATCAGATCTCAGCCTCCAGAGTAGCTTGGATTACAGGTGTGAGTCACCACCTCAGGCTAGATTATTGCTTTTGAAATGCTATGATAAAACATCTCCTCCCCTGTTTTTGTCTTCTGTTTTATTATTGTAGGCAACTATCGCTTGCATATACCTCACTCCAACTTCCGTTCTCTCTTTACATGACATTTTCTCCATGTGTTTGTCTTCTGCTTACCTTTTTTTCCAGCTTTAATATCATTTTATTAGTATATATTATTAGTAAATTTTTAATGTATTTTATTTTAATTAATAGAAGGGTTACATTATATTCACCAGATAGAAGGTGCATTACTTCACAAACATTACCCTTTCTCATACTTTGGTCCCCATTTCCCTCCCCCACTTCCACCCCCATCTTGTTTTCCCCCACTTCCCTATCCTATTTCAAATAACCAAATAAACATATATACAAAATATAAGATAATAAGGTAAAATACTGTAATAATATGAGATAACCAACGGACAGCAAAAGAGATGAGAGATAACACAGTAAATTAAGGAAAACAAGGAACAGTCATTGAAATTCAGGCCCATTCTAATTTGGTATGCTCTCATTTTAACTACCTAGATTTGCAAGGATCTTCCTTTCTCAGGAGATGACACAATGAGACATGAATTTGGGGAAGGAAAATACAATTTGTTACATTAAAAAGTGTGCTGTGGCTTATTTTACATTCGTGCCATGATATAAATGGAATTGTAGTGTTCATATTTCAATTTTTGTCAATAAAGGGGTATTTGACAAATTTAAGAAAAATTAGAGATTTTTTTTACCAGAATATTGTCTGCTCAAGTGTGCTTTTATTGAGAAATTTTAATTATTCAGATCTAACATATGCTCCATGTCTGTGTTCTGGTGGGTGGTAATCAGCCAGTCACTTTTCTTTGAACCTCTAGGTGAAACTGCGAAATTACTATAGTGGTAGTCTTTTATGGTTTATTATATTTCTCACCAAAGGATCTTATTGAATTCCAATGCTTAAATTGCAGGTTTAAATATGTGATTCTCATTAACTTGTATAACTTACATTGCTTTCACAATTTCATCAGGGAGGATATTACTTTACAGAGCATCCACTTAAACAGAGTATCTAAGTGTTGAGTAAGTTAACTTGCTTCTAAGCTGATATTCAGTTGATTTCTGGGCATTAGGAAATAATGAAGAATCACAGTATATTCATATAGAGATTTCTACTTCCCTTATAATTGACTTTCATTCTTTTATCACATTTTAATTCTTTCATCACATTTTCCAAACTTATATATGTCATATTTTCAGTTTACTCTGAAATTACAATGTTTCAGAAGAGTCAATCATTTAAAATGAATTCCATTTTCAAAGTGCCAATTATACAACGTGATTTAGAAGAGTCAATCATTTAAAATAAGCTCTGTTTTCAAATTGCTATTTATACAAAACAACTGAAAAGTCTGTTATTAAGTCATTTTCAGGTACTGTATGTCTTTTTTACAGAGCTGATAATCACTTCAATACTAGACCCATATAAATAGAAAATTAGCCTATTCATTTACTATTCTGGCTGAATTATAAATTGTAATAATAATAGCTTATTTTAAACAGAAGATTGGTTATATGGGAAAAGATATTCTAGTGTTCAAATACAGTATCTCAGTTGTTGTCATGAGACATCTATGAGAGAGAGTGGTTTTTCTACCTGAGATAATTACAGATTCCTACTATTTGCTTTGGATCAGATTAGTCTATCTTCATACATAACCATCACTCATATTGCTACATTCACTCTAAGAAATAATTTGATTTGGGCAATAAATTTTATGACCACTTGCTGATCCTGCTGTCTTTATTTTTCTTATAGATGTACATATTTGACCCTCTTATAAGCATATATAACTTCACAACTAGGGCTCAGCCAATAATGAATATTGTTTTCTATCAGTGACCTACCAGTCTGAGCTCAATATGAATTACATACTTATTTATATCTATTCTATTCAGTTGAATGTTCACAGACTCCAAGAATAGTCATATGAGTAAAATGAAGAACAATTCAATTTTTCATCGAGGATTTCAATCCAATTCAACAGATATGCTTAGCTTTTACGTGTTAGTTTTGCATAAACCATTGCCTACATTTTGAACAAGACAAATTGAATGGTAAATAGTTCATATTTTTCAAAAAGCTCTTTTAAATAGCTCTGAAATCTGTGCTATCATATCAGTTTGAGTCACAACAACATCCTCAGGACTGAAGGACTTGTTAAAAGTCTCTGGATATTCACTGTGGACATTTCCCCCCCCCCCACACAATGGGTCTGAGTGTGGTAGTCTGAGTGCAGCCCCCTTTGTGATGCACTCAGTTAAAAATGAAATCTAATGATTATGTGTTCTTCTTACATTGTAGCTGTTCACAGAGTCTCCTTTATTGCACATTGCAATTGATGGAGGCTTAGTTCAATTCAAAGGTCCTGCAGGATTCCTGACATGATCTCATCAGCAATCTGTGCCACAGATACGTTTCATTTGCCTTCCAAAGTCGTGACCTTCTTGGTAATATTTGATGGATGTTATCTTTGCCTTTGACTACTCATTTATAGATACTTCTGATGGTCTAGATATATTTTGTCCACAAATCCATTTCATAACTCCAACATTATTTTACTCAAATTGTATTTAATCCTAAAAGTAGAATATTCCAGCTTAGCAAAAAGTGTGAGAATCCAAGATAATACAGGTTCTCGTTTAAAGTCTGTGTATTAGTGTGTTTGCACGTGTGTAAATGTTGTATATAGTGTATATACAAATTAGTTTATACAGTCATATACATGATATCCACTTGTAGTAAACAAAATTTTTCCTACTTATAGAAGAAGTTCAGCTATAAATTCATACTGGATCATTTTTTACTAAACCCTTGGTCAGCACACACCACATCCAAGTTTGCCTTGCACTGTGTAAAGATGAAGTCTTCAGTGACTATACATACTCTACCAATCCTAGTTTTGAAAAATTTCCCTCATATACCCTTCTATGTGTTGCCAGGGTTGCATGTCCTATGTATAAAACTCCATTCTCTTGGATATGGAGGTCCAGATAGTTTTGTATTCAATGATAAATAACACCCCAACTTCTAGAACATAATAAACATTAAATATTCTGAAATTATCAACTTACTTGAAGAAGATGATAACCCAATTGAACTGGTGATGAAATAGATAATTAGGAATGATTTAACATTTAGAAATTTCTCAGTGATAGTGACAAATGATATGGTTCTGTCTGGAGAAGGACAGACTTTAAATATTCAGTCTAATGAACATTTTAATAATATGGTTTAACATAGATCATTGACATTATGTAATTCATCAATTATGGCTATAAAGGAGGAGAAATGATGTGATATTTGTCTTTATTTCAAACATCAGACATGACATGAAAGTGATAATGAACAGCTAAAAGGTACTCCAAAGAAGGAAAAAGAGGGCTACACACCTTTGACTGCACCCAGATCACAGGCTTTGTACATTGCAATGCACATAGATTTTCTCATTTAATTCAGTATCTACCACAACCATGCTTCAATAAATATTTGTATTTGTATGTTAAAGAACAATATATTGAACATAATTTTGAGAAAGTATGTTAAGAAAAAACAAATACTTGCTGCTAAATATTTCATTACTTTTCCTCATCTGTTACTAAAATGATAATTGTGGAAGTTATATCATTTATGGAAATTATTTGAAAGAGTTGGCTATCAACAATATATTGGCTACATATTGGACATAAATTCTTCAAGTACAAATGTTAGGAAAATGGGGGAAAATGAAAATGGAATAGGCCGGACTTAACTGCCAAGAGATGAGGACTGTTTATTGGAAAACAGTAAGGGGCACATACCTTCCCCCAAGATGGGAGGTTGTGATAGGGACTGGATTTGGGGGTAGGCTTATATAAGGCTTAAGAAGGAAACAAAATTTAAAACTGGGTTCTGGTCTCTTGGGGGCAGCACTATTTACCACAGCTAAGATATGGCACCTACCCAGATGCCTCTCAGTAGATAATTGGATCAAGAAGATGTGGTACTTACACACAATGGAATTCTATGCTGTCATCAGAAAGAATGACATCACCCTATTTATAGGGAAATATGAAGTCTTAGAAAAAAATCATATTAAGTGAAGTAAGCCAGACCCAAAAGAACATAGGCTCAATGGTTTCCTTCATTTGTAATAATTATTACACATCTAGGAGACTACTAGTAGTCTCATATAGGATGATGAAAGGATCTCTAGGATATGGAAACAAGAGCTTTTACCTTATGTGATTGTTATTCTTAATTCACTATGTTATTTCTCTTCTCCTTTGTTGCCTTTTGGTTAATCTCATATTACTACTGTATCTGACTTTGTTACTTGGTATATTGTATATACGTGTACTTTTTTATTGGAAATAGGAAAGAGAAGGGGGGAAACAAGATAATTGGGAGGAGTTAGGGGAG
This sequence comes from Megascapheus bottae, assembly GCF_031878675.1. Classification (NCBI taxonomy): domain Eukaryota; kingdom Metazoa; phylum Chordata; class Mammalia; order Rodentia; family Geomyidae; genus Megascapheus; species Megascapheus bottae. Next base: position 2,471,685 of record NW_028327392.1, on the reverse strand, counting down.
GGAAATGAGGACAAAAACATGAGAAGGGGTATCAATGTGTGAGAAGTAATGCACCTACTACCTGTCAAATTTAACTGTAACCCCTCTATACATTACCCTCTATACAATAAAAAATAAAATAAAATGTAATCAAACTCTAAAAAAATACTAGAGTCTTTACAGAGATTCTTGTTTAAAAAATTGGCTTCACATATAATGAGTGATTGTTGTCCTTAATGTACTATGTTATCTCTCATCTCTTTTGCTGTCCCTTGGTTATCTCATATTGTTACAGTATCTCACTTTGTTTTTTGATATATTGGATATATTTGTATTTGGTTATGTGAAATTGGATAGGGAAGGGGGGAAAACAAGATGAGGGCTGGGGTGTGGGGAGGGAAATTGGGATCAAGACATGAGAAAGGGTATCAATGTATGTGAATTAATGCACCTTCTATCTGGAGAATATAATGTAACCCTTCTATTAATTACAATAAAAATATATGAAAAAAATTGGCTTCATATTTTAGGATCCTGGTGGAGATAGTAATAACTGACCTTGAACAAAGAAACTGACATATTGAAATCCTTGTGTATAACTATTTTAAGATAATTCAAAAATAAATGAAAACAAAATAGGCAATGTGCTTTTTAATTTTTTAAAATAAAAGTACATATGTAGACCTAGTGAAATTAAAAGAAAGAATTTTTCAGTTCTGAAGAACATCAGTATCCAGAATATGAAGTAAGATAGCTTGCCTAAGAAAATATTTGTTTTAAAAACCTTTCCTATGAATTATTTCTTGGGATGATATTGCTTGAAAAACAATACCTATATGTTTATTCAAACAGAAGGAATTAGTGACAAAATGAATTCAGCCACTAAGAGAATAAGTAGGCAAATGTATTGACCATATTTGCAAAGAAATGAAAGCTAGAGTCACTCCCTACTTACTCTGTGCACTGCCTAAACCCTTGGAAAATACGAGTGTAGTGGGAAAATAAAACATCAACATTTCTGGATATTCTCACAGTAAAATAAATTTATGTCATTGGTTAGGATACAAATGACCAACTATAAAGATAGTAGTAAAATTAGCAGAACTGTTTTAAATTAAGAAAATAAGAACATTCAATCAAAATTGATGTAATAAAGTTAGTAAAAATAATGTAGAGAAAATGGAAGGGCCCATTTTCTGCAAATGGAAACAAGCTCACTTGGAAACAAGACAGAGGTAAGCAATAAGTATGAACAAATAATCCAACTGAAATATGGGCAAATAATTCAATCGAATTATGAACAAAATCTTAGTTCTTCCGTAAAATAGAACATGAAATAGCAGCCATATGTAATGATGTCCATATTCCTTAATGACCAAAGAAACAGAAATCAAAAGTGAGATGTGGTAATGTATTTAAAGTAAACCTAAGACCTAAAATATTATATCTTGGTAGTGAAACAGAGAACTAGAAATTTTCTTACAATATTGGGAACAGTAAAGGCCAATAACTCCTTGGTATTACAAAAGCTCAGCTGATTGTGTTAACAGCAATGTTTATTTTGCAGAAATCCATTCTTACCTAAAATGTGATCTAGAATCATTTTTGAAAATTAGGAGTTAATTATAATCACAGTAATTCTCCTTGTTTAAAGCCATTGAGGGAGATTTTAAACAGGTTTTTTTTAAGATTCAGGAAATTGGAAATATAATGATGCAAGCTAGCATAGTACAATACAGTTAACTATAACCAAGGTTCTTAAAATTTCTATCAACAAAACAACCTGTCTGTTCCCCATCTACCTCATACATATAAGGTACTCTATCTGCAATAAAGGTTGGGAAAGGGTGGGTATTATGACATTATGAATATATTTTCTGTCCTCCTATGATAGTTTTGTCCAAGAAAAAGACACAAACATAATAAATTCTATACAAAAGTATGGTGTGCAGTGGCTCACACCAGGAATCCTAACTACTCAGAAGGCTGACATCTGAGGATCAAGGTTCAATGCCAGCCCAGGCACAAAAGACCCTGAGACTTTTATCCCCAATTAACCCCTTGAAAATGGGAAGTGGGGCTTGGCTGAAGGGTAGGGTGGTAGCCTTGCACTGAAGATCTCAGGGACAGTGCCTAGGCTGAGTTAAAGCCCCATGACCCACAAAAAAAATAAAGAAAAAATTTAAAAGTATATATATATATATATGCTCATATTCCCCAACATGAACCATTTCAGAACACTCCAATTCAGGTCACCCCAACACTTCTTTAAAATACTTTCTTGAGTTATTAGTACTGCCATCAGAGCTCACAATGACTGTGCCATATACTAGAACAAGATAACAATATTGGGCAACTAAAATCTACCAGGAGAAGTGTTCAACATCAATGGTAGTTGGCTAATAAATGCTTATTCTTCACTCAGATCCCTGTGTTCTATCTCTTGAATTTCCCAGTAGGCTTGATCTCTAACAAGAATAACTGGCTTGAGACTATAACGATTATTGTCATCCTCTTCTGCCCCCCATTTTAGAGTTGACCTTACTTTCCATAGGTTCTAAGTTACTTCATCCAGTGCACAAATTCCACACGCATACAACAATAACAACAACAAAAACCTTTGATTTTGATTTTTTATTTTGTGCAAGTCATGGACCTTGAACTCAGCAAATGGCAGGATACAAAATTAACCTTCAGAAGTCAGTAGCCTTCTTGTACACCAACAATACACAAACAGAAGGCCAAATCAAGAAAATGATCCCATTCGCAATAGCCCCCAAAAGAATAAAATATTTAGGAATTACCTTAACCAAAGATTTAAAGGAATTATTTAATGAAAGAAATTAAAGAGGACACTAGAAAATGGAAAGACATTCCATGTTCATAGACAGGGAGAACCACAATAGTGAAAATGGCCATACTGCCAAAATTGATACACAAATTCAATGCAATACCCATCAACATCCCAAAGACATTCTTTACTGAAATAGAAGATACAATCCAAAACTTCATATGGAACAAGAAAAGATCTAGAATAACCAAAACAATTCTAGGAAAAAAGAGCAATGCAGGTGGTATTACACTACCAGACTTCAAGCTCTACTATAGAGCCGTAATAACAAAAACTGCTTGGTATTAGAACAAAAACAGACCAGAAGATCAGTGGAACAGAATAGAAGACCCAGAAATAGAACCACATACCTACAGGCAACTTGTATTTGACAAAGGAGCCAAAGATATACAGTGGGACAAACACAGTCTATTCAATTATTGGTGCTGGCAAAACTGGTCAGCCACATGCAGAAAACTAAAAATTGACCGTAGCTTTTTGCCATGCACAAGCATTAACTCAAGGTGGATCAAAGACCTCAATGTCAGACTGGAAACCATGAAACTGCTACATGATAAATTAGGAGAGACACTGGAACTCATAGGCACAGGCAAAAGATTCCTGAACAGAATCCCAAGGTCACAACAGATTGGAGAGAGACTTGATAAATGGGACTACCTAAAACTAAAAATTTATGCACAGATAAAAGCATAGTTGCAAAAGTAGAGTACAGCCAACCAACTGGAAAAAGATATTTACCAATAATACATCTGACAAATGCTTAATATCCAGTATTTACAGGGAACTCAAGAAACTAATCCCCCCCAAATCCAACAAACCATTCACTAAATGGGCAAGGGAACTAAAGAGAGACTTATCAGAAGAAGAGATCAAAAAGACATAAAAACATATGAGCAAATGTTAATCATCCATGGTCATAAAGGAAATGCAAATAAAAACAACCCTAAGATACTACCTTACCCCAACAAGAATGGCCAAGATTTTGAACTCAGACAATGACAGTTACTGGTGAGGTTGTGGAGAAAAAGGAACCCTACTACACTGCTGATGGGATTGTACACTAGTTCAACCACTCTGGAAAGCAGTATGGAGGTTTCTTAAAGAACTGAAAATTGACCTTCCCTACGATCCTGCCATACCTCTTCTGGGCATCTACCCTGAACACCATAACCCAAGATATGATAAGGACACCTGCTCAGCTATGTTTATTTCTGCACTATTCACAATAGCCAGACAATGGAAACAATCCTACTACAGATGAATGGATACAGAAAATGTGGTATATGTATATATGTATATATATATATATATATATATATATACATATACACAATGGAATTCTACATAGCCAACAGTCAAGATAAAATAATGGCATTCACAGGGAATTGGATGAATCTAGAGTGAATCATGTTGAGTGGGACACGTCAAGACCAAAGGAACAAAAGGAGCAGGGTATCCTTAACATCTGTAATCCTAGCATGTGTTGAAATCCAAATTACTAGTCTGAATATAATGATATTTTCCTTTTTATAAAATATTGCAATGGAATTTTGAAATACACATTTAAGAACTGAGATAAAGCCTCAGAATGAGGTAAACCTAAAATTAAAAACTAGAAGAGTGGAATTCCATTGTGTATGAATATCACATTTTCTTGATCCATTTGCCTACTGAGGAGCATCTGGGTTGATTCCATATCTTGGCAATGGTAAAAAATGCTGCAGTGAACATGGTAGTGTTGGTAGCTTAGCATGGCCTATGTTTGTGGCCATAAATTAATGTGGTCTATTAAATAAATACCCATCATAAAAATTGTCAATGTAGCATTCAAAATACATTGGAATGACTTGGAAAAATATTATGTGATGTAAGCTAAACACAGAGAAACATTATTTGTATGATTTCCCTCATTTGTGGTAACTGAAATGTGCCTATAAATCTACAAGGAATGCAAAAAGGTACGCTAAAAAGATAAATTATATAGGTACCTAGACATTCACACAGTGAGTATATACATATATATATATATACATACATACATACATACATACATACATACATACATACATACATACATACGTACGTATGTATGTATGGGATTTTTCTTTCTTTGAAGTAAATCATTGGCTTTAATGAAATGCTTAAGTATATGAAAGTATTCTGAAGATCATCCAGTTGTTCTCTTTATTTTAAAAGTAAATTTCAGCTGAGTATCTACAGCTCATGCATATAATCCTAGCCACTCAGAATTCTGAAATCCAGAGGATGGAGTTTGGTGTGAAGCACAGGCAGAAAGTCCATAAGACTCTGTCTCTAAAATAACGTGTAGAAAGTTATGGTTACAAAATACAGTTCCAGTTATGCAACAGAACCAAGCAGATATGAGGCCCTGGGTTCAAATACCAATACATGAAAAGAAGAGAATTCCTATTGCTATTCACTGCACATATCTCATTTTGTAAAATTAAATATAGGCTAAGTATTTTTGAAATACTCATTTTAGCAGTTTGTTGTTATGCTATTACTCTAATCCAAAGTTATATTTAGGATTACTAGAAAAGTTGCATTGCTCTTGTTTATATGATGAGTTGTATAATGTTAATGAAGATGCTTTTGGCACAGGGTTTCATGTCTTTGCTTTCGTGGGAAATATTTTTTGCAGCACCAGAATTTTCTACTTCCCCTAAACTGTCCCTGCCACCTGAGAAACTTAAAATCCTTGCACACATTTCCAGCAAGGTTGTAATTTAGTCTCATAGTAGATCTACAAAAGTAAAGGATAGAATATGGACAGAAAGGATGAGATGCAGAGAGTCACAGTGCTAAAGTCGAGGGAGTGCGAGTGCAATGAGGACGAGGGCTAAGCAAATCTTTCCTCACATGTGGTGACATGATGACATGCCTTATTTCATGCTCCATTGAGAGAGAATGCAGGAGTGTGGTGCTAATGTTCATTGTCACTTTCTTCTGTCCTGCTATTATAGCCTTCATTACTGGGTGTAAATGCACTGAAGCATGCAAAGTAATATTCTGTGGGTCATATTCTCTCCTGTCATTACTTGGCCTCTGAAATGGGTGCACAATTTTTCTGTATGACCTCACTTCTGTATGCCGTGCTTTTAAAAAAATGGTTCAAGGTTGGCAGTAAAAATCTGTAAAATAACATTTTTCCAGTTGAAAGTGCTCTGTATCAGTAAAGTTTACATATATATAGATAGATACAGAGAGAGACAGAGAGAGAGAGAGAAAGAGGGAGAGAGAGAGAGAGAGAGAGAGAGAGAGAGAGAGAGAGAGAGAGAGAGAGAGAGAGAGAGAGAGAGAGAGAGAAAATATGGTGTAGTTGAAAGAACATAATCAGACCACAGATACAGATGCTTACAAATGCTTTGGTCGATGATATCAGCGTCCATTAATCCAAACAGTTAAGTATTTTCTTTCTTTCATTAGTTTGTTCTCTTGTTCATTCTTTCTTTCTTTTATGTGTGTTGTGGGAATTGAACTCTTGGGTTTTTTTGCTTGAGGCTAGTTCTCTATCACTTGAGCCACAGTGCCACTGTTAGTTTTCTGGTGGTTAATTAGAGTTAAGAGTCTTCCCAGGCTGGCTTTGAACTGTGAATCTTAAATCTCAGTCTCCTGAGTAGCTAGGATTATAGGCATGAGCACCCAGCTTCACTAAGTATTTTCTACTTCAAAAGCAAAGTTTCTGGCACCAAGTTTATTATCTCTAAAGTACAATATGTCTGAATTATAAATATTAGAGCTTCTCCTGAGGAATCTTTGTAGTAATTAGAAACAATGAATTTAAAGCCTTTGACACACACTTTGACTCTGATAGTTAAGTTAGGGCCAGAGAGGATCTACCAGACTTATTATGTAGGCTTCAGTCAGAGAGGCAAAGAGTCACACTTGCATCTCTGCAGAACAATGGATTTGCTATAGGATTTGAGCCTTAGCAATTGTGGGAACTAGTGAAGAGGCCCATGAAATGCCAGCTATTAACCTAAGATTTGGAACCCTAGATGTTCATCCAGGAAACAAAAGAAGCAGTGAGGCCCAGACACAGGTTGGTAGTCACCGAATAAATTAGACATTGAACTTAACCATCAACACCTTGAACCAGGATACAGGAGACAATGACATATTTTTCCAAGAAGCTCTACACATTTACCTTATGATTTTTAAGACATGGAAGAAATGGTAGGCACTGGAGAAGCTCTGAGCCAGTAATGTGAGACTCCAATAATATAAACCATGTACCACGAGCTGCCATAGTGTCTGGTGCTCTATTCTGACCATCAGCACCTAGGATTGTTGCCTTATTTGTCTTCCTAAACTTACATGTGTTTCTGTTTTGTTTAGTTCTAACCCATAGCTACATAGGGAAGAATGCATTAACAATTATAGTGTCAGCATAGGTAAATGGACACATTATACTATTCCATGACACTGTGGCCCAAATGTCAGATGATTAAATCAATAAGATATGATCTGTAAAAGTTATACAACACAGTGATAGTGATGGCACTCTGTCTGATACTACTTCCTTCGAGATTCTGTATGATGGATTTAGAACTTGATACTCACCATGGCTGAAGAAAAAAAACATACTGTCAGATAATTCACTGCTCATAAAGCTTTTGTGCAGAGTTGGTTCACAGTTTATCCTTTTCCTTTCAAGGGAAAAGTGAGTGTTCTACTATATCTGATATCAAATAACCAAAAACACATATATACAATATATAAGATAGCAAGGTTAATTACTGTAACAGTATGAGATAACCAAGGGACAGCAAAAGAGATGAGAGATAACATAGTACATTAAGGACAACAATCAATAGGTCAGGCAAGTAAAATACAAGTATAGGAAAAAGGAGATTGTATTTTCAACTGAAGGTACAGACTTCTTATACTCCCCTCCTCTGGACACAGGGGCACATTTTAATGATTTGCTCTGGATTCAAGCACATTATACACAGTATTATGCTTTGTAGTTAGTATGAGTTGTGTCCCTCAATGATGATTCATGTACTACAAGCCTGGATCTCAGTGTGAGGCTAATGAAAGGTAATAGAACTTTTAAGGGGTGGGAGTGAGGTAAGGAATTTAGGTCTTTGAGGGGCGGCGGGACTAAGGAGTTGCCAATGCAATAATAAAGTATTAATGAAATTCTTAGGGAACCCTAGTAAGATCCTACATTGTGAGTGATTTATAAAGGAACAAGCTCTTTCCTGGAAACAAGGTCTGACTGCTTACATCCATGGGATCGCTGTGCCTCAACTCTAGGCAATATGATGTCATGTCTCACCAGATCCTCATGAATTGGTCAAGAAGTTGCCTCATCTGAACTTCCTAGTCTTTGAACTTTGGGACCTTGTTTCTATTGAGAAGTTTTTCATCCATGTGGCTCTCTCTGCATACTGTGCACATAATACATCCATTGTTTTTATGCCTCTTTATTTCTCAAGGATGTTGGTATAAGCAAAGAGTATTGAAATATTATTTTCCCTGTGAAGCAAAGGATATACATGATAATGAAGACAAAATGTCCTCCTAGACCAAAGGGCAGACATATTTACTCTCCTCATAAAATATATGTATTCCTTAATCTCAGACTTCCTCTCTTATCATGCAAGCCATCCCATAAGCAGATGGAACAGTCTTTCTTATGGGCACATTACACTCAGCACTCAAGGAACTGGAAAATCATGAGACTCACTAACTGCTGCTATCTCTATTTATTTGCTTCTGGCCATTGTTTTCACCCAGTACTTTCACATAAGAATGGGTCCAGCCATTTTCCTCACAAATACTGTACAATCACACCCCTTAGGGAACTTAACATTTCTTCTTATTTTGCTTATAAAGGTGGCTGTATTTCCAGTGAGATTATTTTGTACTAACATGCCTATAAGTTGAAGTAAAGGAACAAACACATGACACTTTACTACCAATTTGTTTTCTGATTCATTGGTCTAAAGATCATCCAGGATAGTATTTCCCTTCTCCAATATTCTGTCAAATAATGCCAGTTTGACTCTACACTGTCATTTACTAAGTTTCTTATCATATTAGGTCTGGACTCAGTCTATCTCTGAATACTGTCTCAAACTCTAAGATTTCCCTGACTCACTGAGTTAATTCCTACTTCTTGATATTTTGTTTCATTTTAATTCTTCTAGTCAGTTCTACTATCACAGATACTTTTTTATACTTATATTAGGGCTTTAACTCAGGGCCTCATGCTCTTGCCTGAAAAAGCTTTTTTACTCAGCGCTGTTGATCCAAATTTCAAGTATAATTTTCTGCTGGTTAACTGGAGGTAGAGACTCTCCGACTTTTCTGCTTTAGCTGGCTTTGAACCGAATGCCTAAGATCTGCCACTAATAGGATTATGGAAATGTGGCACCAACACTAAGCCTTGTCACATATTTTCTTAGTGTGTGTATGTGTGTGTGTGTGTGTGTTTGTGTGTAGATATGCATATTTTTGTCAGTCCTTGAACTCAGGGCCTGAGCATTGTCCTTGGGCTTTCTCAGGCTAGAGCTCTACCACTTGAGCAGCAGTACCACTTCTGGCTTTTTTCTATGTATGTGGTACTGAGAAATTGAACACAGGTCTTCGTGCGTGTTAAGCAAATACTCTACCACCAGGACAAAATCCTGCCCTGTAGTGTGTGTATTTTATGTCATCATCACTGGTTTTAATGATAGAGAATTTATAAGCACCTTTTAAACAGGAAATATTCATCCCAAATCTTCTCTTATGATATGCTTGTTAAGGAAATAATTGATGCCATATCTTTGCTTTTGCTAGCAGGGCTAATCAAAAATGATAAGACGTGTCCAATGCACACAAAATCCTTTGTATTTTGATAATTTGGATATAATTTTCTTGTGAAAAATTTAAGTTAATTTTAATTAAGGTAATTATATCAATTATAAGTTAATAATAATAAATGAGTATAAATAAGTTAATTATAGAGACATCTGAGATTTTATAAAACTATCAAAGAAATCTTTGCAGCAAATAAACTGTCCTGTGTGCATGTTAAAATACTAACTTCTCTAGCTCATTTAAAATTAAACTAGGACACCACATGTTTTCTATTTGTCATCTACTTCTACATATGTCACTCATTAGAAGATTTTTTTAATTCACAATTTAATCATAAATCTAAAACCCCATGCTAGATGTCTCAGTGAAGGAATAATTTCTAATAGTTGAATCATTCATCAGGTATAAGTGAAATTATGACCTAGGAATAAAGCTTAGTGGTGGAGTGCTGGCCGAGCATGCATGCTGCCCTGAGTTCAATTCCTCTGTATCATGTGAACAGAAAAGGCTAGAAATGGTACTGTGGCTCAAGTGGTACAGTGTTGAGCAAAAGTAGTTCAAGGGCAGTGTTGTGGCTCTGAGTTGAAGATCCAGGACTGGCAAAAACTTTAAAAATGAAATATGAAACAAAACTAGAATTAAGCAAAACATTTGGTGATAATTATGAACTGCAATAAATTAGGATTCTAGAATCAACAACTTCTAAACCTCATTTCCACTCTGTTTCAGGATAAATGTTATCCTAACCAGTCCATAAAAATGCACATTATAATTTTTGCATTTTTGTAAGTTTCCTGCTGAGTGGATAGCAGATCTTTAGAAATGTGAACCTGATACAATGCTTTTATGAAACATCACTAAGCCTGGAATCTAGTGAGTCTAATGATTCAGGTTAGACCAAGAAGTTCTAAGAAAGCCAATCATTCCCTTTATTACCTGTTCTTAAAACCAAAGCACTACTGGACTAAGAGGTTTTATATCTAGTCCTTCCAGATGTGAGGAGAAACACAATAGCAATAGTAATGTAGAAATAATAATAGTTTTATCATATATTTGTATACTTACGTGTAGCATCATGGAAAATCATTTGTTTCACAAGCAACTAATTTGTTATAATTTTGTTGTAGTTTATGCAGCAATTTTTTTATTTCAAATTCTTTTAAAATGAAGAGATAATTTTGTTAAAATAGCAGAATATGGCTTAGTAAAGTACAATATACTCATATGTAATAAGTCAAAACAGTCACATTATAACGAGGCACAAGTGGCCAACACATGCAATCTTATGAAGCTGAGACATGAACAATCTCAGTTTAAACCCATTCTAAGAAAAGGCAGAAAGACTCCATTTTGAATGAACTATCAAAAAGCAAGAGTAGGTGTGTTACTCAAGTGGTAGAACATCATCCATGAGCATGCAAGATGAAGTTTAAGGCCAGCATCCACACACACACAATTAAACTTAAAATGTCAATAAGATATTTTCCACAATTTGCACCTTTGTAATACAATTATTTTTCTAAAAAAATGAATACTAATTTGCTCATGGTGATGAGCTTGATATTCCAAAAATATTGTCTTTTATGTGCATGCAGTCTCTCAAATGGTTTATTATGATTACCAGTTACTTATTCTACTCTCACAAAATCTTCAAACTATTTTTAGTCTACAAAGAACAGATTTCTAAATATTGCTTGAATCTATGACATGCCTGGCATGTCATAGAATTTCTTTCTCCCTCTGCAGAAAATACATTCTTACAACTAAAAGTAAATTTTAATATATGTGAGTAATCTTCATTTATAATTCTCTCCAGTAAAAGTCAGTCTTAGAGAGTAACATCCCAATAAAAGAGAAAGTAGTTCTTTTTTCCTCAAACTTCCTTAGTGTCTGCAGAATTCACTGCATATTTCACATATGAAGATTTTCTTTAAGGATTTTTACCAGTGTTTTTTCTTTCATATATTTTTATTTTAATTAATAGAAGGGGTAAGTTGTATTCACCAGATAGAAGGTGCATTACTTCACACACAATGATACCCCTTCTCATGTTTCGTCCCCCCTTTCCCCTCATCTTCTCTTCCCCCTTCCTTTTCATATTTCAAATAAACAAATAGTCGTATATCTGATATACCAGATGATTTTCACCAGTTTTGTTTTGAACATCTCTTTAGGCCTCCTTCAAGATTCATAAATGATATTCATTGAAATGATCACCATGATATGAAAATAAGAGCTTTTTTGGGGTTTTTTTTGTGTGTTGGTGAACGTTTATCTTTTCTTTTGTTTCTTTAGTATATTGTTTGCAGTTTTTTCTTTTGTCTTTCTTCTCTGGTTTATTCCCCAAGATCACTGTTTCTGATTTCAGGACCATTTGTCTTGTATATAAATGTATCTGATTTGGGGAAGGGAAAGGAAATCACAGAACTAATGGGACAAGGACAAACTAACACAACAGCAGTACTCACTAGTCACTATGTTGAAAAGGAACTTTACACCTTGGGGTAGAAGGGATTTAGTGAAGGGGAGGGAAATCAGAAGAAAATGAGGGAGGGGGTAACACTGTTGGAAAAGAAATGCACTCATTACGTTATTAATGTAACTTTAACCCCTCTGTATATCACCCTTACAATTACGAAAAAAAAAGATCTTAAGGACTTGTGTCTAGCAGAAAATTTTTACTTTCACTTAGTTCTTTATTAAACATTCATTTTGACTCATTTTTGGGAAAACATTTTGAGAATATCTTCCTTAGCATATATGAAGAGATATTCTTTTTTAATATTTTTATTATAAATAATAGAAGGGTTACACATATTCGCCAGATAGAAGGTGCATTACTTCACAAACATTGCTACCTTTTCTCATGTTTTTGTCCCCATTTCCCTCCCCCCACCCCCTACCCTCATCTTGTTTTCCCCCTTTCTTATCATGTTTCAAATAAACAAATAAACATATATATATATACAATATATCAGATAACAAGATAAGATACTGTAACAATATGAGATAACCAAGGGACAATAAACGAGATGAAACATAACACAGTACATTAAGAACAACAATCACACATTATTTTTATAATTATGGCTCTTGTTTCTGAAGAGATATTCTTCACTTAATTTTCAAGCAGGTAATATAAAATTTTAAAAATGAACATATTCTAGAAAAATCACACTTCAAAATTGGACATAAAGGGTAAGTGGTGTAGGCACAATTGTTTACACTTTAACAACACACATTTTAATTATAATTGGTTTGGTCCGCATCTTTTATTTGAACTCATTACATGCAGAAATGTAAGTTCAGTGTTCATAGTTCCATATTTAGGATATATATAAAGTGGCAAACTATGGCATTTGATTGTCTTTCTTTTTAACATAAATGAGTTGCAGAATCATTTCACTTTATTTTTGTGAGAGACAGTGCTTCTTAAGAGATCCATGAGTGTGGAACTCTCATGCATTGCTTTCTATGCTGCTGTAGGTGTAAGTCTGACAAGCACTCAGCCAACAGATGGCTAACCTTCTGTGTGACATTATTCATGTTAAACAAAATGGCTTTGCAACAGTCATAATGTAGCACCTCCTCTGGCATTATTCTTCAAAGGAGAGAGGAAAAATGGGATTTGATAAGTTTGCAATTGCAGTGAAAGCTTTGTGTCTGTTGAAGGCCTTATAAGGATTTGCTCATCAATTGGCAACAAATCTTCACCTTATATTGTTAATCATAAAGTAGAAATAAAATTTGTCAAGGTATATGTACATGTTCACATCATTGAACAGGACTTTATTTGTCTATTGGTATGAGTATTTCCCTAGCATAATAAAAGTTAAACTGAATGAATTACTAAATGATATATTAAACGAAAGAAGAAAATGACTGACAATTTTATTTTTGAATGCTTATGAGTAATGTTCCATTATTACTATAAATGAAAGATATGCAGTATTTATAAGTGACACTAGATTATTTTGAGTCAAATTTTCTCATTAAATATTTCATATTAATTATATTTTCTGTGCTTTTTAAATAACTGCATTTCTACTGAGATCTTTCAATTAATATTAACCTTCACTAATGAAATATGAATCTATTTACTTAGAATTCATTAGACCTGGTTATAAAATATAGTCACATTCCCTTAAGTTTCACTTTTTATCACAAATTTGTGCTTACTCTGTTCATATGTTTTCAAACTTAACTCGATTCAATTCTATATTCATTTTGCATCTGTTGCCTGGCTATTCTGCTGTTTTTTACAGTTTCTCCAAATTACCCAATATTCTTTTATCTTCACCATCACCACCACCACCATCATCATCATCATCATCACACAACCACCACGATCAATAATGCAACTGAAAAAAGATTTTCAAGTTGCTACTTTCAAAAGGCTAACAAGTATTTGGTGTATCTGCTTAACCCCATTAAAGCAATTCTTATGCTAATTAGCAATTCACAGAAATAGATTGTATTTTCCCATAGGTTTTTATTCAAGTCTCAGCTCATTGCCTAGAATATTAGACTCTTTTATTCTTCCTGATGTTTGTTTGTTTCTTTGGAGTCCTCCGGAATGAGCCTTTGCATCTGATCTATGCCAAACCCTCTTTGGATTTAGTTATTTTTCAGATAGAATCTCACTTTTACTGAGTGCCTGCCTCACACCACAATCTTTCTTTGTAACACCTCTACTACACCCAACTTATTGGAATCGGTTTGAGCCTAGTTTGGCCTGGCATCCCAAGTAGTTATAGGTGTGTGCAGAGAAAATTGGCTAAAAAAAACTTAGTATGTTTCAAAAATTCTCTTCTATAATTAGGTTATTTCTCTTAATCTCAATCACATAATCCTGGTTTTGATCTTTGTATCATAACAAATCATAGGTGCATATGTATTTACCTATTTCTAAATGCATGATTTACACAAATTCTAAGGTCCAAATGAACAAGTATGACATTGTTTTTGCACAGCATTGTATAATTGTTACCAAACACTGACTAAAAAGAAAATCAAAATTATTTTTAATGAAGGGCTACTAAAGGTAGAAGTGAGTTTCAGTAAGCAATGAGTGAGGTAACTACTGGGAGAAAAAATGAAAACCCACTAGATCAACGAAAGCAGAAAGGAACCTAGCAGAGTTGTCTAAATAATTCGATAGACATTTTTGATAATTCGATAAATAATTTGCTAGGCAGCTCTTTAGATGAACTTGGAATTTCTGGGCAAGCCAGTGAACTACAGGCTTTAACACTGGTGACTAAGTAGAGAAGATATTGATTGTAACTCTGAACAGAAAATAGATAATATCAAATCTTAATAGTGCAGATTTCTGGTCTGCGGTACAGCATTCACCAAGGGGACATGGATCACAGAGAAACATGGTAGGAATTTATACATAAGTAGAAATTTAGTCATGAAAGATGACATGAGAACCCATAGCTCCAAATATATTGTGATAACAGCCTAATGGTTATCAATGCAATGAAAGGACTAACGTTCCTTAAATAGGAAACTGAAGAACAATTACCTTTAATTTTCTTATAATCTCAATAAGCCATATTTAAGCAAGTTTTTTTAATTTAAAGAAAATCAACTAGAAATTGGAAAGCAATTAGGCAAGTTTCAGAAATGAAGTTCCATTGAATGTGCATTTTGCAAGATGATTTTTATTCCGCTTAACTTTGTCTTTGATTTTCTCACTTCACTTAAATCAAGGTCACAGTTTTTCTTAGCTCTGCCTACTTTGCCAAACAGCTGATCTTCTTTGAATTAAAAAATCCAGCTGCTTTAATCAATCTTTCATGTCATATACAAATTTAAAAAATGAATTGTGGAGCACAAAAACTCATGACTGTATTCAGCTCCTGAGCTAATTCAAGATATGTTTGTCATGTTGTAGCTGTTCCCATTCCTATGCAAATTATGCTTTGTTCTGCTTAGTGACATTTTCTTCCACTTCACAGTTGATAGAATTAAAATCGGACAAAGACACTTATATGAATGCAAAAGCTTGCTTTATTCTAATTATAAGCATTAATGTAGTTAATCCATAAATAAATGCTAAAGCTATTGCTAGTTTATGAAGCATGCTGATCATTTCAATTTATGAATCTTCCTTGGATTTCTTAGTGTTCATATTTCTAAACTGGGAAATGTCCTGCAGAAATAACATTAAGCTTTTGTGAATTAAGCTATGCTGCCTATAAGGCTCCAAAGCTAAAACTAAATAATTAAGTAAGTACCTGAGATTAATTTCCTTCATATGTTTAACCATTATCCTAGAAACTAAGAATATTTTCTTTGTGCATTTGATTAAAATAAAATATTTATTCTTTTAATATAATAGCTGAGTGTGAAGTTGGGGAAAAATGAATTTATTTCCTAGTGTTGGGGAATTATATTTGGAATGACTAGAAAGTTGCTGTCAAAATGATGCACATCTAAGTAGAAAATAATTATCATTTTCTGTTTTCATCTTGCCAACAGTGTGGGATTTGTGAAGAAAAACTTTCTGTGTGCAACTGTATTTTCAAACTTTTAAAAAAAGAAGATCATGACATATTCAAATGATCACAGCTCTTTCATCATGGTCCTTAATCATGCCATTAGATTATGCATATTAAATTAATATTAACCTTGTCCCTGCCACATATAAGTTTATGATTAATGATATCTCCTACCCATTGATAATTGCATCAATAGACTTCACTGGTGTGTCATAATTAATAGCCTATTGTATTTATGAAGGTGACATTTCTCACATGTTTTGAACTCTTGACTTGGAATCTAAAAATGAGAATAAATTAACTGATACCCAAATTTTTAATCTAGAATACGATCTATTTGGCACTTAACTGAAATAGCTTTTTTCCTTTAACAGCAATAAAGTAGGAAGAAGTAATTGCCCCTTTTTATAGGTGCAATTGGAACTTAAAACTCCAGAGACAGTGTGAGCAATAAACCACATTAGAGTCTATTACACCATCTGCCCCTTAAAATTACAGTCATCAAATCAACAATAAACAATAGTCTCATTTATGCTAAATATATTATTCAAAAATTTCAAATGCTTTATTAACATCACTGAGGACTGTGTAGTTGAAATGAATTTTCATAAGGAAACAAGTCAATATCTTGAAACAAAGTAATACACAATCTCTCTTTACATATAGATGTACATATATATGTGTGGGTATATATATATATATAAAACATACTAATTTAAGCAAGTAATAAATCTACCTCAGAACAAGTGAAAATATATGTAAAAATATTTTTCTCATTTACTGACTTTTCTAAGAATATTGAGTTGCATTATCCAAAATTTGAACAGCTGGAATATGTCCTAAATAACATCTTTGAAAAATTTCCCCAAAACCATGGTCAAAAATACGTTCAAAGGAACATAGTCTCAATGGTTTCCCTCATTTGTCATAATTAGTACAAACCTTGGACTCTCCTAGCAGAGATTTACAATAGCTCAAAACCTAGATACATAAAGCCATATATGATGAAGCTAAATGAAAGGATCTCCAGGATATGGAAACAGCAGCCATATAATGTGTGATTGTTGTTCTTAATGTACTGTTATTTCTTACCTCTTACATTGTCCCTTGGTTAGTCTCATATTGTTACAGTATCTTACTTTGTTATCTGGTATATTGTATATACGATTATTTGTTTATTTGAAATAGGAAAGGGAAGGAGAGAAAACAAAATGAGGGGAGGGGGTTGGAGGAGGGGAATGGGGGCAATAACATGAGAAGTGGTAGCAATATGTGTGAAGTAATACACCTACTATTTGGTGAATATAACTGTAACGCTTCTATTAATTACAATAAAAAAGTATGTTAAAAAATACATTCAAGCTGGACAAGGTGGCTCACGCCTGTAATCCTAGCTACTCAGGAGGCCTAGATCTGAGGATTATGGTTCAAAGCCAGCATAGGCAATACAAAGCCCTGAGATTCTTATCTCCAGTTAATCACTAGAAAATGGGAATTGGGGTTGGCTTAAGGGTAGGGCAATAGCCTTGAGCTGAAGAGCTCAGAGTCAGTGCCCAGGCCAGAGTTCAAGCTGAACAACCCCAGCCCCAATACATTTAAGTTGTGAATAATTCTCACTGCATTAATTATGTCTATTAATACAAAAAGGAAACAATTACCATAAAAATAATCTGAAAACTACAGATTTTTATGTACTGGTTTTCAAAAATCCAAATTTACAAATCTGAATTGTGTTTAAAAAGTTTTCTTTTTCTTTTTTATATATATTTTATGTAATTAATGGAAGGGTTACATTATATTCACCAGATAGAACGTGCCATTACTTCACAAACATTGATACCCTTTCTCATGTCTTGGTCCCCATTTCCCTTCCCTGACTCCCACCCCTCATCTTGTTTTCCCCCCTTCCCTATCGGCTTTCAAATAACCAAATAAGCATACTTTATTTTTCTTTTTGATATTTTACTATCCTTAAGTAGTTGTTCAGGGAATTTTCAGTTAACAAAGAAGAGAATGAGCATTGATTATTCATTTCCTTAGGAAGGTAACATGCCCTCTTACTTGGCAGATCCAGGAAGAAAATATCTAATTTTTTAAACTATGTCCCACTTGGGGACCTTTCACTTCTTGAATATGCTATGATGAAATAGAGAAGAATAAAATTGTTTTTGGGACAAGGATACCCTTGATAATATGAGAAAGGCACCAAAAAAGAATGCTATCTTATATAGGAACAAAGAGAGTACAATAAATGAAATATTTTGTTCCGGCTTTAAAACTTCAAGTTTAGCTAGATTTAGCTTAGAAACTGATAAGTAAATGTGTTGGATGATATGCAAGTGAATACAAGTGTATGGGCTGAAATACAGTAGCTTTGAGGAAGAATTAAAATAGTATAATTCCTTAGAATGGAAACATCACAGTTCAGCAAAATTATACACCAGGAAGCAGGTATTTGAAAAAGGTGGGGTGGAGTCAAGAAGAAGAAGGAGAAAATGCAGGCAAGAATCCATTGTACATCCTTCAAAATGAAAAAGAGTGTGGGAGAAGGTGGGTAGGGAAAGGATGGAAGAGAACATGGGAAAAGGTGACTCTGACCCAGAAGAGGATATTCAGAGGTGCAGATCACAAAGGTTCGATAGCTCTGTGCCTACGAACATATAAAATCATATCTTACAAAATGAGCTCCAAGAAATGGAAACAAGAGATTTTTTGTTGCTGCTGCTGCTGTTTTGATTGTCCTTTCCTTTTGTCTTGTTTTAGCTTGTCTATGGATATGGGGTGAGGGGAGCACAGAAAAGGTGGGAAAAGGGTGAATACTAGAAAATATGTGCAAAATCAACTATGCAACTTGCCAGTGAGGACCAGAGGGAAACCCTGGCAGAGAACAAGGGACAGGGAGACCTGGTTCCAAAAGACATGTACTGATTGATGTAACTGTAATACCTCTACAACAATAAAGTATATTTGAAAAGAAAGTAAAGATGTATTGTATTCATAAGCTGCCTTGTTAAATGGCAACTCCTTTATTCAACTACTTAAAGATAATGATACATTTTAAACAGTAATATTTGTATTTTTCATCTTCAAGTATAAGGAAGTGAAAGCACTACACATATTTCAGTAGGACTGGAAGTCTGAAAGTAATAGGAAAGACAACGACATAGCGATCTAAGATATCATGATAATGACTGGATCAGGGACATAAACAACCATCACAATACTAACCATCATGAATGTAATGTGGGAGCTGAGCTCCTTGCTTAGTGATTTCCTCTGCCTACAACAGAAATAAATGAAATGTTTCATTTTTATCCAGTAAGTAATATAAAAGAGGTGACATAAAAATATTTAGATGATACATCTATGAAGTTTAAAAATCTGCTTGAAAACACAGCAGACTCATTGAGCCGTAGGTTTGGGGAGACTGAAAAATTTGGTATTACAGAGATTTTTCTGAAAAGAGTAGATGATATTCAGGGCTGAATGCATAATAGATCCTGGAGTGGAGTAAATGTTTCAGTTATTAAATGTAACTCTTTAGAACAGTGTAAAAAATTAGGATAGACTGATAGATCATCTAGACTATCTGGTTTAGAGAACAAGAGTACTGGAGGGTAAAATTAAAGATACTGAGTGCCCCCAGTGATCTGAAGGATCACTAATGCTACTGGTAACTTTTGAATTTTAGTAGTAGAGGTTTAGAGTGATTTCAGAATGAAAATCTTCATGAGAACCACAAGGTGTGGTTGTAGCTCTGATAAAAGTTGTGTATAGGTAATGGAAAGGCGAGCACAAGAAAGGAGAAAGAAAAAATGAATGAAAGAAAGAAGAAAAGAAAGAAAGGAAGGAAGGATGGAGGGAGGGAGGGTGGGAGGGAAGAAAGAAGGAAAGAAAAAAGGAAGGGAGGAAGGAAAGAAGGGAGGAAGGAAGGAAGGAAGAAAGGAAGGAAGGAAGGAAGGAAGGAAGGAAGGAAAGAAGGAAGGAAGGAAGGAAGAAAGGAAGGAAAGCTGTTGACTCATTTAATCAGGCGACTCAAGATTCAAAGCAACAGGA
Source organism: Megascapheus bottae (assembly GCF_031878675.1). Lineage (NCBI taxonomy): Eukaryota > Metazoa > Chordata > Mammalia > Rodentia > Geomyidae > Megascapheus > Megascapheus bottae. The sequence goes on along the minus strand of NW_028327392.1, from coordinate 2,451,456 downwards.
AATGATAAAAGTCTGTATACAGTGAAGATTTATTTTTATTTCATTAGAGGCCCTATAGTAGAGGGGGGAGGATTTTTCTCCCAACTCCTATTTTTATATTACCATTTGATAGAACTCAAAGCAAAAAAAATGATCATATCTCATGGAGGCAAATATGGTTGTAATATTCAATAATAATAGGTGAGAATAGAACTAAGTAGATTGAGGGGCTAAGTGGTATTTGGAGAAATAAAGGAGAACAACAGAAGGGATGACTTTGTACTTACCAATTGTCACAACTACTTAAAAGTAATATAAAAGAATTTTAAAATTAGTGTTTCCTATACAAACTGTTAATTTCCAGAACAAAATGTTAAATGGCAATGAAGATAGGGTCTATGTGATAATTATTTACATTTTTGGAACACTGAGCTTTTGATGTCTTCATTTTTCTAGATGAAAGGAATAAAACTTTCCTTAACAAAATGCCTGCCAAGTCTCTCTGAAGGAAACAGAAATGTAGGCATCCTATCTAAGCTGATAAAAACTTCTCTTTGTAATGATGTGTTTTGACATTTCTTGATATATAAATTACTTATGAGCAATTAATCAACCGTTCGTTAATTAAGAAATTAGAAAAGTAACTGAAGAGACAGCAGGAAATAGAAACAAAGTCTCACATTGATCGACCCTCAATCATTTATGGATGGTAAAGTTGAGAATAGAATTCAAGTGTTTGGAAAGCGTTAGGTCTGTATGTGAATTTACAAAATCATCCTTTCATTGCAGTAGAGTCAAAACATACCTTAATTATTTAATTGCTCCCTTTTATCACTGAATATGATTTCCAGAAGACTTATAGTAATCACCATTACTTCCTTGCATAGAGTTTGTATTACATATATTAAGTTCCATAAATAAATACCTTTATATCCCCTTTATATATACATATAATTATTTTATGAATAATAAAGGTTATGAACAGGGGATAATAAGTACATTTCTTTTTACACAATTACCTCCTCCTTCATATAACCCCTTTGTCACACTAGTTCTTAGTGTCATATGAGAACAGTGTCCTTAGGAAATGCCAATATTAGTGAAATAAAATTTTTGAGAAATTAATGTTAATAAAATTACTTTGGTTATGTAATTTTTGATAAAATACTGAAAAAAACAGGTGAAGAACAATAGATTTATTATTAGTTCTTTATTTCCCTATGCTGGTTATTGGATCATACTTCTGCTTCTTCTAAAATAAGAATTTTGAGAAGTTCAAAAATGTAATGCCACAAAGCATAGACACACAACTCTCTTTCCTGCTGGCAAAGCATTTAGTGACCCATAAAACCATTTTCAAATGGCCTAAGCAACTTGCTATTACAAAAAAAAAAAGATAAATAATGGTCTTGCACATTAGCCCTGCAGGGAGGTTGCGTTTGAGATGAGCCAACTTAGAATGAAAAAATACAAATTATATTAGCTTCTGCATGACTGCAAATGAGGGCAGGGCCTACCTGTCTAGCAAGCTGAGCCAATCAATCAGTTTTTCAAATTGCACATGTGGCTCCTTTCAGTGTGAAACTCAGCACTTTTTTAGAGTTTCAGAACTGACATTTCTACCTCATAGTGCTTTAACAATAATTCTAATTCTTGTTCTTAGCAATAAACCAACCCGTGGAATAAAATGACTCCCTGGGCATTCAAATTAATTTGTAGTTATGTTAAGTCATTGTGTGAGGGAGCCCCTGCTGACTGTTTCATGGGGATTCTTCCCGAAAGAACAATCTCAACATGTTATCAATTCAACAATTGTACACAATGTTTTGGTTTTGTTCAAGTTCCTGGAGGCTGCAAGGTTGTAAGCAATCTACAAAAGCATACTCACTTTAAGGGAACTGAAGAAATCCACATTGGGACATAATAAGCACGGTTTTAGATTTTAGAACTCTTCTGCCATTGATTTGTATACTTTCATGTCATTTAGTGTTGCTTCCAAACACATTTCACTGATCTTGCATCTCACATTCTTCAGCAGAAGAAAATTGTTTTTGTTTATTTATTTCAATCTCATTTATATCTATGTATTCCATGTAAAACATCAAATATAGTCATCCCTAGTTACCCTAAAATGATTTGAATAAATGAGTGACAACCAGTCTGTCTTCTTCTAGAAGCACAGAGATGATAAATTTGGGGGAGAAAGATTAAAATTTGGGGGGGGTTAACATCAGTGGAAGAGAAGGGTGTCAGAATCCTTTGAAAGTTACAAGAATTGTGCTCTGCTGCACTTTCAATAAAAGTGCTAAGAAATTGGTCTAAAAGGAGCTCTTAAGTTCTGATGACACTTAAAACTTGGCTGTCTTTGGAGTAACAAGATTGGTTGTTCATATTCTCACATTAATCAGTCTCTAGTGCTGGCAATAGGGAAGAAGATGAACTGCTGGGCAAAGCTTCACTTTCAGGTGAAGTAATCCTTAAAGCTGAATATCTGAGAGCTGTCCGTGCTGCAATTCCCAGGTGGGAAAAAATGTTGATTGAAAAAAATAAGTTATTTACACCTGACCAGGACTGCAGGTGATCCATCACAGGGTCTACCACAAGTGAATAAACCGCACCTTGGGCTTATCGTGTTCATTGCCTGCTGCTTTGGAGAAGCTTAATCTTGTGAACTGATTGACAATGGTGGAAGAGGCAGAGAGACTGAAGACAGAAGGGGAGAGAACTACAACAAACAAATGGCAATTTATTGGAGCTTAACAAAGATATGTCTGGGGCAAGGGTGCAGTAAAGCTGATGGATTTCTCTACTCCATGGCAGAAGGTAAATATTTATATGATAAGCTTCACAAACATAGACCACTGACCATTAAAAAGCATCTACTTTTTAAACAAACAATATTAACAAGTTAGTTGGAAAATAGTCTGGTTCTTGATTGCTTGCAGAATGCCCTCAGATGACAATCTTAATGATTTTGTTTTGTTTTCTGGGGCATGGCATGGATTCCAGAGACACCTGATGGATCTGAGGGCACTCATGAGCCACAGGGGATCTAGTCACTGTGGGTGCACGCTGCAGAATAAATTACCAATGAGGTAAACAACATGAGCAATGGCACAGAAGAAGAAAGGAAGAAGCAGAGAAATGGAGAAAAAAATGTTTCTTTAGTCAGTGATGTTACACATACTTTCTAGGTGAAAATTCAGCACTTAATGGCAATAATTAAGAATTAAAAATATATTCACCTCCCTTTCAGTTTCTTTCCCACTTATTCCAGTAGAATTACAGTTGTATTTCACTTACTTCATTCAATATACCAAGATCAATTCACCATAAATATTAATTCAATAAATTTCCCTTAGTGAGTATGTGGGTACATAGAATAAAAGAGATGCAAGAGATGCGGCAAAGTTGAAACATGAGGGGTAATTATATATACATAGAGAAAGCAAAAGTCATTCAAGCAAAGATCCTAGTTTGGGAATTTGAGAACACCTGTGCCATTAGTGGAACAGCAATATCAAAAACTTGTCCCAGCTTCAATTTCCAGAGGTCAGATTTTTACCTGAGGCTGTAACTGCTTTCACCTTTAATGGGCATTCAGGGATTGTAGAAGTGGATAGGGAGAAGGTCTGGACCAGGACTTCATTAGAAGAAGAGTCACACCAGGTTAAGCCTGACTCTGCTATAAGTTTGAATTTTGGACCTAACAACTTTAAAAATTACTTTCAACATACCTCAGTCAGATGGTCTGTGCTTACCCATGATTGAAAGCTATTCCCCATATTTTGTTTTCATTCTTTACTTCCTACCTGTTCAGGCTTCCCACTTCTTCCTCATAGCTTAAACCATTACTGAACTTTGGGTGTGCATATGGATTAGGGGATTTCTTCCCAGGTGAATAAGAGCCTGACCTCAATATCAAAAATTGCTTCATTTGAATAAGCAAAGATGCAAGTAGTGGAGATTTATCTTTACTGTTCTCCAACTAAGGCAACCCTAATTGAAAAGATTGTGAATATTTTACAAGTAAGAAGTTTCACAGTTTTCCAAATGCACTATGCTCCCTGTCCTGTGAATATTGGGGCTTTTTTGTTTTGTTTTTTTGAACAACATGGGGCTTGAACTCAGAGCCTAGACGCTTTCTCTGAGGGTCTTTTGCTCAAGGCTAGCACGCTACCACTTTGAGCCACAGTTTCACTTACAGTTTTCTGACAGTTAATTGGAAATAATAGTCACACTGTTTTTCCTTCTAAGATGATTTCTTTCCTTCATATATTGGCATTTCCCCATTTTATTTCCTAAGTCCTTTTATTTGAGTGAAAATTCAAGAATGATGGATTTACCTTTTGAACATTTTACTAATATAGTATTATGTTTCACTTTTATAAGGCTTATAACAACACTATTCAGAAATTGTTTTGTGATTTTTTCTGAGTGAATTTTTACTAATGGTGTTTTAAAGAACTCTGTAGAGAAAATAGCTTCTTATCAATATATTTCTAAAATAACTGCAACAACTTGTTTCCTGAGGGTAACAAATCTGTTGACTACAAAATTGTTGTGAAGTTCATTGGTACCTCATGATCTCATTCAAATAATTTCAGCAACCTTACGTGCTCCTAACCCATGACCATTTACTAGAGGGAACATGAAGGCTTCTGAGATTATGGGAAGCATGCTGGAAAACCATATTGTAATATGTTTCCTTTACACCCTTTAGGTGTGTGTGTGTGTGTGTGTGTGTGTGTGTGTGTGTGTGTGTGTGTGTGCAAGCATGTGCATTGGTCCTTTGCTTGAACTCCTGGTATGGACACTGTTTCTGAGCTTTTATACTAAAGGCTAGCACTGAACCACATAAGCCACTCAGAAATTCTACTTCCAGCATTTTGGTAGTAAATTGCAGATGAGAGTTTCATGGAGTTTCTTGTCCAGGCCATCTTCAAACAATTATACTCAGATCTCAGACTGCTGAGTAGCCTGGGTTGAAGGCACAAGTCTTCACCACTCAGTTTTTCTCTCCAGGATTTTGAAAGAACACATTTCTGAACTTCCAGGCTTCAGAAAATAAGAGTTGATCATTCTATCACAGAATAGATCCCAAAAACATCCAGCTGTGATGAGTCAGTTGACTGTGAAATACAGATTTGAGGGACAGATTATCATTGGGTATAGTGTCTTTGTAACACTGATAACTCTGAGGGACTTTCTCTTTTTGCTCGAGGTCAGGGAGATGTGATGTTTGAAGTAAGGCAATAGATGCTTCTCAGGCAGAATGAGATGAAATGGCCTGAGTTAAACCAAGACATGAAAATTTAATCCACATGGCCTACTGGCATAACTGTACCATTCAAATTTCACCTTTGCTCAAACAGCAAGTCTCCAGTGTGCTCTTTGGTGTCCAAGACTCAGAAGGTATCACTTCCCACTGGCCAGCACTTGCTCTTGCTACACATGGTCCCAAGTCAACCTCGTCATAGGTTCTCAGCCAGTATGGTGACCATTAATAAGAAAACCAATCATCTGGACATCTTATTGACTAGACCGACCAGCTTCAAAAAGACTTTTAAAGATTTTTGTTTGCTCAACCACTCCTAGATGAAAAGTAGTTAAGGAATCAGTGTAAAGAACAGTGCCTGAAAGAAAAATCAAAGATGGCAGGTTCTAAGAAGCCACTTTGAGTCTAGGTGGGCTGATCAAGCCCGTAAAGACACAAGGTATAGGACTCACAAGTGCCCACATCCCGACTCTTAGTGACAGCACTGTGGGCCTCTTTATAACAATGATCATAGCCTTATTTGAGGCTTGACCAACACCAGGATAGAATTGCTGAATGAAGTATTCTACGATTGGGTTCTAAGTGGGAAGTTTCCTAACTACTGCCCATGGTGAAACTGTTTTAGTATGTCTTGGTTCAGTGTCATCATATATAAAATGAAACCAATAGGAACATTTGTATAATCAAGTGTATGTGAGAATAAAATAAGAGTGTTAATAGCAGCTGTTTAGGAATTCAAAAATTCTAAGTCACAAATTCTAATTCTCTCTGTCAGCTGATGGCTCAGGAATAGGCTTTGTCAAAACCAGGATTAAGGAGACCTGCCTGACTCCTGTGAAGTAGATGTGAGCAGAAAATACTGAATATATCATGGGGTCTGCTAAAAATGAGAAGGCAAGACCCTAGAGCTCCCTTCCCAGAGGCCTACTACCCCAAATTGTAAATTATGGAACTATTTGAGACACCTGAGTAGATAAAATTATAGTCACAAATATAGTAAAACCACAGAATGCTCCCCCATATATCATGGGCTTGGCTTATTTTGTTTTGTTTTTCACTGCTATACTGTCTGTTTGTACATAGTTCTTCTGTTTTATCATTCCTTTAATGGTTACAATTAGCTGCATTTTTATTACTGCTCACCATTTACTGTCAATTTGGGATGTTAGGATATTTTTTTAAAAAAAAAGGGTAGTGCAAAAAGAAGGAATAGTACTTCTCTGATATGATAGAAGGCTTAAGGTTTGGAGAAAGACAGCAAAAGACAAGTTTCAAGTAGAGTGGACAGATGCCTTCAGGACATAGCAGAGGAGAACTGAGAAGAGACATGGGGCTTTAAATAAGAGTAATTAGTCCCTAGGAGATCAGCGTTAGTATGCTGGTCAGAGATAGGTAGTGCAGTGAGACAGAATTAAACTGTTCTCAGACCAAAGGCGCACAGTGAGCATGCTTTTCCCACTGACCATCCTGGGCAACTGAATTAAAAATCTGTCCAGACTAGAAGTTGTGTTTGATCTTGAACTGTGGGCAGAACTGAGCCTGTGGACAAAGGTCAAGTAACAAAAGCAGACATAGCAGGTGCTAAAGGCAAAGAAAAATTTTAAGTTTAACCCTGATCTCCATGGGAACCAGCTTTCCATTCTATTCACAGCAAGCTGTTTCCTTCCCTCTAGAGATCCAGCTTCATACACCATGTAAATACAACTAAACCATTAAAGACATAACTCAAAGAGCAAGCTCTCTTCATGTGTAGTTGGCTCTGTGACCTCAAAGTCCCCTCACTGCTCCTAAAAGACTAAGCATTTATAGAATTGTGCCATTTCTGAGTTCATTTAAACAGCTCATTTTCTTTATCAAATGCTTATTTTTGTCTCCTCATGACCTTACTGATTTGACCTCCTCCATGAGTCTTGCTCTGATTATCAGTCAATTCTTGTATGTGGATATTTTCCCTTCCTTGCTAATTCCTTATGTCTTACATATAGATATATTATTTCTATCATAATTTACTTTATTACATCCTTATATTTCTTCTGGATAGAAATTTGGTAGATAAAAACTCCAGTAATAAGTTATATAACATACATGAAAAATTGTTGCATAGGATGTAGTTCCCAGCCAGAATAAGTGTTTTTGTTTTTTGTGGAATTTTTCCCCCTATTTTTCTATTTAGGAAACAGCCAAAAGCATAGTGAGAGAACAAAGTTAGATAAGCTAAGAAAAATAAAGAATATGTTCAGTAGCCAGTCATCACTGTAGGAACTAGAATTCAATGCCAGTGAGATAGCATATGGGAAATATTTCATCATTTTGACCACAGGGATGGGTGAGTTGGTTATTAACCAGTATTCATGTTCACAATCATTAACCCCATGGCACTTCCAAATTTTCCTACAGACATGTTGCTTTTCTCATGCATCTGAAACAGACCATTAAGGCAGAGATAACAGCATAGTGTAGAAATATTAAGCTAAACCACAATTTTAACTTTCCTCTGTCACGGGCTAAAGGAAATTGAGGGGAACTGTGAAATCTATCTCTTCTCCCATGATGGTTTTGTAGATGAAATTAAAGTCACTGCACTGATCACCTTCACAGATTCTTGAAGGCAATAGGTTGTCATAATCTCAAGGAAAATAAGATTAAAGCAGACTAGTCAAACTAGAGTTTCAACAATTTTCATTTAATTTTATGAATATAACTCAAATGATTAAGGCTTCTTTCACTCCTTTATAAACAATTCTCATTTATAAAACACTGTTAGTAGTCTGAATTTGTAATATTTTGATATAAAGCTTCAACATAGAATTCAATAGAAAATTCTATGTCCTAAATAACCATACCCTTATCAAGCCTTGTGTTTAGTCATTTTCTGTTTGCTATTTTCTCTGATCTAGGAAAGAACCAAGTATCCAAGAGAAAGCCCTGGATCTCAGAAACAGACTTTTGTGTTTGCTACTTCCCCATAGTATCAAATGATACTGTTGATGTTATTTAAACTTTATCAAAACCTAAACTAGTTCACTCACATGAAAAAGGATCACATTCATGAGAATGTGAGTATTACTATGTTCTCTTATAGAAGCACCATGTTCTTTCAGGAACTAGGAGATCAAATAAACAAACCTGCAGTTGAAAACCAGGTCATACAAATTCTGCAAGTGACTCTGTAAGAATGATAGATAAATTTAGTCCTAAAGGAAATCATCTAAAATGCCCTGGAGTATCTTTTATACTTAAGAAATCATTTTCAGGGCAAGGTAGCACATATCTGTAATCCTAGACACTTGAAAGATGTAGGATGTGTGGTCCAAATATTAACAAGACTTTATCTGATACTAGATGAGCACTCTACCACCAGGCCAAACTCCCAGCCCCAAAACATTGGCTATCTTTAAGGAAAGGTAACAGATTGAAATAGCGTATCAGAGATGTTCTCTGATGCTGAGAATCAGGTATATAATTCTGGCATTTGTTCAAACCATTGGTAAAAGGATGGTCATGTGATGGGATGTTACACATTAATAGTTTCCATTCCTGGACCCGTGACTACCTCATTAGTGACTCCACTAATGGAAGAGTTATTGAATTATCTGGTTTACAACTTCTGTACTACCAACCATTAACATGAATCACAAGCATACATTTTGTGACCATTTAGAGACAACTTGTCCTTATTTCTCAATTTTCCATCTCCCAGGATTCTGAGTTTACAGCCCCCCCATCCAAAAGTTGTAATTACCCAGAGACATGCGTATTTAACAGCTATGCCAATCATAATCTACTTAGATCATTTCCTTCTGTCTCTTATTTTAGAGAAGCACTTGGGTAGCTATAGATTTTTTTATCACATACTATCATGATGACTTAATCTTTAGGGCTGAATGGTGGTACACATCATAAGAAACAAAGATTAGGCAGTCCAGAACAAACGTTAGTGAGATTCTGATTCAACTGATAACCAGATATGGTAGTGAGCACCTGAAATCCTAAGCAATAAGGAGACATAAAAAAGAGGATTCGAGATGTGACAAAAATAGTAGAGTGCCTTTCTGGCAAACATGAGATTCAGACTGCAAAACCCAGTAGTCCTAAAAACATAAATAAAGTAAGTAAATAAGACTAAGCATAGCTAGACAGAAAGTAAAGATATGAATTGGGGTAGAGACCACGATACAAGAGATTTAGGTGGTGATAGTGCAGGCCAAGGGCCTCCTTTCTCATCATTTACCATGCCCTACACAATCAACACCATGCCCAGATTGGTGCAGTAAAGAGCTAGTTCCCACCCTTTTAACTCAGGATGACAATCCCTTGTGTAGTTATAAACCACTTGGGCCATAAGATCCCCCCAGAGTGACCTTCAGGTTGGGTTAACTGTGGACCTGCTTATCTCCCATTTGGACAATATCCATAAATCCTAGTACTCCATGATGAAGACCTTAGTCCTCACATCCACCCTAGGTGCTCCATCTCCTTTCCATCCCCTAAACCTTACAGGTAATATAGGTCATGCCAGACAACAGTTAGTACTTCTCACTTGTGCGCATATGTGAGAAGCGGTCTGCCAATCGCTTCCCACCCTCACCTCCACCTCTCATTAAACTTTTTCCTTTTTTCCCTGTACCTGAATGTCTGCATGGTTCTTGGAACAGTCTGCATATTATCTAACAAGTGGTGAAGGTTATTTGGTTAAATTTTAGTGGCGTTTGCCTTGCCAAAATGTATCATTCTGTCTTCTTAAAACTTTAAGGATCTGATAATACCCCACATAATTCATTGATAGTAAATAAAACTAATACTATCCCTGGAAGCACTTTTGAACAGTGATCAATTCTCAGATATATAAATCATGACTTGCTCCTGAATTCTAGAGAAATCCTTCCCACTGTGGCATTTCAGAAATTGATGTAGAAGGAAGATGAGGATGAGGAAGAAAAAGAAACTGAAAGAAGAGGAAATGATTCACACACATGGAATCTAAACCTTTCAAATATAAGAGGACACTATTGTAAAAGATGGATTGTTATGGAAGTTTTAATGTAATTGTTAAAGGTGAGTAATTTGTTTTCATGACCAATCATCATAATTATGATTATGTTTCTGAATTCATGTTATGTTATTTACTAGAACAGACATGAGTTGTTAGTCTTTTCATACTAGATAATAAAATCGCCATCAACAGGGAAATTAAAGACCAATCTAATACCCTTAGAAAAATATCTTCAATTTGCTTATAAAGTTGGGAGTGTTAAAAATTCTTCTTTCCAATTTATTGAGCAGGATCATCTTCTTTTGAGCTTTACTTGCTTTGAATGGCAGTGTCTGAATTATTCATTCTTAATTATCCAAGAGAAATGAAATCTAAGAGACAGAGAAAAACTAAATATGAAAACTAACATCTGACCAAGATGGTTCAAATCTCAAACCTGCCATTAGCCCTGTCTTTCAGAAAGTTTAATAATATGAGTAACACCTTGTAAAATGCACAGCACTCTGCAATTTTATTTAAATGAATATGTAAACTCTCTGAACTCATATGTATAATTTTCATTCCTCTGTTCATTTTATGACAATAACCTACTTTTAAAAATTAATATGATTTTCAAATCCTGTAAGATTAATGTACAGAAAGTAAAGGAAGGCGGGATGGAAGAAAGACAGAATATAGAAAAGAAAACACATGGCAAAAGAGTGAAGGAAATTGAAGTCCAAACGTGAATGGACTTGGAATACAAAAACGGGCCACTTATTAAACATGTCTTTCAAGTATTTCTTTTCTGCTTTGTAATCCAGTCTCTAACATTTTGTGATGCTGGCATTGGTACCTAGCAGTTATTTTCTAATTAGGGACATAAAGTACAAGGTGGGTCATATCCCTTCTTGGCTACTTCCTGTCCCTTCCTGATTACTTCCTGTGGGCTTCCTTTTACCCACTGGTTCCTGAGCATTTCATCATCTTGCAAGGCTTCTTCACCCCAACAAATTTTCTTGCTTGTGCCTGCAGCTGAAGCCACTGATGCTTTCTATTAGTTTTTCTGGCACAACATAATGGTAAATCCCCAAAACTGGTGCTTCTGTTATACAAAATAGTTTTGTAATGTACTTTTGTATAGTATGTTCACTTACAAATTTGTGCATGCCTAATAATGGATCCCTTTAAACTTCATTTTTTATTGGTTCATTTATTTTTTTGGTCTGGGCACAGTCTCTAAGATTTGTTGTTCAAAGTCTTTGAGACAAGAGTTCACCAGCAGTCCTCGGGCTCTCCAACAAAGATTCAAAGTGATGGCCTCTCTGTTTCTCACTACTTAGTTTCCTTTCAACAGTAGGAGTTTAATTATTTCCTATGATTATGAATACCATAAGTAGAAAACTGTGCTACAATGAATATGGGTATAGAGGTGCCTTTGTTATATTTTGATGTGTAATTTTTCTGATAAATGACCAAGAGGGGTATAACTAGAACATAGGATAATCTTGTATTTAGATGTTGGAAGAATCCACTGATTTCCATAGTGCTATCACTATTGTGGGGAGCTGCGAGGGCTGCGCCTTAAAGATGGCGCCAGTTTCCGCCTTCCGCCATCCCGACAGCGAGTGCTCTCTGTGAAAACAACTCCTTATATGGCTAAGTTTTGGCTTCTGGCTTGCTTCCGCGTAGTTGGCCCTATTGGCATCTCCCACGTGGCTTTTCAGGATTGGCCAGGCGGAGGTCATGTAAGACCAGGGATATTCCTGGACGAAGAAGAAGGAGAAGAAGAAGAAGAAGAAGAAGAAGAAGAAGAAGAAGAAGAAGAAGAAGAAGAAGGAGGAGGAGGAGGAGGAGGAGGAGGAGGAGGAGGAGGAGGAGGAGGAGAAGGAGAAGGAGAAGGAGAAGGAGAAGGAGAAGGAGAAGGAGAAGGAGAAGGAGAAGGAGAAGGAGAAAGAGAAAGGAAGAAGCTTGTTAAGGGTTCCTGAATAAACCACTTGGAGAAGAATCCTGTGTCACGTCTTCCTTGCTGGTCGAGGCGGAAGCAACAAGTGGTGGCCCGTATGGGGAAACACTTATACGGAGGATTCAGAACTCCTTGTGGTCAGGGCGGTGCACCGGAAAGTTCCCAGGTAAGTGGGAATCCGCGATCAAAGCGGGCATAGTTCTGGGCTCTACTCTGTAGATAAGAGAGTGGCAACCCGGGGAGAAACAAAGATAAAAGAAGAGTGAAAGCGTAACAAAGTGAAAAAAATTTTTCTTAACTGAACATGGGCGCCACGACGTCACATCCAATTTTTCTGGCCCTCAATGAGCTGCTGCGTTCTAAGGGGCTGAAACTAAGAAAGCGTACACTGCAAGGATTTCTTAATGAGTGTGAAACTGTGGCTCCTTGGTTTATTGTATCAGGGAACAGTAGCTTCTTGGAATAAATTAGGGAAGGACTTGGACTTTGCTTATGAGCAAGGCACGTTAAAAGCTGGAGTTAGAACCATTTGGAAAATGATTGGGGGGTGTCTTCAAGACCAGCGCTATTGTGACGCTGTGGAGAATGGTCAGTCGGCGCTAGAACAGCTGCAGGAGGAAAGATCTGAAAACTCATACAGTGAAAGTTCACTTAGCGAGAAAGGGAAAGCGTCCAGAAGACTTTACCCCGACCTGTCTGAGTATAAAGAGGAAGGAGGGTCTGATCTAAGCAGCTCAGAAGACGATGAGGAAGTACAGGCCTTGATACAACAAATGCGGAAGACTCGTTTAAAACGAGAGAAGGGGAAGCAGAGCAGTTAGTGGAATATAGGGGAGGAGGCTCCTGAGAAAAATGTAGGGGAGGAGGCTCCTGAGAAGGATCCTCCAGCCGCTGCCTCAGCACCCTTTAATCCACCTCCTTATCAGCAGGGGGCAGTTGGTCACACATTTTGCCCCGAGATGTGGAGGACAGTTCACACAGAATTGGCTTGTCCAGTTTTTCAGGACCAAAACCAACAGAGATATCATGAGCCACTTGAGTTTAAAGTGGTTAAGTCCTTGGCTGAGTCAGTTCGAACGTATGGCATAACTGCCTCCTTTACAGTGGCTCAGGTAGAGGCCTTGAAGAGAAATTGTATGACCCCTTCTGACTGGGCCGGACATACTCGTGCCTGTTTGAGCCCAGGGCAATACTTGGACTGGCGAGCTTTTGTGTTGGAGTTTTCCAACGAACAGGCAGCAATTAATCAAGAAAATGGTCATGGACCCTGGGACAGAGACATGTTTCTGGGGCAGGGAATATTTGCTAACGTTCAAACAGGGTATCCACCGGAAGTGTATGAGCAAATTAATGACATTTGTATTAGAGCCTGGAAAGCCTTGCCTAATGGAGGGGAAGTTAGTGGCAATCTTACAAAAATCCTGCAGGGGGCCACCGAACCGTTTTCGGACTTTGTTGCTCAGATGGTTGAGGCAGCGGGGAGAATTTTTGGTGACCCAGATAGAGCCATGCCCCTAGTAAAACAACTGATTTATGAGCAGTGTAACAAAGAGTGCAAGGCTGCTATAACTCCATATAAACATAAAGGCATAGAAGCATGGATGAAAGTTTGTAGAGAATTGGGGGGGGGGCCCATTGACTAATTTTGGCCTCGCTGCAGCTGTAATCCAGCTCACTAGTAAGAAAAGCAATGCATCTGGAGCATGCTTTAAATGTGGAAAAATGGGACATCTTAAGTGAGATTGTCCAGAACAAAGAGGAGCTGGAGGAACAGAAAGGACCCAGTCAAGTAGACAACCTGTACTCTGTCCAAGATGCAGAAAGGGCAAGCATTGGGCAAATGAATGTAAATCAGTAAAGAATGTAAATGGACAGCCTCTAGGCCACCCTGCCAAGTCAAAAAAAGGCCAGAGGGGCCCACGTCCCCAGGGCCCGCAAATATATGGGGCTGTAGAGAGCCAGAGCGAGGGGGCGCCCCAGGAGAGATGGCCCACCCTATGCCATCCCAAGGACCGCGGAGAGCCACTGCAGGTTCAGCGGGATTGGACCTGCGTGCCACCGCCAGGGTCATATTAACACCTCAAATGGGAGTGCAACTGGTGGACTCAGATTTTCAGGGGCCCCTAAAGAGTGGCACAGTGGGGTTGTTAATTGACCGTTCCTCGGCAACCCTCCGAGGCCTCAGAGTTCACCCAGGGGACATTGACCCAGATTACACAGGAATAGTTAAAATTATGGTTGAAGCACCGAAAGGCATAGTGGCTATTTCTCCAGGAGATAGAATAGCACAATTACTACTTCTTCCTAGTCTCCATGAGATTTTCCCTGCCAGGCAGGCCGCCAAGGGAGACAAAGGCTTTGGATCCACCGGCGTAGAACTAGTGTGTATGTCATTAGACTTGAATGAAAGGCCTACTATGGAACTAGAGGAAGATGGAAAAAGAATCATTGGACTTTTAGATACAGGAGCAGACCGCAGCATTATAGCCAAAAAGGACTGGCCTCTGGAATGGCCAGTGCAGGCCTCTGTTAAGACTCTGAGAGGTCTAGGCTATGCGAGGGCCCCCGATGTCAGTGCTCGGCAATTGAATTGGAAAGATGAGGAAGGACACTCAGGAACCATTCAGCCTTATGTTCTTGAGCTTCCGGTCTCACTGTGTGGCCGTGACCTAATGAAAGAGATGGGCTTCTGTCTTAGCAATGATTATTCACCTGCCTCCAAAGACATGATACTACAGATGGGATATTATCCTGGCCGTGGACTGGGGAAGTAGTTGCAGGGCCGAAAAAACCCTATTGAGGTCCAGAAAAAATTAGATAAACATGGGTTGGGTTTTTCCTAGGGGCCGCTGAGGAACAAGTCCCCATTGCTTGGAAGACAGAGGAACCAGTATGGGTGCCTCAGTGGCCGTTAACCTCCGAGAAATTAGCAGCAGCCCAAACCCTTGTGAAAGAACAATATGACTTACATCATGTTAGGCCCTCTGTGTCACCTTAGAACACACCTATTTTTGTTATAAAGAAGAAGTCTGGAAAATGGCGATTATTGCATGATCTGCGAGCCATTAATGCCCAAATGCAAATTATGGGCCCCATACAAAGGGGATTACCTGTGTTGTCCGCCCTTCCCGAGCATTGGCCCATTATAGCAATAGATATTAAGGATTGCTTTTTTTCCATACCCTTGCACCCCCGAGATTGTGAACGCTTTGCTTTTACTGTGCCATCTTGTAATCATGAGGATCCAGATCAAAGATATGAGTGGATTGTTTTGCCTCAAGGTATGGCAAATAGCCCAACCATGTGTCAACTGTATGTGGGGCAAGCTATCCGCCCTATTAGACAAAAGTATGCAACTTTGAAATGCATCCATTATATGGATGATGTTCTCTTAGACGCAAAAAATGAGGAAATATTGAATGAAGCATATGGTGAATTAGTTAACACCATGCAACAACTGGGATTGCATGTGGCCCCAGAGAAAGTTCAATTAGGAAGGGTAGTAGAATATTTGGGTGCAAAAATTACCCCCATTTCTGTGATGCCACAGAAGTTAACTTTGAGAATAGATAATTTGAAAACCTTGAATGATTTTCAAAAATTGTTAGGAGATATTAATTGGATAAGGAATTATTTAGGTATACCAAATTATGAGTTGAAGCCCCTTTTTGATGTTCTTAAGGGCAGTTCAGATTTAGCTTCCCCTCGGGTCTTGAGTAAGGAAGCCCGCTCAGCCCTTGTGAAGGTAGAGAATGCACTTAGTAATACTATCCTATGTAGGTTGAAGGAGGGTGAACCCTTTTCCTTGTGTATAATTACCTCTTTTTATCAGCCCACTGGTGTTTTATGGCAAAAGGGCCCTTTATTATGGATTCATCCTCGAGTGTCCCCTGGAAAGTCCCTTGGATACTATCCTGATGCGGTTGCCCTATTGGCATTACAGGGTATCCATCAAAGTATTCAATTTTTGGGACAAGCCCCCAACACAATTATTGTTCCATATACCTCTCAACAGGTACAGGTTTTATGTGCTGCTGTTGACAATTGGGCTGTTCTTAAATGCTCCTTTAATGGAGAAATTGATAATCATTATCCAAAGCATCCTTTATTGGGATTTATAAAGGAACACCCAATTATTTTTCCAAAAATTACCGCACAAGAACCTATAGCAGATGCTCCCATTATCTTTACTGATGGGTCCAAAACAGGCTGTGGTGTGTATGTAGTTAACACCCAACCCCCAGTTCAACATCAATTTACTCCGGGCAACCCCCAAGTAATAGAATTAATGATTGTTTTAGAAGTTTTTAAAAATTTTCCTGGTCCCTTTAATTTAATTTGTGATTCTGCTTATGTAGTAAATGCTTTTTAAGTGTTAGAAGCCGTGGGCCCTATAAAGGCGACTGCATCTGTTCACTCCCTATTTGTTCAACTTCAAATATTAATATGGCAGAGAAGAAGTCCATTCTTTCCTCTACATATCAGAGCCCACTCAAGTCTTCCAGGTCCACTTACAGCGGGAAACAATATGGCAGATATTTATACTAGAGCTCCATGGATCCTGTCAGTATCCTCTTTGGATAGAGCCAGAGAATTCCATCAGACCGTCCATGTCAATTCTTGGGCACTACGGGCCCGTTTTTCCTTATCCAGGGCAAATGCCCATCAAGTAATTTTGGATTATCCCAAATGTGTTATTTACCAGCACCCTCCTAGTGTTGGGGTGAACCCACGCGGGTTACTCCCATTGAAAATTTGGCAAATGGATGTGACTCACGTACCCCTACTCCAAAAGAGAGAATATCCCTGGCTTTATTTACCTTGAATTTTTTGAATTTGGATATCCATGGCCGTTCTACGGCAGATAAGCACAGCTCTCCGGCTGCCCCAAATTTAGGGACTGTAATGTGGAAAGATGTGATCACGGGGTGCTGGAATGGCCCCGAGCCCGTACTGGCATGGGCACGAGGATCTGCATGTGTTTTTCCGCAGGACCGCCTGGATCCAGTGTGGGTGCCTGAACGACTTATACGGAAAGCCAAAAATGGAGAAATGCAAGACACTGCAGATACTCCTCCTTCTGATGATACTGTGCTTGACAATTCAGCGAGGGAGTGCAATACTGAGATGGGGGATCCTGTTAGACTTTCTGAGACCCATGCCTGTGAGATATGATGCAGCTTTATTCCCTCGCCTTTTTACCACTAATAAGACACTTAATCTCCCATTTTATCCTTTAGATAAGGAGGAGGCAGGGATTGGGGAAGAGCGCAACATCACCCTACTAGGAACTTTGTGCTTCACCGTAACTAATGAGACAGGGAGTAATATCACTTGTATAGGGCTCCCTCAGTCAAAGGCAGCATAATTTAGGGGCTGGCAAGGGTCCTCTGGGTCTACGGAGGTTTGGGCCAATGCAACAGGTTTCACATATGCTGCAAATTTATCTAAACAATTATCAAGTTGTCTTTTAGTAAATTGGACTGGAGAATTTGATGTATTAATGATGCAGTTGTGGACTGCCATTACGAGTGTGAATTCTACCCGGGTTGATGAAACTCTACTGCAGGATGTTTCTTCCTGGATCCTGTCGGCAGTTGGACACCTGAAAGAGTGGGCGGGAATGGGATCTCTTATGGGAATTTTGGCCATAATTATCCTATTGTGCCTGTGGTGTATTTGCCGCATTAGGAGCCTCCATCACTGGAACATGGCTATGCTGGTTCAGGCCTTCACTGCCATAGAAGCAGGACAGTCCCCCTATGTGTGGCTTGCCACACTTAAAGAGTAAGCGCAGGATGCGAGGCAAGCGCACTGCACTTGGGGATTGCTTCCCGGCATGAGCCCCAGGAAGAGCATGTCAGGGTGCATGTGGGTTGATGCCCAAAATCCCACCTCTGTAAAAAGGCATCGGAAGGGTCTGGTAGTCCTTGGGAAAGGTACCGCCCAGGTGAAGACCAGTGCACGGTCCTGAACAACAATTTTTAGCAGAGCCCTGACCTCTACTCTTGGCTGCTGCTTAATAAATAAAAAAGGGGGAGCTGTGGGGAGCTGCGAGGGCTGTGCCTTAAAGATGGCGCCGGTTTCCGCCTTCCACCATACCGACGGCGAGTGCTCTCTGTGAAAACAACTCCTTGTATGGCTAAGTTTTGGCTTCTGGCTTGCTTCTGCGTAGTTGGCCCTATCAGGATCTCCCACGTGGCTTTTCAGGATTGGCCAGGCGGAGGTCATGTAAGACCAGGGATAGTCCCGGACGAAGAAGAAGAAGAAGAAGAAGAAGAAGAAGAAGAAGAAGAAGAAGAAGAAGAAGAAGAAGAAGAAGAAAGAAAGAAAGAAAGAAAGAAAGAAAGAAAGAAAGAAAGAAAGAAAGAAAGAAAGAAAGAAGGAGAAAGGAAGAAGCTTGTTAAGGGTTCCTGAATAAACCACTTGGAGAAGAATCCTGTGTCGTGTCTTCCTTGCTGGTTGAGGCGGAAGCGACAACTATTACATTGCAATCAACATTGCATTGATATGACTTTTCCTGTATATGTCAGTATTTGTTGTTGCTCGTGGTTTTGATGCTAGCCATTTATGCTGGAGTGAGATAGAGTTCTCAGTATTTTTTAGATTTGCATTTCTTTTGTGGTCAGGGTTGTTAAGCATTTCTTCATGTATTTATTGGTCATGTGTGTTTCTTCCTCTGATCCCTGGTTGGTAACTTTCTTCCTTTCTCACATGTGTTGACGAAGTACTGATGCTGATCAATTTACTAGTGGGTCTGTTTCTTTAGAGAGATGTACTAATCATGAGCTAGCATTTTATACTTGTAATGTTTTTCTTGAAATCATTTCAATTTGATCACCAACATTTGTACACATCAGCAAGAACTCAGTATGACACTAAGTCAAATGCTCAATATATTGTTATAGACCCAATGACTAACCCCCCTTAAGTGGATCATATAAATGTATCAAAATACAAGAGCTTATAAAAATGTAGAGTCCTAGTTACTTCCTAGTAAATTTTGCAAAGGAAAGTGATCAATCTTTCTAACTATACCTCTGAATTGTGGCCAATGACTACAGGAATATATACTTCAAAGTCTTTTCGGCCTCAGGAATCTTTAAACCTTACAGGGATTTATTGAACAAGAACTGAAGCGATATTATAGTTTGTAAGTACAAATGTTGTGTCAAGATAGTATAGTGACAGGGTTGGCTCAGCTAGAATTAGTTTCTTTGCCTTGTCCCTATTGGACTGTTCTTTTCTCTCAGTAATGCAAAGTAACATTTAATCCCTTTATTGTCCTGGGATTATGTAACTCCTCAGAATAACTTATTTGAACTTTTGTTAAAATGTAAGTGCTAGTTTGATTGGTGTAACTACAAGTGGGAATGGAGCATTTTCTTTCACATTGTGAAGCTATTCCATCCTTTACCAATTAACTGTTGTGAAAGACTGATGAAACTCTGAGTATATTATCACTAAATGAGCCTCCTTGCCTTTAGATTCCTATGAATTTCCTATGTTCTATCTGAGTTTAAATAACTCTATTTGCTATTCATCACAGATTTAAAAGACAAAAATGTAACCCATTCAGTCGGGCTGGAAACAAGAAGCAATTTCAAGAGGATTTTATTCACTTCAGCTGAAATTTTTTGATTATACTACAGTGCTTTTAAAAAGGGGAGAATTAGACATGTAAATTTGGTTAGAAGAAAAGTTTGAGTAAGAAATATACCCTCAATAAAGTATCTCTATAGTATAAAGAGTTTAAAAATATGTTGTGTTCCTTCCTATAGCAATACATAATAAAATTCATACAAAATTGCCAAAAGGTGAAACTTCATGTGGTTATGTCTTCATGTGTATATACATGATATTGTCTGAAACATCTAACAAATTTAATAAGGACATATATATGTTTGAATTTTAATAAAATCCCATATTCAGGGTTCTATCACAAGTTTGGTTTTAAGGAGAATTTCATAATAGATCTTTAGAAAAAGGAGGTTTTAATCAGTTTATTTACTTAGCCTAATAATGCAATTCATACATTAAAATCTGTCAACAGTTTTGTATATTGGGATACTGCCATGTTGACTTTTAGCAGGTATTTCCCATCCATCTAAATCTATTTAAAAGTGAGGAATGCTGTCATCTTATTTGAAATATCACATTAGACATGGAACAACATACTATTGCACTCTCAGCAGTGCTATTCAGACACAGAAATTCAAATTGTCATACAAAAGTAGTAGGTGTTCCAAGAGTAGTTGACAAAGTACTGCCTGTCAGCATTTACTAAATTCGGATTCATTTAATTTTTTTTTCTTTTTTTATTGTAATTAGTAAAAGGGTTACATGATATTTGCCAGATAGAAGGTGCATTAATTCACATACATTGATACCCTTTCACATGTCTTGGTACCCATTACCCTCCCCCCCACACCCTCCACCCGTTTGGTTTTCCCCCCTTCCCTATCAAATTTCAAATATCCAAATACAAATAAATTCCATATATCAGATAACAGAGATACTATAACAATATGAGATAACCAAGGGACAGCAAAGGAGATGAGAGACAACATAGTACATTAAGGACAACAATCATTTGTTATATGGATTTTGTTTCAATATCCTGGAAGTCCTTTCGATTAGCTTCATACTATATGGCCTTATGTATCAAGATTTTGCTCTATTGCAGATCTCTGCTAGTAGAGCCCAAGGTTTTTACTGATTATGACGAATGAAGGAAACCATTGAGCCTAAGTTCCTTTGAGTCTGGCTTACATCACTTAATATGATTTTTTCTAAGTCTTTCCATTTCCTAACATATGTTGTGATGTCATTCTTTCTGATAGCAGCATAGAATTCCATTGTGTACAAATACCACAACTTGTTGATCCACTCATCAACTGAGGGACATCTAGGTTGGTTCCATATCTTTGCTATGATGAATAGTGCTGCAATGAACATTGTTGGGCTAGTGGATTTAGTATGCGCTTGTTTCTGAAGGGTTGGGTAAATGCGAAGTAGTGGAATTGCTTGGTCATAGGGGAGTTCTATGTTTACCCTTTTGAGGCACTGCCACACTGCTTTCCACAGTGGTTGAACGAGTCTGCACTCCCACCAACAGTGCAGTAGTGTTCCCTCCTGGCCACATCCCCTCCAGCATCTGTTATTATTCGTTTTCCTGATCCTGGCCATTCTAACTGGAGTGAGGTGGAATCTTAGAGTTGTTTTGATTTGCATTTCTTTTATGAGCAGAGATGTGGAGCATTTCTTCATGTGTCTATAGGCCATTTTTGTTTCTTCTTCAGAGAAGACTCTCTTTAAGTCTTTGGCCCATTTTTTAATGGGATGGTTGTTACTTTGGAGGTTAGTTTTGGAGTGATTCAATTTTTTGAGCTGATGATATCTTTTAGATATAAGGCTTTTGTCCGTTGTTTGGTTGGTGAAGATCTTCTCCCACTCTGTAGGCTTCCTAATTAATTTATTAGCTATGTCCTTTGCCATACAAAAGCTCTGTAGTTTACTGCAGTCCCACTATCCAGCCTTTCTCTGATTTGTTGTGATTCTTGGTCCTTATTAAGAAAGTTTCGACCTGTGCCAAGGAGGCCTAGTGTATCTCCTATTCCTTCTTGTAAAGTTTTCAGTGTGTCAGCTTTTACCTCCAGGTCTTTGATCCATTTGGAGTTAATTCTAGTGCAAGGTGACAAAGAAGGATCCAACTTTAGTTTTCTGCAGGTGCTTAACCAGTTCTGCCAGCACAACTTGTTGAAGAGGCTGTCTTTCTTCCATTCTATTTTCTTGGCTCCCTTGTCAAAGATTAGGTGGCCATAGGTCTGTGGTTTAATATCTGGGTCCTCAGTTCTATTCCATTGGTTTTCAGGCCTGTTCTTGTGCCAGTACCAAGCTGCTTTGAGAATTATAGCTCTGAAAGAGAGTCTAAAGTTTGGAATTGAAATTCCTTCAGCACTGTTCTTTCTGCCAAGGAGTGTTTTTGCTATACGAGGTCTTTTATTATTCCATATGAAATTGTGAATTGCCTCTTCTATTTCTTTAAAGAATGCCTTTGGGATATTGATGGGTATTGCGTTGAATTTGTAGATAGCCCTTGCATTTCCTTTATGACCATAGATGATGAACATTTTCTCATATGTTTTTCTGCCATTTTAATCTCTTCTTCTGATAAGTCTCTCTTTAGTTCCCTGCCCCATTTAGTGAATGGTTTATTGGGTTTTCAGGGGATTAGTTTCTTGAGTTCCTTGTAGGTACTAGATATTAAACATTTGTCAGATGTTTTGTTGGTGAATATCTTTTCCCAGTTGGTTGGCTGTCTCTCTACTTTTGCAACTATGTTTTTATCTGTACAGAAACTTCTTATTTTTAGGTAGTCCCATTTATTGAGACTCTAACCAATCTGTTGAGACCCTCGGATTCTATTCAGGAATCTTTTGCCTGTGCCTATGAGTTCTAGTGTCTCTCCTACTTTATCATGTAGCAATTTCACGGTTTCTGGTCTGATGTTGAGGTCTTTGATCCACTTTGAGTTAATGCTTGTGCATGGCGAAAGGCTAGGGTCAATTTTTAGTTTTCTGCATGTGGCTGACCAGTTTTGCCAGCACCAATAATTGAATAGACTATGTTTGTTCCACTGTATATCTTTGGATCCTTTGTCAAATACAAGTTGCCTATAAGTATGTGGTTCTATTTCTGGGTCTTCTATTCTGTTCCACTGATCTTCTGGTTTGTTTTTGTGCCAATACCAAGCAGTTTTTGTTATTATGGCTCTATAGTAGAGTTTGAAGTCTGGTATTGCAATATCACCAGCATTGCTCTTTTTGTCTAGAATTGTTTTGGCTATTCTAGGTCTTTTCTTGTTCCATATGAATCTTTTGATTATATCTTCTATTTCTGTAAAGAATGTCTTTGGGATTTTGATGGGGATTGCATTGAATTTCTATATCAATTTTGGCAGTATAGCCATTTTCACTATGTTGGTTCTCCCTAGCCATGAGCATGGGATGCCTTTCCATTTCCTAGTGTCCTCTTTAATTTCTTTCATTAGGCTTCTATAGTTTTCATTGAATAATTCCTTTACATCTTTGGTTAAGTATATTCCTAAGTATTGTATTCTTTGGGGGCTATTGTGAATGGGATCATTTTCTTGATTTGGCCTTCTGTTTGTGTATTGTTGGTGTACAAGAAGGCTCCTGACTTCTGAAGAGTGATTTTGTATTCTGCCACTTTGCTAAAGTCGTTTATTAATTCTAGAAGTTTGGGAGTGGAGTTTGTTGGGTCACTCAAGTAGAGGATCATGTCATCTGCGAATAGGGATAGTTAAATTTCTTCTTTCCCTGTGTGGATCCCTCTGATGTCCTTTTCTTGCCTTATTGCTCTGGCTAAGGGTTCCAGCACTATATTGAAGAGAAGTGCAGAGAGTGGGCATCCCTGTCTAGTTCCTGATTTTAAGGTGAATGGTTCCAGTCTTTCACCACTTAGTATAATACTGGCTGTAGGTTTTTCATATATGGCTTTCACTATTTTGAGGAATGTACCTCTTATTCCTATTTTTTTCTAGTACTTTCAACATGAATGGATGTTGTCTTTTGTCAAATGCCTTCTCCGCATCTAGAGAAATTATCATATGATTCTTATCCTTAATTCTATTGATAGGATGTATTACATTGATTGATTTGCGAATGTTAAACCAGCCTTGCATTTGTGGGATGAAGCCCACTTGATCATAGTGTATGATTTTTTAAATTTGTTTCTGGATTTTGTTGGCTAATATTTTACTGAGGAGTTTTGTGTCTGTGTTCATTAGAGTGATAAGTCTGTAGTTTTCTTTTTTTGTTGGGTCTTTCCCTGGTTTGGGGATGAGAGTAATATTAGCTTCATAAAATGAGTTTGGTATTGCTCCTTCTGTTTCTATTTCTCCGAGAGTTTCAAGAGAATAGGTGTTATTTCATCTTTAAACATCTTGTAGAATTCTGCATTGAATCCATCTGGACCTGGGCTTTTTTTGGTTGGCATTTCCCTGATTGCTTCCACAATTTCGTTGTAAGAAATTGGTCTGTTGAATTTGTTTACCTCATAGTTGTTCAGTGTGGGTAGCCTATATTTATTTAAGAAATCATCCATTTCTATTAGGTTTTCTTGTTTCTTTGAATATAGGCCCTGGTAGTACCTATTCATTATGGACTGGATTTCTTGGGAATCCGTTGTGATTGTTCCCGTGGGGTCTCTAATCTTGTTTCTTTGAGTCTCCCCTTTCCTTTTTTTTGATTAATCTTGTCAAGGGTCTATTTTGTTGACTCAAAGAACCAACTTTTTGATTTATCAATTTTGTGTATAGTAGATCTTATTTCAATCTCTGAAATTTCTGATTTTATTGTTGTTATTTCTGTCCTTCTAGTTGTTTTAGAATTAACTTTTTCTTGCTCCTCTAGGTGTTTCAGGTTTTTTTAAGGTTATTTACATGCTCTTCTTCTGTCTTTTTAATATGTGCTTGAGAGCGATAAATTTGCCCCTTAGAACTGTCTTTGCTGTGTCCTATAAGTTCCTTTCTGATATTTCTTGATTGTCATTACATTCAAGGAAGTTTTTAATTTCATTTCTGATCTGATCTGTTACCCAGGAGTTATTCAGAAGTGTGTTGTTCAGTTTTCATGTGATTGAATGTTTTTTGACTTTGACTGCATTGTTCAGAATTAGTCTGACTCCACTGTGCTCTCATAGAATGCATGGGATTTTATCAGACCTCTTGTATTTGCTTAAGTTTTCTGTATGAACTATTATATGATCTATTTTTGAGTGTGTTCCATGTGCTGCTGAGAAAAATGTAAAAAGTTTCGCCATTAGGTGGAAGACTCTGTGTATATCTGTTAAGCCCAGCTGGGCTATGGTGTCATTTAAGTCAAAGGTGTCTTTGCTTAACTTTTGTTGAGTTGACCTGTCATTTGTTGAGAGTGGTGTATTGAGGTCTCCCACTATGATTGTGTTTGAGTCTATCTTTTTCTGTAATTCTAAAAGAGTTTGTTTGACGAATTTGGGTGCTCCCATGTTGGGGGAGTAGATGTTTATAACTGTAACATTATGGGCATGGATTGTACCCTTTACTGATATATAATGGCTGTCTCTATCTTTATGTAATGATTTTACTGAAAAGTTAATTTGGTCGGAGATTAAGATTACTACTCCTGCTTTTTTGCCTGGTGCATTGGAGTGGAAAATTCGTTTCCAGCCTTTCACTTGGAATTCGTTTCTGTCTTTGGCAGTGAGGTGGGTCTCTTGGAGACAACATATGGATGGGTGGTGTTTCTTAATCCAGTCTGCTGCTCTGTGTCTTTTGATTGGATTGTTCAGCCTGTTCACATTTAGGGATATTATGGAGAAGTGGTCAGTGCCCATTGTCGTTATTTATTTTTACTTCTTTGTTTCTTTCTCTCTCTTTTTTCCCCTTTTGTGTTTAGTGAATTATAGATGTTTGCTTCTTGATGGGGGTTCTTGATTTTCTACAATTTGTTCTCGATTAATTAGTATTCTTTGTAATGCTGGTTTAGTGTGCATGTGTTCATAAAGCTTCTCTTTGGAGTGACATATTCTTGTTTCTCCCTCAAATGTATATGCCAGTTTTGCTGGATATATCAGTCTGGGTTGGCAGTTGTTGGTCTTCAGGACATCAATGATGTTTTTCCAAGCTTTTCTTGCATTTAGAGTTTGCATGAAGAGATCTGCTGTAATTCGAATTTCCTTCCCATTATAATATAGCTCCTTCTTGTTTTTGCAGCATTTAAGATCAATTCCTTGGTATTCGGGTCTAGTGTCTTAACTATGATATGTCTACATGAGTTACTTCTAGGATCTTGCCTGTTTGGGGTCCTGAAAGCTTCAATAATGTGAGTATTTTCCCTTTTGAAGTTGGGGAAGTTCTCTGCTATGATTTTGATGAATAAAGATTGCATATCTTTGTCCTGGAAATCGGCCCCCTCCTCAACCCCTATTATATGAAGATTAGACTTCTTTGCTGCATCTGCCAGTTCCTGGAGCTCTCTC
The DNA here is from genome assembly GCF_031878675.1 of Megascapheus bottae. Taxonomy (NCBI): domain Eukaryota; kingdom Metazoa; phylum Chordata; class Mammalia; order Rodentia; family Geomyidae; genus Megascapheus; species Megascapheus bottae. The sequence goes on along the minus strand of NW_028327392.1, from coordinate 2,425,218 downwards.
TGGTAGATTCTGACTGATTTTTCCAAGGTGGCGATTCTCTGTTCCAGCTCTTGTGTTTTATCTTCCGTTTCTGATGTTCTATTCTCCGTCTTTGTCAATCTGCTGCTTAATGCCTCCATTTTTGCTTGAAGTGTGGACACTGAGCTGATTATGTCTGCTCTGAGGGTATTAATCTTTTCTTCCATTTCTCTTTTGAATTGGAGGCGCTCTTTGGTGATTTCCTGCTTATGTTCCTGGAATTGTTTTTGTAATTCTGTTTTAATCTCTTTAGTCATGTCCACAATCATTTCCTTGAATAGGGTCATGTTTCGTGTCTCTTCAGGTGTCATTTCTTGGGATGGTGACATCTTTCTCATCCCTTCGCTCTTGTTGCCTTTTGGGCTTTGTGTGGGACTTTGATTATTTTTGTAATTTGTAATTCGTCTTTGTGCTCTCCTCGGCATTGAGAACTGTTGTTGTTCGCTCTGTGGTCAGTAGGTAGCGGTCTTTACTTGGATTGGGACCGGCGGTTGTGGGAATCTGTGTAAACCTGTGGTTCTCGGCCAAATTGATTCCTCTGCTGACTAGGTCAGAGTTTGCAGTTTTTGCAGGTGTTCTGGCCTGTTCCCAGAGGCTGTGTGCTGCTGCACGACTAGCTCTCAGCCCAACCAGTGGCCTCACAGTGGGCCGTGGGCTGGATCTGAGAGCTTCAGTCTCAGCGTGCTGGGCAGATGGTTGGTTTTCCTGTGCTGCTTCTAGGGGCAGGCCCCTGGCCAAGGGTCTGGGGTTTGGAAGTTTCCAGGGGCTCTCATCAGGACTAGCAGGTGTCCGCTCTGTTCCCAGGGGTGGGGCCGAGCTGAGGACAGAAGGTGAGCGGGCTGTGGGTTGTCCCTTCAGTTCCCTGCTGCTTTATCTGAGAGTCTGTGACAGTGGGGGGGGCCCTCAGTGCTGTCTTGCTCAGGATTCCCAGCTGGATGATGCCTGGCTCAAGATTTGAGGGGGACAGATGCTGGCTCCTATTTTCCCACACACCTCAACCCTTGTTGTAAGGCAGGGTCTCAGCACCCCCCACTCTCCAGACCCAGTGGCCTGGGAGAAGAACCTGTTGGGCGGATGGGAGCTGTGACACCTCCCCCTCCCTTGGTGGGGTGCTGGGTCTTAGCGTAGCCTGCCTGTTGGATTCAAATCAGAGGCCTGGGAGAGGAACCTGGTGGGTGGGTGGGGGCTGGGTCACCTCTATCTTCCTTGGTGTGGTGCTGGGTCTTAGCGCTGCCCACCTGTCAGTCTCCAGTCAATGGCCTGGGGAGGGGGCTGTTGGGGGAAGGGACAGGATTCTAAATTCCTTGCCCCCCTGCTCCTGCCGGTCTTTCTCGGGCAGGGAGGAGGGGTCTGAGTTAAGTTCTATTGCTTGGCACCAGCTCTGCTTTTCCGGTTTGGGGACCCGCTGTGCTACTCACGCCTCTGCGTTCTCTGTGGGTGCTCCACGGTGGTGGGGAGTCTTTCACTACCTTCGTGTCCCCTCCGCCACCTGTGTTCTTCGTCCAGGTTCTGCTGCTTGCTGTTCTGGTTCCGTGTCTGGGTTCTGCTGCTTCTGTGGCTCGCTGGCCCAGTCCTATGCTGGTTTCTGCAGTGGTCGGTGCTGCCCGGCCTGGCGCCCTCTGCCGCCGCTTTTCTCAGCTTGGAGCTGGTGGCGAGGGTTGGGGGAGGGGTCCTCAAGTTCCAGAACTCTTTGAGAAAGTTGGATGTGAGCTTTATCTGGATTTCTTTTCTGGTTTGAGCTCTTTTCCGATGCTTTTTGAGTTTGTTGTTGTGGATTTCTTAAGGTAATTGGCTCGTGGGACTCCCTGGTTCTCCCTTTTTTTGGGAGAGAGCTAGGCAGCGTCCCTATTGTCTTGGCGCCATCTTCCGTTTGGCTTCCTTAACATTTTACAAAAAAAATACTGTTTTGAGTTAATTCTTTATAACTAGATGGACGTGTCAATTGAAAATACAAAAGTAATCTCAGTATTCACTTGTTATAATACTAGCACACCGCAATAATATCTATTTATCTAATCAAAGACAACCCAATATTTGAGGAAGATGTAACCTGAATGCTTCTCTTCCTTTTCTTTATCAGGTAGGTAGAGTTGCACTGGATTAGTATATAATTATTTTTTGGTACTGGATTTCTTTATTTGAAGGCATGGTACAAATTAAAAAGAACTTAGAGTGTTCTAATACAACTTATAGCAAAGGTATTAGTAACCCCAACATGCATGCACTCCCTTGGGCACCAGAAGTCACTTGGGGCTTTGGGGGATCAGCCTATCTCATCCCTGTCTCGTAGAGTCCGCTAGTCAAGGAGATTCTCCACCGTGCCAGATTCAGAGGGCTCCATCTTACACAAGTTGGTGACATGGTCATCCAATGCTTTGATGGATTTCACATGCTCACTCAGGTAAATGCGTCTCAATGAAGTCACACAAGTGGCAGGGGGTCACTCTTTTCAGTGCAGTTCCAGTGGTGACTGATTCACATGTTTTACAAGTGTAACGCACACTCCATGGCATTCAGCACGCTTCTTAGTCTGGTTTCTTGTTATCCAGCACAAAGACGCTGGTTCTGCAGCTTCATCAGTTTTTCCCCATGTTCTCTCTCTCCTCATGAGACCGGGGAGGAAAATATTTGGCAGAGGTCTTCAAAGCCACCTCATCTCAGTCAAAGTAGTAAGACATGGCCAGGTAGACGTAGGAGGCGTTCAAGCTCCAGGTTGATCTGGTGGCTTCCCAGTCCTGGTGGTAGTTCTGGCACACCTGAGAGACTGAGAGAAGTGGCTGTGGAGGTGCAGGGACGGCCATCCAAGGACACAGTGAAGAAGTGGCATGCCTGGGATGGGGTCAAGCCCCTAGTTCCCTTCAAGTACTGCTGAAGGAGGAAACCGTGACAACTTTCGGTGAAGAACGTCTGAACTTTTATATTATTTTTAATAATTAAATCTACTTGTATGTCACTTAGATAATGCCACCTTCCTCTTCACAGATAAAAAGTCCATCTATAATTTGCAAATATATGTACATGCTATAGTTAAAAATGTCAAAATCCTTGATATACTCTAATTTTTTTCTCTTTTCTTTCTGAAGAACTTATTCTTCCTTTTGTGGATTATTTTATACATAAGACTGTTTATAGGAAACATGTGACTTTGGACAGTTTTCATGGAAATGAGATGAATTCTCAGGGCACTTGTTTTGTAAAGAATCTTTCCATCGGTGTTACTAGGAATGCACTTTGTCTTTTTATTTGAGACAGTACATTTATTTGAACAGTCCAAAACAGAGTTCAAAACAAAATCTTAGTAACTTTTTTGAAAATAAAACATTATTATGTTTATTATTTACATGTTGCACATAGGGGTTAGCATTATGTAATTCAAGCAGTATGAACATTTATTTTGGGGACAATGTTCTCTCTTTTGTTTTTCTGCTTTCGCCAGTTTCCCACTCCTGTCCCTGCCTACAAATTGCATAGTTCATTTTTACATAATGCATATTGAATATCTTCATCCTTCCCCTCCATTTCAATGTCTACATATGTTTTGCTAGTCCTGGTGCTTGAACTTAAGTCCTGAGCATTGTCCTTGGGCTTTCTCAAGGCTAGAGCCCTCTTAAGCCACAGCACAATTTCCATCTTTTTCTACAAATGCGGTACTGATGAATCGAACCTGGGTCTTCGAAGGTGCATGCTAGGCAAGCACTCTATAATTGGGACAAACTCTCAGCCCCTCTATGTCTACATTTTAACAATTAAAGAAAACCTAAGAACAATAATATCAACAAAAAATAACCCCATGTTTCTCTTTTCTGGAATTCATTTTGTTAAATAGAATTATAGATATTCAGAGGAGTTACATCTTTGATTTCCCCTGCTAAGAGTATCTCCTTGTAGTTTTTTTGTGTCTAAATGCCTAGAATCTTATAGAGGTTATCATGTCCTGGTATATTCGAGATCTAGCTTCCACCTATGAGAAAAAATATGCACTGATGATCTCTATTGAGTTTGACTTTCCTTATTTATCATGCTTTGTTCTAGGTCCAGTCATTTGTCTGAGAATGACATATTATTTCAAAATTTTCATTGTGTATAAATACTACAAGTACTCATCTACTGTAGGGTAATGGAGCTGTTTCCATAACCTGGTTATTTGTGACTACTACAGCATTCAATATGGCTGTGCAAGTGTCCTTACAGTATTTTGACTTGTGATGGATGCCAGGTTGATGACCCAGAATGGTATGGCTGCATCATAGGGACGATCTATATTTTTAGTTTTGGGAGGAACCCCCAGACAGCCAACCAGAGTGGTTGTACTAGTTTACATTCCCACCAACAGTGCAATAGGATGCTTTTTCCTCCAGCAATTTCTTGTAAAGCTAATTGAGAAAACGTACTTTCCTGGAAAGTTCTGGAATGTTTTAAGAATGTAACACTTGGCATCTTCCCTATTTAAGTTCTAAAGGTATTTATGCTTTAGGCTTGCTCTAATTATGGTGACTTATGCCTCCTTCACATTTGTTTCAAAGACAGGAAAGGATATTTCTTCTCTCATCTTCCAAGGAAAGACCTGACTGCTTTGTCTATACAAGGACACCAGGCTTTAGCTGATCTAAAAAACACTGTGTGAACCTAAGGCCTCTTTTATTTGTCTTAGCACTGTGACCTATGTTGAAATATGATAATTTCATTATAAATTTTTTCATTGAGATTTAAGTTCTGCTCATGTCAGATATGAATTAAAAACTTATCTGCACTTAATTACCCAATTCAAATTGTGCCTTGCTTGTCAGCAGATAATGTGCTTTTCAAACATTAAGAAAGAATAGCTGCCTCCATTTTAATATTAGCTTGCAGTCCAATGCTTCTTCATGGATTAATTTTGAATATATTGAAAATAAGTCAGGATTTGCCTTGAAAAGGATAGATTTAGATTAAAAAAAAACTCAAAGCAATGTGTTTTGTGGTCCATGAGTGCCCTCCACAGGGTGCAATGCTGACTTTTACAAACTGTTGCCTTGCTTAATTTTCTTGAGTGTTCTGTCTAGGATCATTTCTGTATTAGAGAAAATACATAAAGGCTTGAGAAGAATTAAATTCTTGATCTAATTTAGCAACATTTTAATCATTTAAGTGAAGAAACAATATGTCAGTGCCAGTCTAACGCACACCCCAGTACACATCAGCAGTCTGTGCCTCCCATTGCTTGATGAAAAATTTCTGAAAAATGCTACTTGATTCTTAAACAACGGGTAATCAATTTTTTTTAATTTTTTTATTGTAATTAGTAAAAGGGTTACATGATATTTGCCAGATAGAAGGTGCATTAATTCACATACATTGATACCCTTTCACATGTCTTGGTACCCATTTCCCTCCCCCCCACGCCCCCCTCCCGTCTTGGTTTTCCCCCCTTCCCTATCAAATTTCAAATATCCAAACACAAATAAATTCAATACATCAGATAACAAAGTAAGATATTATACCAATATGAGATAACCAAGGGATAGCAAAGGAGATGAGAGACAACATAGTACATTAAGGACAACAATTATTCATTATATGGCTTTTGTTTCAATATCCTGGAGGTCCTTTCAATTAGCTTCACATTATATGGCCTTATGTATCAAGATTTTGCTCTATTGCAGATCTCTGCTAGTAGAGCCCAAGGTTTCTAGTGATTATGACGAATGAGGGAACCCACTGAGCCTAAGTTCCTTTGAGTCTGGCTTACTTCACTTAATATGACTTTTTCTAAGTCTTTCCATTTCCTAACAAATAGGGTGATGTCATTCTTTCTGACAGCAGCATAGAATTCCATTGTGTACAAATTGGGTAATCAATTTTTAAGAGCTTGTCTTCGGCTGTTCTTTCTTGAAGAAATTAAGAGCACAAATGCTGGAAACTACTATTCTACTGCACAATAGTTGTTTGCAACTGGAACATAACAAATCTACAGTAATAGTATTTTCTTATTCATTACATGTCTTTTGGCTGTAAGTTCCTCAAGAAATGTATTTCTCAACTCTTTTAAGAGATGAGTAGAGGTTAGAAAATGAACAAAGTATAGCAATACTCAAACTCTTGTCGTATGTATTCATTTTGCAAATAATTTGAAATGGACAAAACGAATCATTGCTAGACTAATCAAAGAAATGTGTAATTTCTACATGAGTTCTTCTGGAATTTCTTTCCCTCCCCTGTTCTAGAGTTGATCTTGGAGAAGATTAGTCTAGAGACATTAATCAAGCCAAACAAAAAAGATCCAAATATTTTTCCAAAATGACACTCACTGTTATACATGAATGGGTATTATTGTTGTAGTAACAGATGCTAAACAGCATCATTGTTTTCCAGAATGTCAGAGAAGGAGAAGTCATGACAATATCCCAAGTTCTGAGAAAACATTAAACGTGAAGAACACCATGAGTGCTAAATTCTTCTGGATTACCTCCTGTCAGACTTAGTGATTGATCAGGATTTTTGAGTCCTGTACAGTATCAAGTCTGTCAGGACAAGCATTCATCTCTTCATCTCACTTCACAACCATCTGGAAGACTGCACATGTGCGTGTGAGCACACACACACACACACACACACACACACACAAACACACACCAATGTGCCTGATATTGAACTATGATTCAGAAGGGAAATTCAGTGTGTTTGGGGGAGGACGGAATCAAACATAAAAGACACGAAGGCTGATCAATCGAAGAAAATGAGCCTCTGCTACAACTAAGATTCGCCATTTAAATCATCTTCCAGATGATGATTAGAGAGGATTACACTTGAGTATTTCATTTGAGCTGATTTTATAATAATTGCTAAAATTAATCTAACTTTTAAAAGCTGCTGTAGCCCTTAGGTGTTTACAGTATGTCATGATAGTCCTAAGCTAGAAGGACCTGGGCTGCTCCTGGGTTTCTAGCTTTATAGTCAATATGGATGAAGAAGAGAGGTCAGAAGGATATTTTAGTAGGGTTTGTAAGGAGGAGTATAAGTTTCTTAATATTTCTTACAAAGCATGCAGTGACGGTTCAAACTAGCCTTTGTTCAACTTCCTTAGGTTAAATACCAAAATACAACCTAACAATAGTGATTTCACTTGATGGACACTTTTGTACTACATTAAAACTATACTAACTTTCCTTGACATGCTTTCTTTGAAATGCAATATTTTATCATACTGTCACTTACTATAAAAAACTTATTATCACTCCTTTTTTCCTCTCATCTCAAAACCTTGATATAATGGATCTCTGTTGTTTAGGTCAATTCTAAAGAAATAAAGCTTGGAGAAATATATCAAATTTCAATTTAGAATAGTTCGCTTAGTTAGGTAGGAGTGTTAAGGAGAGGCCTTAGGGCTTTTACAGGGAATTGGACTCCGAAACATTTACACCAGTTTTGCAATAATGAGATAAAACAAAAGATACTCTTGTCAATTTAATAGAAAAATTATCACTAGAGAGAATTTCTTTGGCTTTGAGCTTCACAGCAAAGCATGTTTATTGCTTGATTAAATATTAATCTGATTAGAGGTCATGCTCTTTGGTAAAATCTCATTAGTAACACACAGTAGAATAAAAAAAACATTCAACTTCAGCATTTTTGTAATGTACTTAATGTACTTAGAAGTGAATGACTAAAGGCTATAAAATGAAGACTTAACTTGCACAGACAATCCAAGGGCTGGACTCTGTCATGTCCAGTAATGTTGGAACAAGGGAACATGTTATGTGCAAAAAAATGAAAATGAAAGACTTTCATTCTCTTGACAGTCTAGACTAAAAGACCGTATTTCAAATCTAAGTAGATCAAATTACTGTGAAGTACATGGATCTGTATTAATTAATCAACCATTAAAATAGTATAGATTAATTAGGTAGAGTTGAATTGTAGCCCATCATAAAATGCTGATTGGGTGGTAAGAACTTGTATTTGGAGATCAGCCTATTAATAGCTCACCATGGGAATGTGAATGAATAATGTAGATTATTTATGTGTCCATTTCTCTTTGTATTAATACCAAATGGATATCTGCATTGAATCAAGTAGCTTGAATCCATTTTAGTAAAGGTGGTGTCATTCAGATGTCAATTAAATGAGTGAAGGTTGGAGTTGGAAATATGGGGAAAAATAACTCCACAAACAACATAAAAATGATGGTATCATGGACATGTTTTCAAAAATACAAGAATGTTTACTGAACAGCAATGATCTGTAGTTAAAACATGAAATTATTAAGAACTAAAAAATTGGGAGAAGCTCCTACACCTCAGTGTTGGTACTGAGAGATGTCAAAAGATCCAGTTAAATTGCTGTTGTTAATTTTTTTTCTTTCATTGGAATGTAAGATTAGCTATCCAAATGTTAGGAGTACAATGAACTTAAAGCCAAACACAATTGAAAATCTACCACCTATATTTTACATTCTCTTTTTCATTCACACACAGTTGTTCCTAGATCTTTATAATGGAACTGATTCTCAAACCGTTTGTAGACACCTGTGGATAATCTGTTAGATAACTTGGAACCTTATTTGCATATATCTTGTATTCATCTTACTGTGTATAATAAGTAATCATTAAAAGTATTTATGATATCAAATAAATTATAAACTTGACACAAATAATTGTATTGTTTAGGGAAAACGACAGGGAAAATACAAGTATCTATGTTTAGTACAGAAATACGTTTCCAACTATTTCTATCTGTGGTTGGTTAAATTTGCAGATGCAGAGGCTGCACAACTAGAGACTCAACTGAACTTTAACAAAAACTTTTGCAGAACAAAATACCCCCTCTTGTGTTGGGGACTGACTGTGGGGTCAGTGACCTTGGACCCGCACAATTGAGTACACAAGGAAGTAAGCTCTTATCATGATTTTGGGCTGTGTCAATAGCTTCTCATTTAACCTGTTTGGGACTTGATAGCTTCTCATTCAACCTATTTCAGACTTGATACTGTTTGTACGAATGTAGCCCCTGGCAGTTCCCTAGTTTAAAGATGTGTATTTAAGATTGAGAACTGGAAATAAACTGGGCTACGGTCTTGGGCGACAGGCTTTTTAAGCTGTGGCTCCTGATTTGGGCTATAGCCCTCCTGAACCCCATCTGTTTGTCTCTCTTCTAATTTTTCCTAGTCCTTGCCCCCTATTTCAGGAACCCCAATCTGCGAACCCTGGTTTGCTGCCGGTTGGCCCCAGCATCTGGCGCCCGAACAGGGACACTGAAAATCTGGGACGAAGGTGAAGGACCCCTCCCTGTGGTGAGTAACACATCGTAGGACTATTAAGAGAAGATCTTAAGAGAGGATAGTCAGGAGTAAAAATTATGGGTCAAGCTAATAGCCATGGGTTATTTCTACCGATCTTAACAGGCCTATTTGAAGCCCACGGAACGCGGGTGGAAAAAGGGGTGCTTCAGAGCTTCCTACAGTTTGTCGAGGAGGCATGCCCGAGGTCTATAGAGGAGGAATTCCAAAAAGCCTGGCAGCGGATAGGAAAAAGAATTCTAGATTATTATGATGTATATGGCCCCGAAAAGACCCCAATAGAGGCTGCTACTGTATGGAATTTAGTAAGTGAATACATAGATCCTCTACATGAAAATGCTGAACTTAATCTTGATTTAAGGGAACTTTATGAGTTAAAGGACCCTTCTGAAGAACCTGAGGCTGAGCCATATGCCGCAGCCCAAGAGAGTCTAAGTGAGATCTTGAAAAGGGAACAACAACCAGTAGATATTGAGTATCAGAATTCAGGTTTGAATACCAAGGAGGAAAGTTATGATGAGTCATTGGAGGGCCGGGTGGCTACGATAGAGAAGAAGTTAGAAGAAATGCTACATCTTCTATCGAAAATGGGGACAGAGCAGAGAGCCCCCCCAGAAGTAGGAAAGAGATATGACCCTCAGGCCACTATGATGTCTGATTCTAAACCTTACCCCTCACACCCACCGCCTCCAGCTGCAGCCTTACGGCCTCAATCCCTTTCTCAACCTTTAGGCAAGCCTAAAGGCCCTAGCAACAAGTCCAGCAACCAAGCAAGTGAAATGCCCATGGGATGTTTATCCCTGTGTGGAGAGACACTACTGGGACAACGAAGCATCCAGATGCAGAAAGCCTCTGCATGGATGGCAGAGATGGTGTCAGATCCTAGAGTCACTCGTGCTTGGCCATTCAATATTAATCAGAGCCGGGAGGTCATAGAATAGTTTGTAAGCATGCCTTACTAATGCCCGTGCCTTCCATAACTGGGCAGGAACTTGTCAATCATCTGTGATAGTGGTAGTTTAAAGTTCTGAGTAAAGTTTGATTTGACTCCAGCCACAAATTCAGGAAAGTTTGTGGATCTGACAACTAAAGCATTGTTTAAGGTTGCAGAAATTTAGTTCCCCAGACAATCAAGAAAAAGCCTTTGCAAATGGGTGCTATGTAAGCTACACTATTGTAGCCAAAGATGGTTTGTGCAGTTGTTAAATGTCAAATATGATCTCTAGTGTGGAGTAAATTATTGTTCCTAATATCTAATTCTTGCAACCCCTTGTTAAAACAGGCTAGGCTTCTTAAGGTCCCTCGTCAAGCACAGAGACAACACCCCTGAGTCAGCTTGAAGAAGTCACAGAAGTTGAATCTCCGCCCATCAATCCCCGTTAGACCAAGGGACCAAAGTCATTTTTGGAAAATGTGACAGGATAAATTAGGGGTATAGAAAAGAGTAAAAAAAATTGCACTTGTGTTTCTTTTAAAATAAAGACGGGGGAGATGTTGGGGACTGACTGTGGGGTCAGTGACCTTGGACCCGCACAATTGAGTACACAAGGAAGTAAGCTCTTATCATGATTTTGGGCTGTGTCAATAGCTTCTCATTTAACCTGTTTGGGACTTGATAGCTTCTCATTCAACCTATTTCAGACTTGATACTGTTTGTAGGAATGTAGCCCCTGGCAGTTCCCTAGTTTAAAGATGTGTATTTAAGATTGAGAACTGGAAATAAACTGGGCTACGGTCTTGGGCGACAGGCTTTTTAAGCTGTGGCTCCTGATTTGGGCTGTAGCCCTCCTGAACCCCATCTGTTTGTCTCTCTTCTAATTTTTCCTAGTCCTTGCCCCCTATTTCAGGAACCCCAATCTGCGAACCCTGGTTTGCTGCCGGTTGGCCCCGGCACTCTTGCACTTGTAGTTTGTGTCAAATGAGTGTGGCTAAAATTGAACCAAGTATGATTTAAAAAAATATCCCATTATGGGTGATTCCATGGTTAAAATCCAAAGGTTTTAAGTAAAGAAAATATATTTGGGGAATGGGAGGGGAGTAACCAAGTAATAACTAACACAATTGAAATGGATAACTATTTCAGATTTGCAAGGGGAAATATGGTATTTCACACAGAAATTCTGTATCACATACATCATATACGAGTAATGAATATATATTTTTAAACACACTTCTCTTTCAAAGGAGCTTCCAGACGCTAAAGAGATGATGGATGGTGCTTAAGACCTCTCCCTTACATGTATCTATAACACAGGCATCCACTATGCAAATTTCTCCACATGCCCTACGATTCTGTTGAAGCTAGACACATCCTGAACCGATGACAACGGGGTATTTGTTGCACTTGGTTTCCAGGGAAACGACACTTTACAGAATCCCCACTTAGGCTGCTCCATGCCAAGCTGCCTCAGACTCGCCTTTAAAGAGCCCTTGTCTCCATCTGTGAGCTGAAGGTAAAGTGCTGTGATGGCACCTGCTAATGAGCTGACTTGCCTCTGTCTGGGCAGGTCTAAATTTACTTCTGCTGTCCCCCTAGGGAACTGTCGGCCAGGAATTTGAGTAAGAGGAGAAGAAAATCATTGCCCCTTCCCAGGAGCATGCTACTCACGCTAACACACTTGCTAATTTGATCGTTCCAATAAAGGATGAAATGGTTGCAGGAGAGAGGAGGAATCCGAGTACATTTGCTGCTACTGCAATGTCAGCTAAGTGTTGGCTTCCTAACTTTTTCCAGTAGCAATGTTTCCATGACATGCTCTCTGGAAGTGTCTGAGACTCAGTTCTGTCAGCTGTGCTTGTTCCCTAATTGCAGGTTTCACATGGTGCACCCTTTTTCTGGAGCCAGTGTTGTCTTGCCTGTAATCTGCAATTGACAATAAAGAATTCGAACACCAGCTACAAGAAACATGAAAAAAACAACAACATATGGTTGAGATCAATTGTCAAAGACAAACTTTGTCCTGGCAGTGCTCATTAGTTGGCTCCTGTGATGGGTATTAATGGCAGGAAGGCTTCACTTTACATAACTGTGAAGTGGAGCCACAAAGAAGTTAGATTAGGATGCTCTGACTCCAGGGGACAATTAGGTAAATTCAGATGAGATTGGAGACAGTTAGTGAATGCTACGATGCACGCTTTTGGTTTCCTCTTTCAAGGATTGCTATACACGGAGGGATATTTCAAACTGGAGCATGTAAAGAGCAATTTAAACAGTAACAGGGGATCACTATGTACCCCTGCTAAGCCTGAAGCTGAAAAGGTGGATGCCACTTAAATTCGCTCTTCATTTATACATCTGCTAGGACTCATGTAAACTACATTTCATTGTTTTGTATACAAAACGACATTATATAACTGGTTATGGCTTATACTGTTCAGTTAGGAGAAAGTGATACCAGGTTTACATGACTTTTGATCTTCCAAAATGAACTCCCCTCTTCAGGAAACCATGGAGAAAAACAGAAACTATTACATGATGAAAAACGGCAAAGATTATGAAGAAATGCTATCAAGGGTTGTGTGTATTTGGCATGTATGCATACATTGGTGGAAGTTTAGAAGTTGTTACCATAAAATTGCAAGAGAATTAATTTCAGTGTCCCCGACAGTAATCTAATTAACAGCACAAGCTAGAATGATTGTGAATGTCTTCTGCAAGTGGATTAACATGGTTCTGTCTGGATGTCTTCACTTCTCTCTGGACTTCATTACAGTCCACAGTAACTTAGTTTTGGTCTCCATCCTTCAACTAAGGGACTGGAGTGTTTGAGTTTCCCCCTACTTCAGTTACCTCAACTGTGTTCTCAGTAGTGGTACCAATGCCTAAACTAGCCTGCAAACTCATTGTGTGGTCTTTGCTTTAGTAAACTAAATAGCTTTTTTTAAGAAATTGAAAAAGTCACATAAAATCACAACTTCCCTTTGTTTTTGAAATGAAAGAAAAGTAAAAAAGCTAGCATGAAAAGGAGGCTGAGTGGAATCAACTACCAGCTCGTCTCTCTCTACATGGTATAGACTTCCTCCACATTTCTATCTGAAGGCTGATACCTGTCAAAGTTTATTCATTCAAGTCATATGATTCAATGTTCTCAAGGAAGTTTAAAATTTCTAATTCTTCTAGTTAATTTTTTTCAAGATATCAGATAAATTAAACTCTCACTTTATAAAAATACACTAATCAACTAAAATTGGCTTTATTGCTATGATACAAAAGATTTTGTTTGCAAAGATGAATTATGAAACAATATTGTTCTAAATTGCCTTTAACAGGTAATTTTAGATGCAAAAGAGAAAATTCGACTGTTTGTTGTCTCTCTTACTACTTACTATTGTAAACCTATCTATTTGATAAATACTTATGATGTTGTAATTTTTACTTCTGTTATAATAAGACATTTGCAGAAAATTAAAATATCTGGAAAATAAGTGCACTATGAAGTACCAAAGGTGACAAATGAGCTATGCATGCTTAAATACCATGGTCTTTGTTATGTCATAAATTCACTTTTATAGTTTTTGGGACCGTGTTGTTATTAGTTTGCATGAGTTACACTGCTTGATTCCAATTTCACAATTTACACTCTTAAACTAATATAGAGGTTGAAGGAGAAGGAAATGTAATTTGACCTTGCTAAAAGCCAAATCTATTGCTGTGCGCCCTGGGTTACAGAAAGGACTATGAGCCAAAAGAGGTTAATATCCACAAATTTACAATTTCTCTAGTGATAGCTAAATAAAAAGAAGTGCAACTATTTTAGAGTCTTTTCCTGGTAACACATTTGAACCTCAGACAGAAAAGAAACACTAAAAAACAATCTAACACTGGTTTCATGTTTTAGATTGTAAATTGCTATTTCTCTAAACTTTCCATATCTGCAATTCCAAATGAGTATAATGACAAGGAAACCAATATATTTCAGTGACAAGTAAAACAAATTCAGTTAAAAAAGGTAGTTATTTCCATTTACACATTCATATCAGAACATTGATGGAGAAAAAAACATGCCATTTTAATAATATTAACTAGAGCCTGTGTTGTTTATTTTTCTAGAGTTTAGATTAGATTACTGCAAATTATGCCTTTTTCCATTTTTGGGGATGCTACTGACATGTTAATCATGGTGATTCAGCAGAGATTTTATTAAGCCAATGCAATTTTAAAATTAGTCTGTAGTCATAGCTGTTGTTGTCCCGATTAGTTTAATCACTGTTCAGTTTTAGAGATGATTTCTCTTAGGATGAATCATTTTAAAAGTTCCGTCTTTATGTTGTCTCTCATCTCCTTTGCTGTCCCTTGGTTATCTCATATTGGTATAGTATCTCACTTTGTTGTCTGATATATTGAATTTATTTGTATTTGGTTATTTGAAATTGGATAGGGAAGGGGGAAAACCAAGACGGGAGGGGGGTGTGGGGGGGGAGGGAAATGGGTACCAAGACATGTGAAAGGGTATCAATGTTTGTGAATTAATGCACCTTCTATCTGGCAAATATCATGTAACCTTTTTACTAATTACAATAAAAAATGCAAAAAAGTTCAGTCTTTAAGTTATTAAATATACATATAATTCAGAAATAGAAATCGTGGAACATTTTAACCTACTGCTACTTTTAAAGCATGCAAGTACTATAAGGGTACAGATTTTTTTAATATCTTACTTATTATGATTTTATTATTTATCATATCCCTTCAAATATTTTATTATTTCAATGTCTGAATACTAGAAAATAAGTATTTTGGTTGAAATATAGTTTTGCTGAGACTTTTTTCCTTTATCCATTCATTAAGGAGTTTAAAAAGTAAGAGGTAGAATCTGGAAAAGCATCAAAAAATGAATGAAACACAACCCAGCAGTAAAATCTCTAGAAATCAATTAAATGAGTACCAAAATATTGTAACTACTAACTTAAAGAGAGAAGCAAGTTTAGAAACATAGCTTTTGCAGTTTCCTCACTGCATTATTTTAAATATACTACTCCATAACACATAAATTATACTGATAGACTAATAAAGGTCATGAATATCAAACTGACACCACCCTAATACAGTCAAATGTATGCCAAATTTGGGCTATTAATATATATATATATATATCTTATTTCTATAAGATATGGAAATGGAGATAGATAAATGAATTCATAGAATCAATAAAATGCTATAAATTCAGTAATCATTTGAGGTCAAACTGCATATTTGGCAGGCAATTTTACTAGGTCTATGAATCTACTGAGTTTTAAGCATAGTAAATGCAAATGTTGAGTTACTCTGTCACCATAAAAATTTCTTCAGTTGGAAATCCACTAGCACAACTATGTTCACTGCAGCACTATTTACCATAGCAAAGATATGGAACCAACCCAGATGCCCCTCAGTTGATGAGTGCATCAACAAGATGTGGTATTTAAACACAATAGAATTCTATGCTGCTGGCAGAAAGAACGACATTGCCCCATTTGTGAGGCAATGGAAAGACTGAAAAAAAAATCATATTAAGTGAAGTAAGCCAGACTCAAAGGAACATAGGCTTAATGATTTCCCTCATTTGTTATAATCAGTAGAAACCTTGGGCTATCCTAGCAGAGATTTACAATAGAGTAAAACCTAGATACATAGGCTATATAGTATGCTGCTAAATGAAAGGACCTCCAGGATATAGAAACTAAAACCATATAATGAGTGATTGATGTCCTTAATGTACTATGTTATCTCTCATCTCTTTCGCTGTCCCTTGGTTATCTCATATTGTTACAGTATTTCACTTGGTTATCTGATGTATTGTATATATGTGTATTTGGTTATTTGAAGATAGGGAAGGGAGGAAAACAAAATGAGGGGCAGGGGTGTGGGGAGGAAATGGGAACCAAGACATGAGAAAGGTTATCAATGTTTGTGAAGTAATTCACCTTTTATCTGGTGAATATAATGTAACCCTTCTATTAATTACAATAAAAATATATGAAAAATTTCTTAAGTTGGGAAATCTCCATGTACACACAAGTTTACCAACACTAGCAGCAAATAACTGGTGGTACTTGGGATTCTCTTTTAGGGTACTGAAGTTTCCAACTCTTTGTGTGTTTATTATTGATTGTACCCTAAATTTGAACTCAAGTGTTTCCTATCATAACGTGGTTCAGTCTAGGTTTTAACTGGTTAATCAGAAACTAACATATAAGTAGCTAGGATTTTCATACATGAGCCAACCATACCTGGAAAGGAGTTACCCACTCTTAAATCAATCTGACCTGTTCTGTTATTAAAAATATGGACTGGTGAACACTAAAAACAATAGTATTAATGTAAATCTTTTTTAAAATTAATACCCAGTTGTATTTTTGAATTTGTTATTTTCAAAATTCAATCACCAATGTTGCACTAATAAATTAGTTGCACTGCACATGTAGTTTTGGTTTGTTTATATTTAGTTAATTAATAATACATTGAATAATACATTGTGTACTTTATTTTTTCCACTAAATACAGTGTGAAGAATATCTTTTTAGAAGAAATACTGAACACAGATTAATTAATCCCAACCCTTAATTCAGATCACATTCATAGTTGTCTGTGCCTTATCTTGGGTCAAGCTTTCTAAATATGGATCCTGAAACAAAAAGCTTGCACGGACATTTGACAAGTGACTCTAGGATCTATAAACATAGAGTAAGAAGAGTAAGACAAAAATACAGAAAATAGCAAAACTCATCGATTATAGTTCTGGTTAACATTTTTGGCAACTGAAGTGTGTCCAGCTGGAGATATTCTTAGGACTGGTATATAATACAACTTCTAGCTGGCCATGCTATAAAAGCAACAGACCCAGTGCTCCCCATTGGATCAGGATTTTTTCCTACTAGTGTTAATTCTCTTCAATTCAGGAATGCCTTGTTTCTCGGTTAAGAAACACTCTGCAGCTTTCAAGAAGGTCCTGAGATACAGAAACAGAGAAATATTGAGCAATGTAGAATCAACATGCACAGCCTGTAGAACAACTGAAATCAGAATTAGGTCAATAGAAATCTAATATAGAGCAAGAAAGCCATCTGCTACAAATTTGCTTGATTTTCTCTTTCACTTATAATCATCCTTGGAATTCTATGTTTTTTCAAGTTGTAAAAGAGATGTTTAAAAATAAATAATTAAAAAATGTTTTCCATGGCTTACACTATTGTTCATATATACACTAAAAATGCTAAAGTAATGGAGGCCCAGAGTCTATAGAGGTTTTACATGAGTTGTGCGAACCTATTCTCTCTCTCTCTCTCTCTCTCTCTCTCTCTCTCTCTCTCTCTCTCTCTCTCTCTCTTCTCTCTCTCTCTCTCTCTATCTCTCTCTCGGCACTAAAGTTGCATGAGTTCTGGAGATTCAACTCTGAGGCTTGAATTCTTTGATGTAAGCATTTCTCAGCTTTCATGCTCAATTCTGGCACTTCACAAATTCTACTCCAGCATTTTCATATGTGATTGGAGATGGAGTTTTGTAGTCTTTGTTGTCAGAGATGACTTCAAATCTCATTCCTAAAGATCTCTGGACCTCCTGAGTAACCAGGATTATAAATGTGAAACACCAAAGCATAAAAAGAATTTCAATCTTATACAAGTTTGTTCAGAAGAGTGAAACAGAGGAAATTTCCACAGCTCACTACAAAGCCTGATATAATGAAAACAGGACAGACATCCTAAGGAAAAAAATAATATTCTGAGTTCACTCAGGAATGTAAATTCAAATATCTTTACAAGATTAAGAAATTGAGTTCAACATAGTGCCAAAGATATACTGTATTTTTATGACTAATGGTAAGGATAGGCCATAATGCATTAATTTTCTCACTATGTAAGAATGAATTGATTAGAAGCTGTACTACAAAAGTAGAGCTGCAAAGAAATCATCATACTATCTATATCCTATACATAGGATCTATGTTTTTAGTTAAATTCAGAGAAATCAATCACCTATGTAAATTTGACTGTTTGGATTCCTATAGTCCTTTCCCTTCCCCTCCCTTCCTTTGCTTTTCTTTGCCTTCCCTGATAAAAAGCATTGGTCACAGGAAATGCATAGTTAAATTATTCATCTATATATAAAGGGTGGATTAAAGGATATGTACTTACCCACTCGGCTTTGTCCATCAAATCTTTACCTCTCTCTATCTCTACCAAATCCCTGTATACCTTTGACTTTCTTAAACAAGCCTGGTGATAGTAGTCATCATATGTAGTTACAATATAAGAACACAACGCATGTACCTTCTCATAACTTACCTTGCCTTTGCAGGATTTCCTAAAGGAATGTATGGTACATCCTTAAAACATATCTGCTTAATGAAATTGTTAATGATTAACAAATGTATAGAAACTTGTTTAATAATTGCTCACTTTAATGTAGATTTGAGTTTAGCTGCTTATCAGATTTGGTTCCTTGGAGTTTTCTTTATTTGACTTTGTCTGGAACTAATATTGGAAAAAGAATAATAAAGGCAGCCATTTTAGAAATTTTAGAAACTAAGTTATCCTTGATGTGGATTATACTTAGGATTAAAAATATTGTCAGCGTTCTTTTAACCATACATTTGATTTGGTTGCATACCTAACAACTTGCTATTTATCCATTAAATGCTACATGTTTACTCACCTTACAGATCCAACATATCAAATTACTTTTGAATCTGATTAATCCAGAAGCTCAAGTTTAGTTGTCCATGATCTCCTAAAAAAAAAAAAGCAAACAACAAAAAAAACCCTCTGCACTGAAGGAATTTTAGACTTTGCCTGTCAGTATGAATAAGAAAGCTATACAAAATCATAAATTTTCCATATAACTTATTGAACAATTACATATATCCCTGTGGTATTTGTCAAGTTTAAACATGTGTAATACACACCCCAATTTCTCATCCTCTGAACTCCAGAGAGGAAATGCCTCCTATACACACACACTTGCCAACATGTACAAGTGACCTAAAGCCGAGTGCTGGGGCCCACACCTGTAATCCTAGCTAATCAGGAAGCTGAGATCCGAGGATCACAGTTCAAAACCATACTGGGCACTAAAGACCATGAGACCTTATCTCCAATTAACCACTAGAAAACAAAAGTGGAGCTGTGGCTCCAGGGGTAGGATGGTAGTCTTTAGCTGAAGAGCTCAGGTACAGTGCCCAGGCCCAGGGTTGAAGCCCAAAAACTGACAAAACAAAACAAAACAGAAGAGCGACTTAAACAATAATGGTCAAAAATTATGCTGATTTAGGACCAGGAGTTTGGCTTAGTAATAGAGTGCTTGCCTAGCATATATGAAGAACGGGGTTCGATTCCTTGGTACCACATACATAGAAAAAAGTCGGAAGTGGTGCTGTGGTTCAAATGGTAGAGCTCTAGCCTTGAGAAAGTCCAAGGACAGTGCTCAGGCCCTGAGCTCAAGCCCAGGACTGGCAAAAAAATGTATTTCTTGAATCTTACACAGGTTTGGCAACTGTGTTATGTATACAACTTATAAGTGGGGAACACATGAAACTGGACTTGAGGCACTCAGAGGTCTGGTGAAGTCGTATGCACATTAGGAATGCCATGAGTATAATTCCAAAGAAAATGAGGCAAATGTTAAATTGAACTGAAATAATACCATCTGCCCACTTTCTCAATTACCGTTAACTCTAAGTTCCCAGAATAGAAAATGATGATTGGAGGTACAGAGGCAATTTATCAATCTCTTTACTGACTTATAACAAGCTTCTCATAAATATCTCTTTGTCCAAGGAGAGATTCCAATGGATTACATTACATCATATCAATCATATGCTTTATGGTATTATATAGTATATTACTGTATTATATGTCATCATGGTATAGAGCAACATCATTTAGGGAGATAATGGAAATGCCATGTAGTTTTCTAGTGATCCTAGTGAATTTACAAGTGTTGGCTGTCTAGAATCTAGAAATGTTTAGAAATTCCTAAATGATCTATAATAATTTTTTTACTTTATCTGTACCACTTTTTTATATAAAATTTCCCTGAAATTTTATCACAAAATATAAAGTATTGGGAAGATCTATATGCAAATGAGAGATGAAAAACTCTTCTATTGATACTGTAGTCAAACAAGTATTTATTCATTCCCTGACATCTATTTGTTTCTCTGACAAACAGCATAAAAATAAAACCTTTCTTTGCCATAAAAATGAAATATATTTATTTAGTAGTATGTATTGAATGCATCCTCTACATTAAGTAAGCATCAGGATGAATATTGTATGTTCTTTGCTCTCAAGAACCTTTGAATTTCATCGGAAAAGAGTTCCCAGAAGCATGACTGAATGATTATAATGACAAATATAGACAAGGTTGTACAGAACAGCCAAAGTACACAGACTGTCAGCATCTCATAATTAATATGGAGATAAGAATAATCAGAAAGTCAGTGAGGTGACCCTTTCCTAAATTGGGATTATTTTTTAAACGTAAACAGAGTAAGTTTATTTGCAATAGAAAAGAAAGCCAAGGAAGGAAGTAGTGAGACTCTCCATTCAGTGGGGGCCACAAATAGAAGTCATAAATTGAGATTTTTAATCTCAATAACTGGTCCTAGACAGAGACATCATGGAGAGAAACCACAACAGAAAATCAAGATGTCCACTTAAGAAGTTATAGCCAGAGTTTAGAGTATGGTGTCTCATACCTGTACTTGCAAAGCTAAGATCGAGAGCATCATGGTTCAAGGCAAAAAAAATATACCAGACCCATGTCAGCAAATAAAAGGCTGGTCATAGATCCTTCACCTGGCATCATAGCTATGAGGGAAGCACTCATAAAATTAGTCTGGATTGGAGGAGGGATCAAGACCCTAAAGAAAATAAAAGGGCTTGAAAGTGACTCAAGTGAGATAGGCCAGCTCAAACTGAACTTCAAGCCCCAATACAACCACAATCACAATGAATATATAAACCCACAAATAAATCAAGATAGGACAACGTTTGGGGAAACAGTGCTATCTGGACTAGAACAGGAAAACAAGGCATAATGAGGAGAAAGAGATCCAAAACTGTTTTCTGTGTTTTGATGAAGAAACTTCACAGATCAGGGCTTCACACATGTAGTGCCACCCTGAGATTTCAGCATGATTAGCAAGGCTGGGATAAATGACTTTCTCTGCAGCTCACCCCTGGTGTTGAGAATCCCCAGATACTTCTTTTAATGTGTGGTCTGCGTTTATTTCCTGAGTCCTGTGGCAGAGGAGTAGGCTGGGAAGAAATATTATGGAGAATTTGTCCAACAGCAAGAAAAACAATTATTAGCTCCAATCGATGATGCCATGTCTCTTTCAACAAACAAATTTTTATGGTAGACGTTCCATTTACCAAGTCCATACTAGTAAAATACACATGAGTTTGAGGGTCAATCACAGTTATGTCTACTGTGATTTTGTCTTTAGAATGTTCCATTATAGATGTCCACAGAGTACTGAATTCTAACATTCTATGATGATGATCTTGCAATAAATTTCTCATCAACTATATTTAATATAGTAGAACAAGTTTAAGTGACACAGTTCTCTCTGAATAGTAAAACAAAAGCATATGTGTTTAAAATCTCTTAATAAATAAATTGAATACTATACACAGAGGAATAACCAAATTGTGTTCAATGTTTAGCTATGTGTGGGAAGATGGGCCAGTAAGATCCTTTCTCCTGCTCATGTTGTAGTTGTCTTCATTTGTAGAACGACACTGTATATGGACACAGAACTAACCTAATGACCTATCTCTCAGCACATCCTCATTAAATATGGCATTATACATCTATTATAAATAAAATCTCACATTGACACATTAAACATTTCACTGTATCCTAAACTGTTAATATGATCTCTGAAAACCTTAAGTTGAGAATCTTAATATCCTCATTTACTGCTGCCTGCTAGGACTCATAGAAAAACTTTAATTTTCTGAAAGAAGTTGGTGAGTCTAGATTAGGACAAAAGGATTTGGAGAGGAAGATTGTTTACAGGAGTTCAGAAGGGTGTCTACACAGCCTTGATGGACGGAGGTCCATCAAGCTGAAAGAGACAATTTAGCACTTACAGTGAATAGTATTTCAGCAACAGCATTATTGGTATGAGAGATCACAGCATACTAGTCAATCAGCTAGACAGACAGGAAGACTAAATGCAGAGAGGTAAGCAGAATCTGGAAAAGATACTGGATGAGTAAAAGGGCAAGCTTGTAGTCAGGAATCAGAAAAGAAAGAGCAGAACTAAGTCCTACACACATCTGACCTGGATCAGCACATGATGAGAAAATTTGACAAGCAGCAAATCTTACCAGCTCTTCTTCCCCTCACCACAATCAAGTACAAACTGGCTCCTCACTGCTGGCTTTCTTGGGAATGATTGCCTGTTGCAGTCTTTTAGGAAATATCCATTCAAAATGGAGAAAACCCTTGGGCTAAAATGGCAATAGAAGTAGTTTTAGCCTACTAGTAAACACACACAATGTTACTGTGTTTTTTTTCTCATTTCATTATTTGATTTAAATATGGACATCTTTTGGTAAGCTATGACATATATGTGATAGCTGGGATTCTGATTTCATATTAATATTAGGGGGAAAATGTGACATAAGAAAAATTACTTTCTGTTTTCTATTTGCATCTGCTGTGAGTGTGTGCTTGTGTGTGTGTGTGTGTGTGTGTGTGTGTGTGTGTGTGTGTGTGTGTGTGTGTGCATTGTTATTCTTTCCAACACAAAGATGATTGAAGCTTTCTTGGTTTTCGTTGATTGACTTGTCTCAAAAATCACTTCAAGATGGATTTGAGATAGTGTGTAACATCACCATCTAAATCCATAGTGTGACATATCTCTTTGGACTTAGAAGAATGTGCATTCTCACAAGATTTTCAAAGTATTGGTTCTACTGAGTCCCTTCTCTATCTTTTCTGACACTCTGTCCTTCTGTGTTCCTTGTATTTTGAATCTTTCATTTCTCTGCCTTCTCTTTTATTATTCTTTGGTCACTTGTAATCTCCATTTCTAAATACTGTAACATGATATTTATCCTGAGAAGTTAACTATTTGACCCAAATTTCTTATTTGATTTAATTTCATAGCCAATATTATCAAACAATTAATTTTGCCATCATCCATTCTGTCTCATTTCCACTTAAAGCCCATTTCATCTTACTTCAATCTTTGATATCATGAGCAAATGACACTTTCTGATAGAATTTATTCCTTTCTAATTTCCTCATTCTGTGATTATTTTTAACACTATATCCTGACTTATTTTAATGTTTTATTCAGGCAATACCTAAGTCTTTGGCTCAAGTGATTGGCTTCATATTTTCTGTATATATGTATCTATAAATATATATGTGATAATTATTTGGAATATCTCAATGGCAATTATTTTCACTCTAAAATAGGGATTACCTCACATTTTAGCCTTAATCTATTTTTTGCAGTTTTTTGTTTGCCTAGATAGAAATTTGTCTTTTTATGTTTTAATTAGCTATCAGTTAAATTAATGTATTTATTATGTTTATTATTACTTATGTATTTATTATGTTAATATATGTATATATTATGTTTAATTTATTTATTATGTCACACTCCTTTCTTCAGCCTTGTTCTGTACCTCTCAGGAAAATCATATATTTAATTTAACTGAGGAAAATCATGTAATTTAATCACAAATTTAGATGCATATTAGGATTACTGAAACTAAGCAGACTTTTCTGTGCTACTTCTCTTTGACACAAAAATATTTTCTCCTTTTTGTTTTATGTCCTCTGGGATTAAATTCCTTTGGTCATTTTTTAATCTTTCTATTCTGAAGTCTCCTAATCTAATTAATCAAAACCAATATTGTTTTGTTTTTCCAAATGACTTATGCAGTAGTCCCTTAGTTTGCTCATTCATCAGCCCTAACCTTGTTGCTGTTTTTGTTGTTGTATTTATGGGCCTGAGCACTGTCCTTGGTCTTTCCTAAAGGCTAGATCCCTACCTCTGGAGCCACAGCACCACTTCTGACTTTTCTCTGTATGTGGTACCTAGGAATTCAACCTGAGTCTTCGTGCTTGCTAGGAAAGCACTCTACTACTAGGCCAAACTCCCAGCCCCTCATTTGTATTTTCTTTTCTCTTTTCTTTGACATTTTTCTAATTACTTCTTTCCTTTTCTCCCTCTCCCTCTCCCTCTCCCTCTCCCTCTCCCTCTCCCTCTCTCTCTCTCTCTCTCTCTCTCTCTCTCTCTCTCTCTCTCTCTCTCTCTCTCTCTCTCTCTCTCTCTCTCTTGTTTCTCGCTCTCTCACTCTCTTTCTTTCTTTCGTTCTTTCTTTCTTTCTTTCTTTCTTTCTTTCTTTCTTTCTTTCTTTCTTCTTCTTCTTTGTCTTCTTCTTTTTTGGTGCTAGTTTTAGGGCTTGAACTCAGGGCCTGGGCACTCTACCTCACTTTTTTTTTGCTGAAAGCTAGTATTTTACCACTTGCACTGTTGCTGGGATTTTTTGTTCTATTTTTAAATTTTGTTGTTGTTGTTTTTATGGTGCCAGTTCTGAGGCTTAAGCTTAGGACCTGGGTCCAGTTCCTGACTTCTTTTGCTCAACGATAGACCTCTACTACTTGAGTCACATCTTTATGTCTGGCTTTCTAATGTTTTATTAGAAATAAGAATTTCACAGACATTCCTACTCAGGCTGGCTTCAAACCATGATTCTCAGAATAAGACTCCTGAGTTCCTAGAAATTCAAGCATTAACAACCAGCACCCAACTGTGTTTTAAGTTGCCTGTACATGAAGATAATAATAAAAGTAAGAATAATAATAATAAAGCAGGATGCATAATTCTTTTCTGCTCAAAACCTATGGATGTTCTTTTGTGTATATATGATGGAGTATTTAATCATGAATATTTCCTTGTATAATTTTACAGCAAAAC